>NC_063176.1:33432213-33751856 GCF_023159225.1 Perognathus longimembris pacificus
AAGGACAAAGTAGGCTATAATGCAAATAATTATAGTTGAGTAGAAGTTTCAACTAGATTAAAGATGATGGGTCTCAAATAACAGACTAAGAAGCTAGTCCTCGTTTTGAGCTGATCCCTCTTTGACAGCTGTGGTCCCATGCTAGCATCACTAGCAGGTGCATATGTATAGTCACAGCATTTGAGAGATAGAAGCTGAAGATTGTGAGCATGACGCCAGCCTGGGCTACATAGTATGACACTGTATTCATTAAAATAGGTAGTTTAGTTAATTTTTTCCTTTCTAAATATTTGAAACATCAGCTGATAAAATTATTTCCTTAATTCACCTGAATCACCAAAATTGGATCGCAAAATTGTACATTGTGTACAGGACTAAAAAGTGAGGTACCTTACTTGAACCATGGCTCCCTGACGTATGACATAGAAAAGAAGAAACTACAAGTTTCACTCGGTGGCTTGACAGAAAAAATATAATCCTTTCTCTGGGAGCTTCAATATGAAGCCCAGAAAATATTTTCTGTCACTAATATATTTACATCCTTGTTACTATTACACCTTGAGCTGAACTGGACAATAAACGATCTAATGTAAAATGCTAGGATTGTTTCTGATTGCCAAAAACAGAAGGAAGTAAAAGAGATGGATAAAAACATATTGTTCTGTCTAGATTTCTAGTTAGGTTTTATTACATTTATTACTCAGTTTTTGCTTAGTTTATTTTGCTTCACTCAGAGTAAGTGACTATTTACTTCTCAGAGAGGGCTGGATTTTCAACTAATGAGAAGGCAAAGCATTTCAGTGGCTTCCTGAATATCTGTTTTCTGTTCATTTGCATTAATTTTTATGGAGGTGGTAATTAGTGAGTTACTAACTTAACCAAAATATCCTTCTAGTAATCAAAAGTTCACATTTTGAAATTATTAAGAAGTTCTTCAGCAACAAATGGTGCCAAACATTTGGAGCTATAAAGTATGTGTCATTTAATGAAATTAAAACCCTAGCTTGCCAGCATATTATATATGATGACTCACTGCTTGAAGGAAGTGTTTTATTTGTATTTTTTACTAGGAATAAATAAACAGTGATTTGAAATAAATCTCAGTTTCCAATTTCAAATTCAGTTGTTTACAATATTGTACCTAAGGGGGCAAAATAAATGAGGTAAATGAATTTGTATATGCATTCCATGATTTTCCGGTGGTATTATAATTAAGACTATAAAACATTGCCCTTAGCAAACAGCTACTGTGGGAATTCTCTCACACAGCCTAATGCACTGCAAACACATTTTGTTTTTCTTGATTTCCTCTGACAACAATTGTAACTGTCTGCTGAGAGAAGGCGCAATGCAATTTTTACATAGAATTGTTTACAAGAAAGACAAATGCTATCAGGATTAACTTTCCCTGATTTACTTCGGGGAAAAAAGACCTTTACAGATTTAATAATAAAATTTTCTTCATAAACTAGGGAAAATACATGCCTGTGTTTTGCATGGAACCACTGAAGTCCTGATGATCATTTCATCAGGGTCTCAGAATATCATTAATCATACCAAGAATTGCAAGAATTTTAAGAGTCATGGGTGCAGCTAATTGAACTGCTATGTGTTCTGTGTCTGTGTCAAGCACTGGAGCTAGTAACTCATGGGATTCTACTTACATCCTTGTTCGCTGAAAGACAGACTCATTCCAACATTATTAACCCATACCTGCCCCCTTGTGTGGTAGCAGAAGCCAACTTCCTAGAGTTTATCTATTCATTCCTTATTCAAGCTGTTGTCCTTCTTAGGTTGTCCCCCTTCATTTGGCTGTTCACTCCTGTGACTTCTCTTCTTACTGACACTCATTTTTTTAAATAATTTCACACTAGCTTTTGCCCAGAAATACCACGTCTATGTTTATGATCCTCAAATCCAAGTCATCATTCCCTGCAGATCTAGATGCCCATATAGCTACCATTACAATTTTAATGGTATGAGAAAAGAACTGCCAAAGTGCTCTCTTTCACATCATCTTTTGGATGACAACAAAGGATAGACTTCTAGGATAATATATGCTTTTCCCACCTCCCCTTTATGACCTAGCTGCAATAATCAACAGTACAGAAGTGAGACATTCATGCTCTTTAGAAATGTTATGTCTGGAGTCTCAGCTGAAACTGACACCAGATGACATCTAAAATCATTCATGACTTTTTAGGCAGTGTGGATATACTTAAGTAAATTATATGAACAATGTATGAAGAGATGGCTGAATCATGTCTTCACTTCCCTATGGTATAATCACTCTAATAAATGACTAAGTCCTGTCTGGAGACATAGTCTAGAATTTTTCTCAAATAACTTCTGATGCTCCGAATCTATAAACTAGCTAATAAACTCATTTACTGCATAAGGTAAATGTTGAAATAGTGTGACAGTGTAAGTTCTCACATCCAAGCTTATGTATTTTTTGTGTTTATTTTTCAATAAAAATCATTTAATGATCATCTTTGGTCCATCATCACATGCTGTCTTAATACAACACATTGACTCTGTTTGTGTGTGTGTTTGTGTATGTGTGTGTGTTTGTGTGTGTGTGTGTGTGTGTATAGGAGACAACTTTTTACTATGTATTCTGACTTGGCACTGAACAGGGTGCCTTCTCAGTGCTTACATTACAGGCATGCACCAATACTATCATTTTTTCTAATTGGATTGGGAGCTTGTTTCCCAGTGTATTAATTATGACTGGTGAGACCCTGACGACTGAGTCCAGTCACCTGGTCTTTGCTCTTCTTGAATCTCATTATTTCCATAGACAGTAAACAATGCTATGGTTGCAGTTCCTACTATCAACCAAGCCTACAAAAGTAGATTTTAGAAATGCAGGAATTCCACACACTGGTAAATTCTTTGTTGACTTAGTGCTATTGATGTCTTTTGGTTCATCTCTAAAAACATAGTCTTGGATAACTTCTGTAAACCCATACTCTCTTGTCTACTTCTGTAGGCCTTCTGACTCATTGTTCAAAACCATGTCACCATGTTTTTCTGGCAACTCAATATTCAAAAAGGAACTGGCAGAATGATTCCGATGCTAGAATAACTGCCTACCAAGTTGTAAGGCTTTATGATCAAATCCCAGTTCTGCCAAAATAAGAAGAAAGAAAAGAGAAAAAGTAGTATTATAATGAAATTTGAACCAGGCATTGGTAGCTCTTGCCTGTAATATACCTACTCAGGAGACTGAAATGTGAGGATCATGGTTTGAAATCAGTCCAGACAGGAATGTCCCTGAAATTCTTTTCTCCAACGAACCACTAGCAAATTGGAAGTGGGGCTATGGCTCAAAGTGGTAAAGTGCTAGCATTGAGCAAAAAAGACACAGTCCAGGGACATCACACAGGGCCTGAGTTCCAGACTTACAACTGACCAAAAACAGGACTTTGGAGTATAAATGTTTCAATTTGTTAGATCTGAATGTCATCAGGAACAAGAAAAGAAAGTTCATTGATTTTCATCTCCAGTGAATAAGATAAGCTTCATGAGTATTGATTCTCTCATTTCCAGATTGAGTTTGCAGTAAATGCTTGTCTTAAATGTCTTATCCCATGGAACAGAGAAGTTGTTGGGGGAAAAGAAAGTCACATATTTCTTGGCCTGAGGCAAGGGGCTTTGGGTAGTGTGGGATTTTTGCCACCACGGTGATATGAAAGTAAGAAGAAGCCTGGGAGATTTTGAATTGATACACAAGAGGTTCATTTCTGTACATTTCCATCCATACATCTGAGAAAATAAAGAAGCAGAGAAAGTAAATAACTTGCCCAGAATTACAGAGACAGAAGCATGACAAACTATCAGTTTAATTTAACTTCTCAATATAGATTTAACATTTACATTACTTTCTATTCTCATTAAGTGAATATGTTGCAATTGTTCTCTCATCAGTGAGTGAGTTTATTGATCTGACAGTGATGAATTTGTTTGCTTTTGCACTCAGTCTATCTTTTCAATGACAAAACTTTTACACTCAGCCTGTCCTTTCAATGTCTAATAAACAGACAAAATTGAAGGCTACTCTGTTGACACCTATGTCCTTTGCCTAATGGTACCTAATGACTTAAGCTTATCCATTTCACAAAAATATTACTTTTATTGTACTAATTTTCAAAATTCCCACTGTGTTTATCAGGAAAAGAAAAACTAAAGTAAACACAGGACTACATTATACATAATTATAAGCTATTATCTGTTTAATATCCCCCATTCATATTTTATGATTCTTATCACTAGAGAAGGACATTAGTTTTCACATTCATCTTTTAATGACATTTAGATATTGCTGTCTCCCAGGTACCTGGAAGAACTGTAAGTATGTAGAATTTGCCTCTGGCTTTGTTCAATTTGTGATTTGGTATTCTCTTTCTCTATGTATTCCTTTCCAGTGATCTGTGTTTATTTTGTGTCTAGAGCCCCTCTACATGTTTGCCTAGACTCCTTTGGTAGAAGCTAAGGTGTTACCAAATGTGAACAACAATCTTGAACTGGATTTGAGGATAAACACAGCTTGCCAGCTGTCCCCCCTTGGAATGATGGGGGCACACATATCCATCTCTACTTTTATCCAAGTATGTGAATTACCTTCAAAGAAGATGGTCTGAAAAAGGTGATTCAGCAACTGTGGTGATCCCTGAAGGACATCAGCAGAAAATGACCTGCTGAGTACTTTTAGCAGTGGATGGAACACATTTATCACTGGGAGACAGTTCCTTACAACATCGAAATATCCATATTCCCAATATAAAAGTTAGGGGGCAGTCAAAACATAACATTGAGGATGGAAGGCCTGATATATATACATAATCTCAGACCTTTCATCTATATATGTATATGTTGGGATCTCTGAGGACCCTTCTCCCTTCCCCGGAGGAGATGTTCCAATGTTGGGGTCTCGAGGACCCCTTCCCCCCGCATCTCCCGGGGGGAAATGCCTGAAACTCGATTTTATGGAAGAAACTCCACCCTAGCCCTCATACCGGCAGAAGGAGTAAGGCGTGTCCTTTCTGGACTGCTCTAGGCTGAAGTGGGATGCCGAAATCCCTTCTTGGCCCCCCATAAAGTGTCTGGAACCGCAGGACAAAGATAATGGGGAGACGACTGGATGGTTGAATGAGTCTCAAAGGATTTAATTTGGGAGGGGGGCTTATATAGTGGTAATGGTGGGAAAGGAAAGTACTTGGGCCATTGGCTAAGCTGAGCTGCCCATCAGGTGATGTCATGAAACTTCCTTTGTGGGCTGGACAACCCTATCATGGTGGCACGAACATGTTCGCCCCCCCAGGGGCTGGGGACTTCTTTTCCGGTTGAGGTGGGAGGGGCTCCTTCCCACACTGTCCCAGGGCTGTGGGAAGGGCAGCGTCTTGCTCTTGGTGCCCTTCCCCCACCAAGGCCAAAACTGAGTCCTCAACATGTATATATTTGTAAATTACTAAACAACACCACTCCTAATGGCATAATTTAGAAATAAAAGAAAAATAATAAGTTGATTTTATTTTAAAAAGAGGAAGGCATGCATCCAATTAAGAATGAGTTTTGGATCATATTTCTGACATGTAAGATTAATACTTCCTAAATTATACACCATTGCTCCAAAGCAATAAAGAAATTTAGTAGATTAGATTTTAAGAAATTATAGAGCAGTTTAGGTCAAGCTATAGTCTTATGGCTGGCAGTATCAGCAGCACCTGAAAATTTACTGGAAATACAATTATTGTTTCCTTTCTCAGATTTGCTTAATTATAAATTTGGTAGTAAACCAGAATTTAGCAAGCCCTCTAGAGTTTAAAGTTTGTGAATTATCATTATATAATGATAGGTATATGATAATCGAGCATTTCATTCTGTTGCTAAATGTGAAATTGATAAGGACATAGAAAAATCAAGAAGAGCAAGTAAAAACTTACAGCAAACTCGATTTTCTCTGGTAAATTCAAGAGTGCTCAGCAACAGAAGTAAAAAGAAAATGACTTTATAGGACCTTTCTCTTGAAATTTACGGCAGGAAACCAGAAAAACTTGTTTTCATTTTTAATTTGCATTTATAGTTGTACAGGTTTATAGGATGCAGCGTGGCATTTCAATAACCTTGTTAGTTATTTTGAAATGATCAATTAATTGTTGTTAACCATTGTTATCTACTATGTTATGGAGAGCATTCAAAGTCATTCATCTTAATCAAAGGCCTGTACTTATTAACCATAATGTCCTCCTTTCTTGGTGAAACTATCTCGTTTGCTCCTCTCTCACTCTCTCTTTCACATAAAGTACATTTGTTTACGTAAGTATATCTATTTCTGTGGAACTTATTTGTTGGTGGTATCAAAGTTTAAATTCAAGACCTTGCACATCCTTATAATACATTGAACTGTAACCCCCCCCCCCACCCCCGCACAGTGCTTGCCTTAAGGTCTTCTATTATTGGGTGGTTTTTGAGATAAGACATACGGTTTTTGCTTGAGCTGACTCGAACTGGAGTCTTCCTATTAACCCTTCCAGTATAGTTGAGATGACTGGTGCAAACCACCATGCTCAGAATACTTTGAGATGTGGTCATGCTAACTTTTTGCTTGAGGTTTTTTTGTTTTTGTTTTTATTTTTCTTAAACTATGATCCTTCCCATCGGTACCATCTGAGCAGAGTTTACAGGCATGAGTCACACAGGCATGAGTTATTGTGTTTGGCTTTGGCTTGGTTTTGACTTCTATTTGCAAAGTAAGTTTGTTTAAGGCAGCATGACCTTGGGTCTTAATTTTCTCTTGGTTCAGTTTTTCTTGTTTTTCAATTGGAAATTCTAATCTATCTATATAAAATCTTATTGATAAACAGATATTTCTGATTGGGGGGGTTGTTTCTCTATCCATTGTTTATTTCTCTCCACTGTTCATCTTTGGGGTCTGGTGGTTTTCTAAATTAATAGAGTGTGAGTCTCTACTCTTTATCTTTGGAGTATCTTTGCTAGTGAGTTGTATATTCTTTTGCATCATAATGGTGATAGTTACTACCCTTTTGCTTCTAGAGTAGGATTCCTTTAAGTATTTCTTATAGGGCCAATATGGTATGGATTATTTTCTTCAGTTTTTTCTCATCTGGGAAAGGCTATCTGTTTTCCAATTTTAAAGGTTAGCCTTTATGGAGATAGTATTTTTACAGAATTGTTCTTGCCGTTAGGAGCTTTGAATGAGCGCCTCCCACTTTCACCTGACCTACCAATGCTCTGCATTGTATTTTGTTCTTCCTCTATCTTAAATGTGACTGGATCTTTTTCTGCTGATATTTTAGAATTTTCTCTTTTGCTTATGCTTCAGAGAGTTTGATTACAATATACTTCAAAGAGGGTGTTTCTTTTTTTTTTTTTTTTTTTTTTTTGGCCAGTCCTGGGGCTTGGACTCAGGGCCTGAGCACTGTCCCTGGCTTCTTTTTGCTTAAGGCTAACACTCTGCCACTTGAGTCACAGCGCCACTTCTGGCCATTTTCTATATATGTGGTGCTGGGGAATTGAACCCAGGGCCTCATGTATACGGGGCAAGCTCTCTTGCCACTAGGCCATATCCCCAGCCCCAGAGGGTATTTCTTGTTAAGTCAAGTTAAGATCTTTTGAGCTTCCTAGATCCAGAATATCCTAATTTTCCCAAGAGTTGGAAAGTTTCCAGCAATTATTATTTTTTAGGTTAAATTTGCATATCTCTTCTCTGTATTGCTTTTTTTTTTTGTAATAACCCTGTTCACTTGATTTTGTACTGTATGACTCTAAGGTTTTCTTCATTCTTTTAAAAATTTCTCTTTTTCCTCTTTGTCTTCTTCCCCTCCTTTCCCTTCTCTTCTTGGTCTTCCTTCTTATTTGACTGAATGAGTTCCAAAGATATGACTTCAGTCAAATTAGTTCAATTCAAAAAATATTTGACTGTTAAACTGATAAAATCATAAACACTATTATTTAAATATTTATTACAATTCCATTATCTTTATGGCACAAGCTGTTTACTTAATGTTGCTGCATAAAGCTTGCTTTCTGCTGCATGAATAATTTCATAATGATGGAGATTCATAAATCATTATGTAATTAAAAGGACTTTGGGCATTTGATTCCTCTTTAAACAGCTTATGATTCATTCTGTCAAGTGTCATTCTGGCCAATGAGTTGTTAATTCATGGAAAATTAGTGTCTCTTTATTGTTGTTAAAAGGATCTCTATTATTTCTGTTTTGTTTTTTAGTTTACAATAATATGTGGGAAGATTTCTTAATGTATTTCTGACAGTAATGCTTGAAGTTGATGATGCTGTCTCCTGACATTCTCCAAAGAGACAGATGGACTAAACAACCTACCCTAGGAATCTAAGGAATAAAAAATAGTCTAGGTTCATTTCAGTAGATTTCAGATCTAAGTTACTTGTCTCTACTCTTTTCTTTTCTTTTCTTTCTTTTTTTTTTTTTTGGCCAGTCCTGGGGCTTGGACTCTGGGCCTGAGCACTGTCCCTGGCTTCTTTTTGCTCAAGGCTAACACTCTGCCACTTGAGCCACAGTGCCACTTCTGGCCATTTTCTGTATATGTGGTGCTGGGCAATCGAACCCAGGGCCTCATGCATATGAGGCAGGCACTCTTGCCACTAGGCCATATCCCCAGCCCTTGTCTCTACTCTTACAGAAGACATGATACCAATCCATTTTTTTCTTTATACTAACTTTGGTAAGCTTGTACTAGAGTAGTTCCAATTTTCAAAAATTTTCAATGTGATTAAAACTGAACTGTCCATAAAACTTATGTTCTGGGAATTATATAACTGGAAACAAGTGTCTCACAGTACAATTTTTTTTGGTCAGTCCTGGAGCTTGGGACTCAGAGCCTGAGCACTGTCCCTGGCTTCCTTTTGCTCAAGGCTAGCACTCTACCTCTTGAGCCACAGTGCCAGTTCTGGTTTTTCTGTTTATGTGGGGCTGAGGAATCGAACCCAGGGCTTCGTGCATGCTAGTCAAGCACTCTATATCACCAAGTCACGTTCCCAACCCTCACAGTATAACATTTTTTTATCTGCAGAAATGTCTAGCTAAAATATTTGTGAAGAGTCCAACATGTTAGCTGCAGTAAATGTTCGATTATAAACTTTTCTTGCAGATAGTTGACTCTTCTTTCTTAAACTAAATTAAAGCATATGATACTCCATTAATAGGAGTACTTGACTTTTTCTAAGCTCTGTGTATTATTGTAACAAATCATTTCATAAATCAGAAGGAAATAAAACATTTTAAAAATAGTAAAGTATCCCATAGATATTAATGCTATATTTTTAAGGCAGAAATTAATTAAAAGAGTAGCTTGTTCATCAAGCAGCATCATGTATGATCAAGTTCCTTGACATATCTGAGATTTAATCAGAAGAAAAGTTGCTCTCTGTAATAACTTATTTCTAGCAATTTGAAGTATGTAATAAATCAACTGAAACAGACCAAGAGAAGGGCAATGGAGATAAATTATGTTCATAAATTGGTCATAAGAGTAGTGGAGAGGTAATGATTCTTTTAAATATAGATATAAGTATAGAAATCTTAATTATGGTTTAAGTTTTTCAAATATTACAACATGATGAACCTATACTCTGAATGCTTCATAACGTTAATTGAGTATTTAAAGGTTTTTAAGAAACAAGGTTATAAAAACACCAACAGGGGGCTGGGGATATAGCCTAGCGGCAAGAGTGCCTGCCTCGGATACACGAGGCCCTAGGTTCAATTCCCCGGCACCACATATACAGAAAACGGCCAGAAGCGGCGCTGTGGCTCAAGTGGCAGAGTGCTAGCCTTGAGCGGGAAGAAGCCAGGGACAGTGCTCAGGCCCTGAGTCCAAGGCCCAGGACTGGCAAAAAAAAAAAAAAAAAAAAAACACCAACAGCTTTACTCTTACCAAAATTAATATCTTACAAAAAAATCAGTGTTATGAATACAAATTTATGTATTTTAGTGTGTCAGATTTCAATCACCAACTTCTTGAAAATATTATAAAAATTATGAAAATATGTTCTCATGAAGGAAATGTAGCATAGGAAATAGGTAAAATAGACACAATTACCTTTTATGTTGATAACAATACTTTTTATTTATGTCTTGTAAGTCATTAGTAGAGTAACAATGAGTAAATATCCACCAAATTGTTCAGCCTTTCTATTTTGTTTATTTTAAATAAGTTTGAAATGTTAGAATTTAAAATATCCATGGCCATAAAGACTGGGAAATGAAATTTCTAGCTCAGTAAAAACACAAGTTATGGGAGGTAAAGTTAATTTGTAGGATTCTATTAGAGCAAGAATTATCTTGGCTTTTACTGCCACACTGGAGTGCAAACAAATTGCTGAGGTTCCATCTGTCCTGGGTCACAGAATGTATCATGGTTTCAGAGTTCAATTGTACCCTGTGAGATCTTCTGTGATTCATGATTATTTATTCTTTGAAAACATTTGATTGAAAGTAAATTCTAGTTTTGGAGCATCAATCCAATCTCAAATTAATTTATGTATTAAGGCGATTCTCTAATAGAATTCTAGTATTTTCTTGTCATTTAGACTATGCACTAAAAGCTTTGTATGGTAATAAATGAGAGTAGAAACACTTACTCATATTTGAAAACCAAGATTGATATTGAACAAGTTAAAATTGTTGAAATATACCAAGTTCAAAGTTCATAATTTAATCATTCTGTCTGTGTTTGCTTTTTATTTTTAATGGTTATATATGCTTGTAAGGTTAATTAAACATAATCCACATACTTTATTAATCAAAATGCCAATTTTCCTCCCTGATTCAACCCATACTTTCCAAATTAAATCATTTAATATCTTAAAATACCCTTTCTGACTTGACTTTATATTTTCATGGTTTATTAAATTTTATTCATGGAATGTGAATAAAGCATGATTGGTTTGGTTGCCATTATTTATTAATTTATTTAATTGTTTGCTAGTCCTGGGGCTTGGACTCAGGGCCTGAGTACTGTCCTTGGCTTCTTTTTGCTCAAGGCTAGCACTCTGCCACTTCAGCCACAGTGCCACTTCAGCCACAGTGCCACTTCTGGCCATTTTCTGTATATGTGGTGCTGGGGAATTGAACCCAGGGCCTCATGTATACGAGGCAAGCACTCTTGCCACTAGGCCATATCCCCAGCTCCTGGTTGCCATTATTAACAGAAAAGTTAGAAAAGATAGTATACAGAATTTTCCTTTATCCTGTTCTTAATTTCAAGTATTTATTGTCTTCCATTAAGGTGGTACAAAAGCTTCAATTAATGAAGCAATATTGATCCAATGCAAACAAAAGTCCATAATACTTTATTTAGATTTGTTTAGTTTCTATCTAATATGCTGTTGCTGTGTAGGATTATAGCAGAAAACAAGTCATGTTCACTCATCAGGGTTTATCAAATACTCTTAGCTCATTAATTTTTCAAAATTTTCATATTTTTTGATGACCAAGTCCTTTTTGTGTGTGTAAAGGTGATGTACAGAGGGGTTACATTTACATAAGTAAGGTAGTGACTGCATTTCTTTTTGTTTTGTTTTTTGTTTTTGCCAGTCCTGGGCTTGGACTCAGGGCCTGAGCACTGTCCCTGGCTTCTTTTTGCTCAAGGCTAGCACTCTGTTTTCTATACATGTGGTGCTGGGGAATCGAACCCGGGGCTTCATGTATACATAGGCAAACATTCTTGCCACTAGGCCATATTCCCAGCCCTGCATTTCTTTTTGAACAGTGTTGCCCCTCCCACATTTTCTCCCACTTTCCCTCCCACCAAGTGTTCTCCAAAGTCGTATAGTTCATTTAAAACTGTGTCTTGTGAACACCACTGTTACATTGCTTCACCTTTTGCCCTTTTTCTCACCATTTCTGTGATTTCTCTTCCCATCCCCAATTCAGATAAACTCATATACAATAAAAAGTGTACTGAATAAAAAGTAGTGACAACAGGGGTTAAGCTAAAGAGGGGATAAACAAAGAAAAAAGAAATAACTGCATAAAATACACTAAGAAAACCAAACAAATAATAAACATTTGTTTTCATATCTTGTAGTTCATTTCTATTAGCATCATTTTATAAGGTCATATATACATAGTTATTATTACTATTAATATTACTGATACTCATATTAATTATTACAAAGAAGGGAAAATGGGTATCTTATGTTTCTTGGGGGTCTGGCTAACGTCACAGTATGATTTTTCCAAGTCTTTCCATTTCCCTATGAATGGGGATATCATTCTTTCTGATGGAAGTATAGAATTCCATTGCCTATATATACCACATTTTCATGATCCATTCATCCGCTGAGGGGCATCTGGATTGGTTCCATGTCTTGACTATGGTAAATAATGCTGCAAGGAACATAGTTATGCTGGTATCTTTAGAGGACTTGTTAGTGGGCATTTGTGTGAATGTTCAAGAGTGGGACTGCTCATAAAGGAGTTCTATATTTAGCCTTTTGAGAAACATCTATTTTGCTTTCCAGAATGGTTGAACAAGTTTACATTCCCATCAACAGTGTAGTAGCATTCCCTTTTGGCCACATCCCCACTAGCATCTGTTATTATTAGTTTTCTTGACAATGGCCATTCTAACTGGAGTGAAGTGGAATTTCAATGTTATTTTGATTTGCATTTCTTCCATGACCAGAGATGTTGAACATTTCTTCCTGTGCCAATTGACCATTCTTATTTCCTCTTCAGAGAAGTCTCTCTTTAAGTCTTTAGCCCACTTACTAATGAGGTGGTTGTTCCTTTGAGGATTCTGTTTTGTGAACTTTAAGTTTTTGAGTTCTAAACACAGACAGGGGGCCTTTATCTGTTGTACAGCTAATGAAGATCTTCCAGAGGCTCTGCAGCTTAATGCAATCCCATTTACCCAATTTTCTTTGATTTTTATGTTTCTGGTTTTTTTTTTTTTTTTTTTTTTGGCCAGTCCTGGGCCTTCAACTCAGGGCCTGAGCACTGTCCTGCTCAAGGCTAGCGCTCTACCACTTGACCCACAGCACCACTTCTGGCCATTTTCTATATATTTGGTGCTGGGGAATCCCACCCACGGCTTTATGTATACGAAGCAAGCACTCTTGCCACTAGGCCATATTTCCAGCCCCTGTTTCTGGGTTTTTATAGAGAAAGTTTCAACCTATATCAAGGCACCCTAATGTTTCCCCTATTCCATTCTGTAATATTCAGGGTATCTGATTGTACATTAAGGTCTTTGATCAATTTGGAGTTATTCTGATGCAGGGTGAGATATAAGGACCAAACTTTTTCTACAGGTGTAGTCAACTCTGCAAGCACCACTTGCTAGAGAGGCTGTCTTTCTTCCATCCTGTTGTTTTTTGGGTTTTTTTGGCTCTCTTATCAAAGATTGTCTGGTCGTAGGTCTGTGGGTTTATTTCTGGGTCTTCAATTCTATTCCATTGTTTCTCAAGCCTGTTCATGTACCATACCGAGCTGTTTTTGTAGCTATGGCTTCTTAATAGAGTTTGAAGTTTGGTATTATTATTCCTCCAGCACTGTTCTTCATACTAAAGATGGTTTTTGTTATTTGGGGTCTTTTATGATTCTATATGAATTTTTGGATTGCTTCTTCTATTTCATTAAAGAATGTTGTTGAAGTATTAATGGGTATTGCATTGAATTGACCACAACAATTTTGAAGGGTCTAGCTTAGAAGTTTTGTTTGACTCAAATCCAGATTGAGTTTGTTTGGTGTATTCCTCATCAAATCATATCAATGATTCGTAATATTTCCATAATTTGGCACTATTGAAACTGACCCTGATAATCACTGAGATAGTCCATTAGAGTTCTTAGCTATAGAGTTATGTTTCTCTTTCTATATTATATTCACTGAAAGGATCCACTACATGTCACCCACACTAATGGTGCTGAGATTTAGTCCCCAACTACTTCAAAGGGCAAAGATCTGATGTTCTCATATGGGTAATCTGTATTGCAACTGCTTTGTTTATTTCTTTCAGGTTTTTAATTTTGTGTTTCATAGCGGCTTGCCTTTCACATGTGGTCATTAGAATTAGGAAAAACGTAGATCTATGTTTTATGTATGTAAATGAGGCTTACTGATAGTGAGCTTTATTTAGCCTGAATTCCTTAAATGAATGCAGCATTATTAATTTTGGGGGTTTGCCTCTTTATATGTTCCTTTGGGGTTGTCAGATTCTGTGTTCAATAGTAACTTCACAGCCTCCTAGGTCAGCTTTGTTACTGACCCTCTGACTGAGTACCTGAGAAGATGGAGGATATGGCCTGTGCTGTGTAGTAAATGTAGCTCAAGGCACACAGATCAATGTTCACTGTTAACTCTATCTATAAAACTCTTGCCTTCAGTCCTCACATGTGCAGAGTAGTGGATGAGTCTTGCTGTTTCTCCCATTTTTTTTTCTTTACTTCTTTCGGTATTTAATGCATGTAAGTGCTGCTACTTTTTAGTCGAATTCCACCCAAACCTATTTCCACAGCTGTCTTCAATCCTACTTCATGAAGAAACTGGCCTTTAGCATGAAAAACTTTTCATGAGTTTTTAAGTTGTAAATCAGGTTGATTTACTTTTTACTTTCTATTTCCTTGTTCAAAATTCTACTTTCTTAACTATTATCTATTTTAATATTTTTAGTATATTAAAGTAGTTATACAAAGGAGTGTATATGATTCAATTTCATTTGTATATACATTTAATATATGTGTAATATTTACATAAATAATATATTATATATTTGTCAAATTATATTTATTTATAAATTTTATGTTTTATAATATATTTTTTCAAGTTAATTTTTTTAATTTAGTTTTATTGTCAGTGTGTACAGAGGGGATATGGTTACATGTAAAAGGTAGTGAGTACATTTCTTGTCAAACTTGTTACCCCTTCCCTCATTTTTTTCCCATTGTCCCTCCATCTTCACTCATCCTCTCATGTTGAACAGTTCATTTCCAAAGTAGTGTCTTGTGAGTACTGCTATTCCATAGGTTCACCCTTTGTTCTTTGTCTCACCATTTTGTTGTTCCCCTTCCCTTCCCTAATTCATAGAAATCTGTATGTAATACCCAGGGTGCCAAAATCAAATACGGTGACCACAGGGGATAAACCATAGGGGAAAAAAAGTGAAGGAATAAATAAATAGCTTAACATAGTACATTTAAAACTCCAACAACAAAGAAAACCCTCTAGTTTCCATATCTTGGAGTTCATTTTGCTTGGCTTTTTTCTTTTTTCTTTTTTTTTTTGCCAGTCCTGGGTCTTGGACTCAGGGCCTGAGCACTGTCCCTGGCTTCTTTCTGCTCTAGGATAGCACTCTGCTACTTGAGCCACAGCGCCACTTCTGGCTGTTTTCTATATATGTGGTGCTTGGGAATCAAACCCAGGGCTTCATGTATAGGAGGCAAGCACTCTTGCCACTAGGCCATATTCCCAGCCAGCATTATCTTATATGATCATATGTACATAGCTATTGAGCTATTGTGATCCTCTGCTAGAAATAAACTAATTATTACAAATTATAAAAACTATGGAAACTGTGTTTCTTGGGAAAAAAAATCATATTAAGTGAAGTTAGTCAGACCCAAAGACATAAAACATCTTTTTTAATGACACTAGAAAACTTGGAGGAGAGGCCATTCATTGCTCTATGGTCCTGCAGCTACACTGGGAGTAAAGTGAGGCTGTCAATCACTAGAGCTTGGTCCTGGGGTTTACATTCAGTCAGGGGCAAATGTAGTCTCTTTAAGGCCTGGGATAGACCAGAGTCATTGTGAAAGATAACAGTAGTTGGACAGCAGAGAGAAGCAGAGGTGAGGAAAGTTTAGTAGAAAATGTTAGGAGGCGGGGCTGGGAAAATGGCCTAGTGGCAAGAATACTTGCCTCGTATACATGAAGCCCTGGGTTCAATTCCTCAGCACAACATATATAGAAAAAGCCAGAAGTGGTGCTTTGGCTCTAGTGGTAGAGTGCTAGCCTTGAGCAAAAAGAAGTCAGGTGCCCTGAGTTCAAGTCCCAGGACAGGCAAGAAAGAAAGGAAGAAGAAAGAAAGAAAGAAAGAAAGAAAGAAAGAAAGAAAGAAAGAAAGAAAGAAAGAAAGAAAGAAAGAAAGAAAGAAAGAAAGAAAGAAAATGTTAGGTAGAATGTTAAGGAAGGAAGGAAGAAAGGAAGAAAGAAAGAAAATGTTAGGTAGAATGTTAGCATCTGTCATAGGAGTGAAAACATAGTTGGAGGAAGATAAAGAATTTATGTGGTTAAAAATATATATGTATAGCTATTCACTTGACATCTCTGGGAATGCCTTGAAATTATTTTCTTTTTGCTTGAAGATAACTGGGATACCTTTATGTTTCTTGTGACTGTTGAGATTTCCTGTTTTCTATTCAAGTAGTGCATCTCTTGTTTTTATAATGTCTTTGCTTCTTCCAAAATAACTCTAGAACAAATATATTAGAACAAATATATTAACATATGATACCTACAAATAACTGAGTAAACTGCAAAATAGAGAGCAAACAAGCTGGGAAAACATCCGGCTACCTGTTTAAAACCTTTTTGAGAGGAAAACATGATACACAACAAAGTTCTGATTCCAAGGAGAACAACCATGATGTTCTTGAAGGCTACATGGAAGGGAAGAAGCAGACATTTCTCAAAGATATAAAGACTTGCCACAATACTATGTTAACTTCTTGTTGCTGCTGTGATAATGTACCATAAATACGCTGGCCTAAAACAACACAGATTCAATAATTCCAGGAGTCAGAAGTCCTATGATGTAAGAAATACTTTATATTTTACATTTCTTTTTTTGACTTCAGGAAATGCTGTTTCTTTGTTTTTGTGAATTCTACAGGTCACCTGTATGTCTTAGTTCATGATTGTCCCATCATTTTATAAACAAAAGCAGTCCGTATTGGTTGGTTCCGTTTTGCTCCAAGGTTGAAGAGACGCAACTAGCAATGATTTTCTTGCTGGAAGAGTTCTGAGGCAGCTCAGAACATCCTGTGAGGCACAGAGTATGTGCATGTGTTTGTCTTGCTCTCTTTTTCTCTTCTTACAGAGTCCTCAGAATAAAACTGAGGCCCCACACTATACTCAGATTAAGTTTGTAATACAACACGGAGTAATTTTAACATGGGCTGCAGAGAGATGTAGCCTTTTTGAATCTCTGACTGTTCTCCCGAGTTCATTTTCTAGGATCTTTGGGATTATTTTGAGCACACTTGATAATCAAAGATAATCTTCCTGTCTCAACATTCTTAATGAAATCACATTTTCAAAATTTATTTTGCCACTTAAGATCACATATATTCAAGCCAGGCACTGAGTATCACATGCATAATCTCAGCTACTAAAGATGCAAAAATTGGAAGGACTGTAGTTAAAGATTCGGTTTAGGAAAATTTCGTAGTGACTGCCTAGTAAACACAGATGCAGTAACACCAACAAGAAATGCACTCACTGCCTTACATATGAAAGTGTAACCCCTCTGTACTTCACTTTGACAATAAAGGAAAAACCAACCAACCAACCAAACAAACAAACAAAAAGCAAATGAAGTGTCTAAGCTCAAAGTACCAGGATATTCAATGTCTAGTGAGGGTTCCCTCTAATCCTAAGAAGGCAACATGCAGAGGGGCCAAGAGTTATGTCCTCACATGATCAAAGGAACAGAAAGGTCATTAGGAAAGAAAGGATGTAGCTACTCCATTCAGCACTTCTATAGTGTACCAATCATGCCTCGGAGACAAGAGTATTCATAACTTGCTTTCTAAAGTCCCCACCTCTTTTTTTTTTTTTCTTTTTTCTTTTTTTTTTTTTTGCCAGTCCTGGGCCTTGGACTCAGGGCCTGAGCACTGTCCCTGGCTTCTTTTTGCTCAAGGCTAGCACTCTGCCACTTGAGCCACAGCGCCCCTTCTGGCCGTTTTCTGTATATGTGGTGCTGGGGAATCAAACCCAGGGCTTCATGTATAGGAGGCAAGCACTCTTGCCACTAGGCCATATTCCCAGCCCCAAGTCCCAACCTCTTCATGCTGTTATTTTAGGAATTAAATTTCCACCTGGATTTAGGAAGGAGCAGAAATACTGAAGCAATATCAAGGGGTATATAGTTATCTCAGTTGTGTACTTATGGGAGCAGTATTGTGCCTGTATTGTGTTTGTCTTTTGAGTTTTATTAATATACTGAGTGAAGATCATAAAACACATGATCTAGGAATATACTATGATATATGAATGTATGTTTTGACAGAAAAATGAAATTATGTCAGTTGTATGGTAAGATTACTTTTAGTAATATATCTGATTTAAAGAACAAATTATAAAAATTTTGGAAATATCATAGTAAGCCCTCTTACAAGTGTGAATTAAGGAAAGTAAAAAATTAAAAATCTTCAATGCTTTCATTATTAAATGGGTTGTACATAGAATTTGTCAATTCAATGTGATATAAATGTTACTTAGAATTATATGTATTATAAAAAGATACATGAGAAGTTTGAAATTGCGTGTAGAGGGCTGAGCCCTCTACACTGTATTTTATGTTATTTACTGCCTACATTACCTTCATCTATAGCATTACAGGAGCTTGTTGCTTAGAATGGCCAATTGCTTACACTGTGCTACAGTTTGACAACTGTGTGGATGTAGACTACTTTATTAGATAAAAGGAATATTCAACAGTAGTTTTACCCATCTGGAATTTTGCTCTCTAAATATTTCTAGAATATTGTAAATTAAAATCAATTATTCAAAGGACACAAAGAGGTCATTGCCAACACAAATAGAGAAAAAGAAAAAAAATTATTTTTTCTTTTGTTCTTAACACTGGTTTTATTGTGACTGTGTGTTCATATGAAATGCTCATAAAACATAAATCATATATCTGAAGTGAAATAATTTGATCCTTAGACATGTGGGTTCCTCTAACAAGGAGAGGAGGAAGTCAGAAATCATATTTGATATAACCACAAAATAATCATGCAAGAAACTTAGGCCATTTCCTAACTTCTTAGCCAATTGTAGTCTTTGTTTATTGTTAAAGCAGCTGAAAAATATGCAAAGGTTTTTTTTTTTTCTTGTTCTATCTTCTCAACATTGTGAGGGCCTATGAGTTATTTATGTTATTATGTAATTGCTTCACAACAAAACTGATCAAATTAGGAAGTTTTTTAAATGAGATAGATATGAAATTCTATCACCCTAACATTATACTTTTGGCATTGACTTAGTTCTTCAGTGATAATACATCATCTTGCAACTAAAATTACTGTCAGTATAATAAATCTATATTTGGCATTCATGGAACATTTTTCAGAGGGTTGGTAAACAGTTGTGGGTGTTAACTTCCTCCTTTTGTCACACAAACCGTTTGAAAATATTCTCCCATTTGTATAATATTATTTTCCTCCCAGTAGCTATGTAATATTAAGATAGTATTTCATAATTTACTTAATCAAATTGTCTGTAGTATTTTATTTTCATTTTGTTGTATTTATCTCATCTTCCTTGTTTTTTCTGAAAATATTTTCTGTTATTGATGTTTCCAAAGGTTTGCCTTCTTATCTTCTTTAAAAGTATGTCTGATTTGCTTAATGGAGATTGAACACAGGGCTTCAGATTTCCTAGGATGATACTCTATTGCTTGAACCAGTGTTCAGTCCTTTTTGCTCTGGTTATTCTTTTTTTTTAAATTTTAATTAATGAATATATCTTTTCTGCTCTGGTTATTCTTAAGATAAAGCCTCAATTTTGTAGAAGATAGCCTAGACCACTGTACTCCTAATTATACTTCCTACCATAGCTAGGATGACAGGTACCACTATGTTCAGTTTTTCTCTGTGCAGATAGAGTCTGGTGCATATTTTTGTGTTGCTTATGCTGGCCTTGAACCACAATCCTCCGAGTCTCAATTTTGTCCAGAGTTGTGAGGACAAGTGTGAATGATCACAACCAGGTACTGGTTAAGATGAAGTCTCCCTAACTTTTCCCTGGATTAGTCTTCAGTCATAATCCTCCTGATCTTTGCCTCTAGAGAATTTAGGATTCTGCATAGAGAGAGATACCCCTCATTAGATGAGGGAGTGGATCAAGAAAATGTGTTACATACACAATGGAAGTCTATGCCTCTATCAGAAAGAATGACACTGCCCCATTCATAAGGAAATGGAAGGACTTGGAAAAAAATCATACTAAGTGAAGTGACCCAGACCCAAAGTAACATAGACTCTATGGTTTCCCTCATTGAGAATAATTAGTATATATCTAGGATAGTCCTAGCAGAAGCTCATAAAAGTTCAATAGCTATGTCTATATGAACACATAAGATGATGCTAAGCGAAATGAACTCCAAGTTATGGAAAGAAGTGGTATATAATTGTTATTTTCAACATGCCATGTGAAAATATTCCTTTTTGCTTTTGTATTTCTTTTCTGTGGTTTTACCCTTGACGTCATTGTAGCTGATTTTAGTACTGTGGATATTGTATACATGTGTATTAGAAATATGGAAGGGGAAGGGAATACCAAAATCAAGAGACAAAGGATAAAAAGACAAACCAATGCAATGGCACTACTTACAAAACTATATGGTGTAAACCAACTGTACAACTAATGTGGAGGGAAGGGAAATGTGGAAGGTGGAGGCAGGGGAGAAAATTTGGGAGGAGGTAACAAGTTGGATGAGAAATGTACTCACTGCCCTACGTATGAAACTGTAACCCCTCTGTATATCACTTTGACAGTAAAGAAATGGGGAAATAAAAAGAATCTGGTATTACAAATGTGAGACACTGGTTCTATGCTCTGTAAATATCCTTAATTTTCTTCTTATTCACTCTTTTTCCTCTGTCTTTTGTAGCTTTTCCCTTGTCTTCTTGAGTTTGATTCTTTTTTAAATTATCTGATTTTTAAAAAAAATATAAGCATTATTTCATCCATACTCAAAAAATCTAGGTTAATTTTGCTAAAATATATTTCAGAGAATTTAAAATGTTTTTGTTGATTTTTTGAAAATTGAATAGTTTATACATTGGCAATTCATAAACTATGTGAATGTTTTAGCAATTTGGTCTGATGAGGGTCCCTCTTTTGGTTTATAAAACGATATCTTTTCAATGTGGCCTCTTTCCACATGAACAGCTGTTTTGCTAGCTCCCTGGGTTTTCCTCTATGCCCTCTCTGTCTACCAAATCATCTCCCTACACCATTGCATTAGGGGTTAGGGTTCCAACATATGAATGTGAAGAAGATAATCATTTATATGGTGGCAAATTCTGGAAAGAATCAAAACTACTACATTTTAAATAGAAAAACCGCAGATAAGAGATTGAGAGATATGAGGTGGGGATAAGGAGGCAAAAGGAAAGCCAGAGAAAAAAAGACAGTCCTGGTTTTGCAATTCTAAAGCATAACTGTTTCTGGGCCATCATTACACTTCATTTGTTGTCTCTTCCTGTGTCTTTATAATGGAATGCGTTCTCCATATTCCCTAAAACAGATTGGTTTCCATGTGCCACACTTGCTATCAACATTCTCCTCAATAAAAATTTATGCTCAATCTTTACTCACAATTTTAACCATCTAATTATAGAACATTTCATAAGATAATAAATGGTAATGGTAACAGGAAAAAAAACAAAACATAGGTTTTTTAAAATTCAAGTGCTAATCCACAAAGTAAACATCTACTTCATACAATAACCATAAACAAACATATATATGTATGTATGTATATGAAATCTTATAAGGAGGTAAAAGTTTTCTCTTAAAAATTCAGATTCAAAGTGATTAATGTGCACATAAATAAAATGTCTGGGTTCACACAGACATGTAATGTTTTTGAGGCCAGTAATCCTCTAATTGCTAATGATCAAAATTAAGATTATGAACCACTTATCTAATCCTAGGTTCTACTTAATAGGAGAATGGGAGTGTGCTACTTATCCTGCCTGTGCCTCAATATCTCCAATTTAAATGAGAATACCCTTCTAGAGTATATGCAAGGTCTAAATGACAAAATCAGACAAAGACAGACACAGGTATACACAAGAGTATAAGTTAATGTAAATTATGAACAATGCCCCAATGGAGAAAACAATGTACCATTTCATTTATTATTTACATGAACTGTTTACTTCTATGTTTTCCTCTTGTGACAGTTGCTATGTAACTATAGAACTATCCTCATTGATGTCTAAAGCACATTTAGAAACCCATCAATAATCACTTCCTGCGGAGCTGGGGATATGGCCTAGTGGCAAGAGTGCTTGCCTCGTATACATGAGGCCCTGGGTTCGATTCCCCAGCACCACATATACAGAAAACGGCCAGAAGTGGCGCTGTGGCTCAAGTGGCAGAGTGCTAGCCTTGAGCAAAAAGAAGCCAGGGACAGTGCTCAGGCCCTGAGTCCAAGGCCCAGGACTGGCCAAAAAAAAAATAAATAAATAAAAATAATCACTTCCTGAGCTGCAAACTAGTAAACGTTATAGGTATACATCTTTGAACAACAAAACAACAGTGATGGACATCAACATGGCATTTTGTGTATGAAGGCTATTTCAGGGCTATTTGTTAATTTGCGCTGTTTTATTTAAAATGGCCCTATCCTCTTCACAAATCTCTTCATTTTAATAGAGAACTAGTTGTTTCTATATTTTGGGTGGCAATGTGGGATAATTTCATGAAGCTTATTAAGTTATCCATCACCATTCATATTTTGTAATTGTCGTAACAATTTTGAAATATTTTTAATTTATTGTAACTTTAAAAATTGTCTTATAAGATTACAAACATATGCAATATATGTTACCATTGTAGTATGATACTCAGTGCATTAAAAAAAAGAAAATGAATATTTACCAGGTGGTATTTCATAATTAAAACAGGTTGGTGATAGTAATGAGGTCTCTTAAACCAAATGGAGAATAAATAGACTTGCAAATTTACTTAATGCATATTGTTTGAATCCTCTAAACTTCATTAAATTTCTAAAATATCTTAGAAGGTTATTTTATTCTCAGGACATTCATTTTGTGTTGATACCAATCATTTTAAATTACTTTTTGATCAGTTATAATTTAACAATAGGAAAATATATGTTTTATCACCAGATGAAATTTCATTATCTTTGCAAGAATTGGAACAGAATGTGAATGTGTACAGAGTGCAAGCATTTTTGCATGTCCTTAATATGATTTTATACCACTTAATATGTATAAGCATATATTAGAGACATGTGTTTCTGTGAACTCACTTTATGAAAGTTAATATAAAATTAAGGAAAGAATTAAAGAAGTTTAAATGGAGAGATAAAGTAAATAAGGGTAAGGAAGCTAGGTAAAATACAGTATTTAGGAATATGTGAGGGAAGGAGAGGGAAGTAAAACCAAGAGAAATTCAGCAAATCTGTGAGAAAATGTTTAAATATTAATATTCTACAATGTTGGAAGAAACGACACGTAGAGTAAAAAATTAGATCTTTACTTATGAGGATACAGAGTCCTCTGATTTATGTCATTTTCAATGTGCAATTTTCAGTGAGTGTTAATAATGGAAATATATGATTGGAGACAATTTCATGAAAGAAATAAGAAAATCACATCAGAGCCTCATGGGCTTCACCTTTGAGATTGGGAATCTACTTTCAGCCAGTGAAAAATGCACAACTCTTTTCTTAATTTTCTCAGAGGTAAAAAAGATCTTGGATTCTCTTATGTTTATGTAGCTTGAGGTCTCATTTTTTAAACATCCTCTGTTATTTTCTTTAATATTTCAAGCATCTTTTTTTTCGTGCTCCATACAACTGGATTACTTTAGCTTGAAGTAATATTACTGTCTGAGAGAGAAGTGCCAATTTTCTCTTTTCCTTTGAAGATTATAAACTCTTTAGTGAATCTGAAACCAGATTATGCTAGAATATTCTTATGTAGTCAGATCTGATTCTAATTCCCGCAAAGCACTTGACTTATCTGTGACTCCCCCATGATGAGTGGGTTGACACATACAGATCTGAATGTAAATACTGACTGTCAATCTTGCAAAATGATGAGGCTGGAAGATAGCTGGTGTGCACAGGGCAATGTGAATAAGCACAAATACTAAATTATACATTTGTTGCAGCCGTGTCATAAACCTCAAACTACCTGTTATATTTATAGATTTTGAAATTGTCCGTATAGGGAAGATATGCTTCTAATAGCTCTGCCTTCATGGTGAAATTAAATTTTTAGACACCGGATTCCAATATGTGCTTATTTTGACTCTACCTAAGAAGATAATCCTTCTGTATCCTGAGCTAAATATTCCCTGAGCATACAGAATTTAAAATACTGTATTTCTCAGGAGATTAGAAGGAAAGAAAAAAATAACTTCCAGAAGTTTGCCATATTTTATAGAAATGCTTAGTTCCTTTTTTATGATTGAATTAGGAATTTACATGGGCTTTGGCTTTCAATTTTGACTGGTGAAGAAAGATACAGAGATGGGTAATGAAAAAGAATAAGTACAGATTACTGCAAAGAGAAAGAGAGGACACAGATCGAACTTTCCTTCTGGCTAGTGAGTTTTAATTACAGATACAGGGTAGAGGAGACCCACCGGGGCAAATCTACACTATTTTCTTTCTACATCTCTAACAGTACTTCTGAAATTGTCTGAAAGTATATTGTTGTCAGCTTCCCTCCATCAGACAAATAGGCTATGTTATCAAAGTTCATTTTGGTATATTTTGGTACATTTCCTTGTGAAAAGGAAATAATGGCATCATAATGTTAAAAATGAAAATTATTCTAAACTAGGTGGTATAATCTTGTTCAATCTGTGATCTAGCTTGACTATGAAACTAAAGAATATTACAAAACTTGGTTATAAAACTAAAAGCCAAATGAAAGAGAAAAATGAGAACTTTGGATTGATTCCATCCTTCTTTAATTTCTTCCTTCCTTCCTTCTTTTGTTACCTTCTTTCTTTCCTTTCTTTTTTGTTTTTGTGTTTTATTTTGTTTTGCCAGTCCTGGGGCTTGAACTCAGGGCCTGAGTACTGTCCCTGGCTTCTTTGTGCTCAAGGCTTGTACTCTACCACTTGAGCCACAGCGCCACCTCCAGCTTTTTCTGTTTATGTGGTACTGAGGAATAGAACCCAGAGCTTCATGCATGCAAGGCAAACACTCCACTGCTAAGCCACATTCACAGCACTTCCTTTCTTTTTTTATTTAATACTTTTTAAAATAATTTTTTCCAAATGTAAAAAGTAAACTTAGTTAAGATTATGAGATGAATTCTGTGGGAAGTTTTCTCAAGTTCTAATCTACTGATTGAAAAACACATTTTCTCTTCTGACTTGGCAGAGAGAACTTGGGAATTAGTAGTGTCAGTGGATGAGCTAAAGCTTTGTAAAGTTTTAAGTGATTTAGAACCGGAAATACCCATGAATCAGTTACATTAAAAGCAATCACTATCTTGTCTCTCCCACTGTTTTTTGTTTGTTTGTTTTATCAAGGTCCAATGATATCTGCAGTTGACATCATTGTATAGCAGAAAATAAAACCTACAGTTGCCAGATAATGAAACAAATATAACTAGAAGGTAGCTACAGGTAGACTACATAATCGGTGATATCCTGTTAGAAATTGCAGGGGGAAAACCATCTTATTTTCCTTTTCTTCTTTCTCCCCCTTCAGCTATCATAAGATTGAGTGACATGCTCCTTCAGGCATGTGATGTTCATGAAACACATTTTGACCCTTCTGTGCATAGACATAAAGTCCTGGCCCACAGTTCTGTGCAGGGCAAGCTGCCTAGTCCCACCCCCGATCTTATACCTGGACAGAAGTGGCAGCAGTTACTACATGCATACAGAAGAGCAAGTAGAATAGAACTCATCTCATCGGAGATATGCAGGTATGGGTTGTGAGAGACAGGTCATGTCGAACCCAGGCTACAAGTCCCAATGCATGTATGCTTCCTTGACCCTTTTCAAATCCAAGATATGAATTCAAAGGTAGAATTAGCAAGAATGTTAAGAAAGCCATTGCAGAGCATTCAACTATAGGTTTAGGATCCTTTCTTAGGCCAGGCTCACTGTGAAGGTGAACACTTGAGTTAATCTTACCTAGACACTCAACCAGATGATTTTTATCTTTATCTTTACTATCTTCCTCCTCTGAAGTTTATTTGTAACATTTCATTCTAGAATTATAGGATTTCCATGGCACAGGCCTGAGATTTGAGACCCAAGATCAAAAAGTCTAAATAAATTAAGTAGTAGAGTTCAATTTACCCACATGATATAAACTGTATACCAAAGTCTAAGGACATTTTTGGCATCGCAATAGTTGATTTCCCTGAGAACAGCCTTTAAATTCTTAACATAAAAGTTACCAGGCATCATATGCAGATTTCACTTAGGTCTTACTAACAGAAGTAGAAGTTAGCTTTCATTTATTTACAATCCTTTCCCCACTCACCACACAGTCCTTGCTTGAGCTGTAGCTAATCCATCAGCAATTTAGGCCTTGCAACAGGTTTTAGCAATATTTACCTATACAACTTGGCAGGAGTATGCCAAGGAAACATTATGTATAGCTATCTTAACCAATAATCAATTGATGTTCATTCTCAAAAACATAATGATGCAATTTTCTAGTGTTACATTTGTTTTATCAGAAAGCATTCATATTCTAATAGAAATAATTTAAGAGAAAATACATTTATAATTTTTCTAGGAAGTTTTCGGGGTCACAGAGATATTAAGTATCTCAATGGACTGTCAGTTTACTTACTGATTGTTTTTCAGGTGTGCAAGCACTTTGTGTTCATCTTGTTTTTACCATAAGGGTGACAGACATTTTAGTGGTCCTGGATAAATATAGAATGCTAGTTACAACTTTCTCTCTCTTTCAAAAGGATGCTAAATCTTTGTAAGTGGAAGAAGTTGGTTGAGACTGATTGCATTTCCCAAATTTGCTGAGATAGTTGTATAAATGATTTATGTGCTCAGGTACGTGTGAAAATCTGTGGGATTGCAGTATTTATTATAGAATGAATGTAAGGGGTGAGGTCCAGCTATTATAGTGAATATGAAGATGGTATTCTATTTTTTTGTATTTTCACCTTTTCCATATAATTTCCCAGGTCATCTACCTGAATTTTTTAAGAAAGAAGATTCAAATCTTACTCAAACAAACCCACTCTACATTTTTGTGTACTGTAATCGATGATGTATTGCTACTGAGGTCGGACTGCTGTTGCTTTTAGGGTCTACACTCCAAATTCTCCAGGAGCCCCTATACTCACAATGATTAGAGGACACAGAATGATCTAACTGTTTCTTTAGAAAGAAATAAGCAAACAAACATTAATCTAAGAGAAGCCTAAGCAGGGATATAAATCTGCTACAATAAGCAGTAAATTTACGTTACTAAGTATAACACTTAAAGTCTTGATCCATAAATTCTTCCTTTCAGTTGCTTCTCTGCATTTAGGGCTTGCCTAACTCAAAAGGTTCTACGAAGTGATTTATCTTTCCTTGTCCAAAGGGAAATGGCAGAACAATAAATCCAAGTTTTAGCACTTAGTAAACAAATTTCCTCCAACTTTTAAAACAGTCTTCTAACTCAAAAACAATAACATCAACATAGATTCAGTATTCAACTAAGGAAATCCTCATATTCCTGATTATACATATAAAGTAGCATGAATTACTTAAGTTTCTAAAATGGTTTTTAGAATAAAACATCTTAACTTTCTCTGTTTATGGTACTGGTTCTTTGTCTCCATGTTTCTTCTATCTCTCTATACCTGCCTCTGTATGTCTGTCTGTCTCTCTATGTCTGTCTTTTTGTCTGTCACTCTGTCTGTCCATTTATCTGTCTCTCTTTCTCTCTCTTTCTCCTTTCTAAACCACCAATACCTATGGAGATTTCTCTTAATTTTTTCCTAATTTTTTTTCATCTCTCATAAATTTACATCTAAGAAGAAACATTCAAGATAACCCATGCATTCAATGAGGAATAAGACAGTAACCATACATGGGAACTTGGTTATTTTCATGTTTAAAACATAATCAGTCTTATATTTGGCTTTCTGTAGACTTCTTGTGGAGTCATTTCTCCAGATAAATATGGAGGGGCACCGATGCAAGGGAAGAGGTTTTTATTTCCAAATATGAAGTCTATATGAAGACTTTATCAGAGACAACCCAGTTCTGCTGTAGTTTCTTTCCCACTGATTGGTGCTAGAGCCTCCCTCGAGCTGAACGTTCAAATTTCTCAATGTGTAGTCAGCCGCTTCCATTCCTTTATCTATGACATACACCTAAAATTTAAAGAAAAATCTGGTTGGAGTGGTTTGAATTTTGTTTAAAATTTAACTGTAGTTGTCCTTTTAGATTCATGAATCCTGTTTGCAATTTTATTTAGAACTCAATATTTAGCCACATTTCTTTCAGACACCATAAGCAAATGCTTTAAAGTATTTTCGGATTTCAGTTATTTACAATGAGAACTTTAATACCATCTGATATATCAATAAAAGTAGACCATTGAGAAGTTGACTTGATTATTGATCTAATAATTTTACTTTCCCAGTTTTTCATCAATTAGTATTTCTTGAGTAGTTTGCAAGACAGAGTGTGACCTCAGCACAGATTTACAATAGCTACCAATTACTCCAATGAGTGTAAATCAAAGTTCTCCACTGAGAGTTTTCATTTGCAATAGGTTACTAACAATATTTTCAATTGAAGTTGTCTGGTGACTTTATAATTAGCATTCCAAGAAGGAACAACTCTCTGAGAAAGGAACATTCACATTACTTCCCAAGGTCATGGCTACTCTGTGTATACCAGGCACCTTTGTAATATATCATTACTTTGAAAAGTGCTGGATCAAGATTTTACTAGGTCACAATTTCATGCATCCAAAGTCAAAGGCCAGATGTCTAAAGATTTGCAACTATAGCTGAGACACTAAAATTTGTTACAATATCTAACCATTCCCATTTCCAACTTCTGCCATAGGAAAGGATTAGTGCCATGTCATTTAAAAAATGTTTTATCTTGTATTAACTTTCTTGATGATTAGTGGAGCTTTAATCAAGTAGGAAAAAAAGATTAGATATTCAAGCTACTGAATACTGAAAAGGTCACTGGTATCACAGCAAACTCCTGTAATTTACTGTCTCCTATTCCATACTCTAAAAATGATCCCATTCCCTCCTCAAAGGCAAAACATTTGACAAAGTCACTATGCTCCTTGAATCTAGCTCTAATTTAGGACAATGCTGGAAACATGATGTTACCTGTATAGAAGCATCCCTCTAAGGAATATAGCACAGTAAAATCAAATCAGAGACTACCGAATAAATTTACCACCATGAATATTATTAAGGATGCGAAATTGAAAGAATCATGCATTGTAACTAACATGAAAGATGTTTTCTTTGAAATCTGGGCTGGCACATGCAAAGATTAATCTCCTTTTCAAGCCAGGTTCATCCATTATCCAAGAGATTGCCCTGCATATCTTCTTATTAAAGTTCATTCATTCTATCTAGGGTATGTTAGATTCACCCTGGATCTGTTTCTTGGTGGAATATGCCACACCTTTTCTTATCTCCACTGAGTCTTCTCCACAGAGGTTTTCAGGCCTGTTCATATTCCAATGGGTATAATTTACAGGTTCACAGTGTCATAGTTAATGACACAGTATTGAGGCTGAAAACTGCCATTGCTTTACTGGATGAGTAGTTGATGTTTGCACTATTCAATGCCATTTAGACTCTTTGTCCTTCTCATTCTCTGACTGTCACTGCTGACTACTTTGTTTTGCTGCCGTCTAGACCTTTTGGTCCTTCCCAGAGACTTTTCATTTTATTTGCATTTCTGAGGGATTACCATTCTGTGTCTCAGTGGTAGATTAGATTACTTTATATTTCCAGTAATTTAGGGGAAAATACTTAAAGAATAATGTCCATCTCATTTTATTTTTAGTAAGGATAGATATTTTGAAATGATTTTATTTTCTATTCCATTATCATATTTAAAAAGTTATAATAAGAGGAAAATATCTGTCCCTGCCTCATAGCACAATTTCCATGGTCAGCACACACTTTTAATTCTTTTGACTGTTGCTTTCCCAGTATATTGTTAAAAAGAGCAATACTGGGCTTTCTTGATTTATTAATTTTAAACATCATACTGACTTTTTACTATGGTAGATTAAGATTAAGCACACTTCTTTTCTTCTGCCAACGTCAGTACTTAAATAGTGATTATCAGTACTTATCAGTTCTTTAATTCTTCTACTGGTTATTTCTCTAACTTTGAATAATTTAATTTCAAAGTGTATTAGACCATGTCCTTTGAAATAATCTTCTGACTCCTCACATTTCAAGAGCATAAGGTTTCCTAGTCTAATATCTTCCCTACTCATGGTATCCAAGGTATTTGCTTTGTGTGCATCTGTATGACTCTACTATGATGGGATAATATTTTCTATTGTGTTATTTTATATTGAATTACATTGAATTCCTTGACTATATCTTAACTAAAAGTTAAAATCAATTGATAGAAAAAGTAGAATCTGTAAAATTATGATCACAAACACAAGTAATTTATATTAAATTATTGTCCTTATCCTTTACTTTTGTATATTTTGTGCTTTATCAGTATACTCATTATCCATTATCTCTGTCTTTTGCATTTGTAGTACTGGGGTTTGAACTCAGGGCTTCACACTTGCTAGACTGTTGAGATACTCCTGAGTCTTTGTCTCCTGCACTCGTTTATTATTATTATTTTAAAGATAATGTTTTGCTTCTTCCCAGGTATTTTTCTGAGTCACAATCCATCTACTTTCATGCATTTCTACATGATTCAAAGCACAGGCACATGGCAGTACATCTAAATTTCCTCTGTGTGACAGTTTTATTGACTTTTTGACGGACCGGGCTTCAAACTGCAAACCTTCAATTTTTAGCCTCCTATAGTTTAAGCCACTAGTGCCTGCTACTACATTGTCTTTTTAATCTATGTGAACATTTTTGTAATCTGTCAGGTTAAGGTCTGCAAACTTTTTGTTTTTCTAGAGGCCATAGGTATTCATAGCAATTTACATTTTGAATGCTTATTAAAACTAACAGTGAACATACACATATCTGGGAGAAATTTTGTCAAGTTTATAGATGATATTAGGGAGAGATGAACATTTTAACACAGTCAGTATCCTATTCCACAAAAAAGTAACTAGGTACAGTTGTGTAGGTCTTTTTGATTGTCATACAATACATTTAAATGTTTTTCTATATATTTACATTTAATGTAAGGTATTTAATATTCTTGAACTATTCAAAATAACTTCAATTCAAAATTATACTTAAAAAATTCCTCTATGCTGATATGCAAATACAAATCAAAAATGCTTTCTTGGTTTTATAAGAGTAATCAGAATAAATTTATAAAGTACATTAATTTAATCTGCATTTTGTGCTGTATTTTCTACAAATACACTCATATCATCTGTGAGTATGAGGGTTTTGTTTCCTCTCTTCCAAGCCCCACACACTCTACTGCTATTTACATTGCTTAATGTTCTGACTAGAATCTTCTGCGCAATTCAGAAGCAGTGACAGCTTGCATTCATATTTTTCCCCTCATTTCCAAGGAAATTTGCTCTTTATTTTTGCTGTTAAGTCTGATGTTTGTGACATATTTTCATGGCTTATCTGTAACAGGTTTGAAATGTCTCTATATTTTACTTTGCCAAAGTTTTATCTGAATCTTGTATTGCTTGCAGACTCAGGGGTAAGAGAGGAGAATGCACTGAAAATGAGTAAGTACTCTGTAGAAAATCTTTACATTCATCAACTGGATTTTATTTGAAATGTTTCAGAAGTTTCCCTGTCCAAACAGAGCCACCAATACAATGGTCAATCAGGATTTTTCCAGGAAAGTGGCACCGATAGTTACTATTACGTACTTAAAAAAAAAAAAAAATCTTTGGGGTTTTAACTCTCCCAATAATACCAGTTGTGATCAGTCTTCTAGAAACTCATCAACCATGACTGTGACAAATGACTTCTTTCTTATAATAATACTGTTGACTATATGTAAACTTTATGAACATTTAGCAAGTGTCCAGGCTATTCTTAAAATTTTTATTCATCAACACATTTAAACTTTTACTCATTTTTGTGAGTTTTAACTGGAGTTTGGCAAGAAGCAATTATGTTTAATTTATCTCTTAAACTGGAAGGCTTTTTAACATTTAAATTACACAGATATTTCTCTTGTTCATTTTCACTTGAAGTTGTCTTTAGCATTTATTTTACTCTCTCATAGAAGTCCTGTGATATGATTTTGATTTACTTGCATATAACTTTTCAAATATCACTGTTATTTCAGGAGTAGAAGAATCTATTTTACCAACAGTCCAGGTTGAAGATATTGTATTAATTTTTATCCAATTATTAATTGAATTTTTATCTTAGGATCTTAAAACAAATTACAATATATAGAAAATGACAAATTATATAAAATATAATATATGAACATATTTTGCTTTGAAAATCAGTAACATTTAAAGGTAATAATCTAAATCATATTAACACAAATTTCTGCCTTTGAGAATGATGCTTTAAATTTTAGATTTAAGATTATATACTAATCCAAAGCAAATAGCTTAAACTCTTAAAATCATGTCATAGTCCTGTACCTAAAATTATGGCTACTGACCCTCTCTATACATTTGTATTACCTAGATTGTTTAAAAAAAAAAAAAAACACCTGATGAGGGGCTGGGAATATGGCCTAGTGGTAAGAGTACTTGCCTCGTATACATGAAGCCCTGGGTTCAATTCCACAGCACCACATATATAGGAAAGTCCAGAAGTGGTGCTGTGGCTCAAGTGACAGAGTGCTAGCCTTGAGCAAAAAGAAGCCAGGGACATTGCTCAGGCCCTGCGTTCAAGCTCCAGGACTGGTAAAAGAAAAATAAATCCGGATGACTACTATTCACAAACTCAAATCAGAATCCAGTCTGTGGATTCTAGCCTCAATATTATTATACAAATCCAAATGATTCAAATGTGTTGTCAATGCTGAAAAATCCCCATCCAGGAGAATTACACAGGAAAAGGCTCATAAGGGAAACCATACCAATTCCCCTTTGCTTGCCCACCAGAGAGGGGTGGAGCATCTTTTTCCTTCATCTTATCATAGGTCTGTTCCCTTTCTCAGAAGTGAAGCTTCTCCTTTCCAAAGCTAGCTACTCAGGAGGCTGGGAGCTGAGGATTGTGGTTCAAAGCCAGCCTGGGCAAAAGGAGTCCCAAGAAACTCTTATCTCTAATTAACCATTCAAAAACTGGAAGTGAAGTGGTGGCTCAAAGTGGTAGAACGATAGCCTTGAGCAAAAGAGTTCAGGGACAGCTCCCAGGCCCTGAATTCAAGCCCCATTAACAATAGCAGCAGCAGCAACAACAACAACAACAACAACAACAACAACAACAACAAACTTATCATGAACTTCATTTGTCAACTCTGAACAGACTATGACCTTTACCTACTTCCCCCCCCCCCATTCTTTCTTTAACCTAATGATACCTAGTATTAAACACACGGTCTTCCACATGCTGTCTAAGTGCTCTACAACTGAATTACATCCTCAGCCCCATGTATTCCTCCTTCTGGGAGTCCTTTAAAGGCTTACCTTTCACATATTCCCAAAAGGCTAAGAAGAATGTTTCTGATGGACAATGGATGATGTAACAGATATTACTATGTCATGCAATAAAATCTATAGGGTAGGCACTACTTTTCATACAGTGAAATGAGATAACATTTTAGAAGTGGGGAAGAAAAAGAGCAGAGAGAGAGAGAGAGATCTGTGGAAAAGAGAGTAATGTAAGCCTTACTAGTTATGCCTTTCAGTTATCTAGAAGATAAAGTGAACACAATTTCAGTAAGATTAGTAAATAAGTCATGAAACCTTATAATTCTAAATATTAAGGCCTAGTAGTTAGTCCCTAACAAGGCCCAGTACTTACAGAATTTAGCAATAACCCTGGTTCAGTTATCAAGCTAGTGTCCTTAATCACAAGCTTTAAAATAAGAACAGAATATTAGAAAAAAAGAAATGTTTTGTTGCAGTGAGAAAATAGTATAATAGATATTACATTGAAATAAGAAACACTGCAATCAATATATTTAAGGTACATGTTGATTTAAGTACACATTATGATCAAAGAACATCTTAATTTATGATGACAGGGGACCAACATAAGCTAAAAAGGTTTTGATTAAATTATGCAGAAAACCACCCTGAAACAATTTATGCTATAGCATCAACATGCAATGTAATTTTTACTTACTATATTACTTACTTATCTATATTACTCATGCTGCTCTTGTAAGGAAAATATATTTTAATGTGAAAATGATTTTTGAAAGTAAGCTTCTGAAGCAATTCTCAGGTTTGATTAAAGAATTTACTGTATAGATATCATCACTAATTCTCATAGGTAAGAGGTTAAGATAAAACAGATATTATCATATGAGACAGAAATCATGTTTATATCTCTACTTTGGTTGAATTTTATCTGTTAAGATTCAAAAGATGTCCACACACACGTTTTGTTAGTAATGTTTCAACAGAGATTTCCTAAAATTTCTTTATTTTTGTACAAAGATTCTTAAGATTATTTTTTACTCTGAAATTGTTTTTTTGGTCATTCTTGCACCATTTAACTCAGATACAGTATTTTCTTTCTCCCCCAAATCCTTTGAGAGTCAATGAAATCTAAATATTTTTAATTATAAGGAAGATGTTCAGAAAAATACAGCTAGATGCTTATTTATCAAATGCTACACACACCAAAATCCATCTCACACACACACACACACACACACACACACACACACAATCATTTGCTTATTCATTGCGAGTAGTTATTACGATTAGTCACTTGACATAATTTATTTCATTTAGTTTTCACAAAAACCTGGCAGCCATTAATATCTTTGAACTAAGAAGGAGATCAGAGACATTCTCTAAGAAGGAATAACTAGTTCAGGTAATTAAGTAACTAGTAAGTCTTTTACATCTAAAGAGCAGCTAGCATTTTATTCATGTTTACCTGCCTGAATACATGATGCTCTTTCAACTGATAGAGTGTTACCTTTCAACCTAGAACATAGTCTTTACATCCAAGGAGAATTCAGTCTGTTGGCATAGTCCTAAAATAATGAAACTAGGTGTAATAATTTAAAATGTACAAACTCATGTCACTTGTTAGTGTATGGACCCTTGATTCTATGTCATGATTTTTTCCTTGTCTTATGGCTAAAGTTTCTAATGAACCTTTTATATTCATGACTTACTTCTTATGTGTACAGCATCAGGTTATTTCCCTAACGGTACTTCATTTATACTACCTGTAATTGATAACTCATGAATAATACACAAGATTCACACCTGAACGGGTTTCCTGGGCAACTCACATATGGATTTTTTAAAAAGTATATCATTTTTCACAGGTCATCTGAAGCAGCAAAATAAATAGCTGTCTAGTGGGACATATTTTATTTTTTTGTGTGTGTTAAATACCTAAATTAGTGCTATAGTACCACAGGGAGTTTAATGTTTCATTAGGGTGTCCATAAATATTTTAAACAAGAGACTGACTTCTATAGATTTGAATTTTAGACAGATGAATATACGGGAGGAGAGACTGAAGTGAAGGAAGTTAGCAGAAAGATTTACTGGAGGCAACACAATGGGACCTGAATGTAGAAGAACCTTGCCAAACCTAAAGGGAAAGGGAGGAATAAGGGAAGGAATTAAGAGATCAATAATATGAAGAAAGAAATGATGGCATTCACAGCACACTAGATCAGCCATTCCCAGGTGTGTGTGTGTGTGTGTGTGTGTGTGTGTGTATGTGTGTGTAAAAATTTTTTTCCATTAAAAAGCAAGTGAAGGTTTATATTTTCACAGTAAATAAAGAATATTAGGAAACTGAATCATAAGGATAATAGAATAAGGAAAAAGTAGAAAGCAAACTCAACAGACCAGATGAGTTTTAATGGAAAGTTGAAGAGAAATGCCATGTCAGGCATAATTAGGGCAGGAACAGAAGGGTTATACTGGAATTCAATCATGAGAAACAGAGAAGCCACATCTTGAGGGATGGAATTGGGAGTCTTCATTAGAAAGCCAGCAACTAAAGTAGACTCCTGTCTCAAAGACCTGAAGCCTAGAAAGTAGCTTGCACAGAACTTTTAAAGGCAAAAACCACGTTTGGGGTGGGGACTCAACCCAATAAAAGCAAACCACATAGAGGAATACTCAAGAGAGAGCATTCTCTGTAGCAAAACGTTCCTGTTCCTGGTGCTAAATAGCATGATGCATCTGCATTCTAAAGAATGGCCTGTCCTGCCTCTAGGCTTTTCAGAGCTGCATGAAAAGCCCCCATCACCCATCCAGACACCAAGATGATGGTAAAGACAGACATTGTTACTTAGAGTATCCTCATTTCATAGGGTTTTAAGTAGGGTCCGGGGTGGGGGTGGGAGGGCGCGTGGATGATAGCTGGAGAGTTAGCAAGGAGGTTTTGGGATATGGCTTTCTAGAAATGTTCTGAAATGGTGGTAATGGGCTGGAAAATTTCCAGAAAATCATTCCCCCTACCCCTACCCCTGCATGGAGGGTATTTAAAGGTCCAAGCCAAGGAGCAACATTGAGTAATGAGCACAAAGTAAATATGGTACCCAGCATCATTCCTGAGTTTCTCAGTTTAGCGTCTAGATTATGGCACTAACACTTACCCAAATTGGAAGAACAGGGGTGAAACTAGGCTCTAGGCTAAGGATAGAGGTGGAACTGCTTCTAGATATAGCTCCTTCACTGTTAGTGGTTTCATATAAACACAAAGGTCAAATTCCCATAGGATCGTTTTGTATTCTACCTTCTTTTCACAAGCAAAATGTTCATTTTACAGTGGAGAAAAGGGTTTTGGTGAGATGATTCTTTAAAATCTTTGCTACTATTTTTTTTTAAAGTCTTATCTGTCAATAGAGTTACTATGTATTTTACATTGGAAATATATCCTGTTTCTAAATGATATTTTTTAATTCTACTGCACCATTCCTTCCTCAGCATAGTGCTGTAAGTGCTCAATTACAACAGTGAATTTCCAGATCATCTGTCAATAGGCTTCCTTATTCTACACAGTCTGCTGAAGTGATTTGTTTCCTGAGTGTAAAGAAAATGTGGTGTTTCTAGAACTTTGCAAACATGTACCAAGGAATATTACCAAATACTTTTTAATACCATTTTAAATGATACATCATATTATTTTCTCCTGATGATGATTTTCTTTTGTAATCAATTGCTAAAGTATGTAGAATGCCATGGACATTAATACCATTTGTAAATCACCAGTGGTGAATGCTAATGTTACTAATTTTTTGGCATTATTGGTTCACTTGATTATCTGGATCAACTTCATTCGCATGAACCCTATATCTTCTGCAAAAACAACAACCAAGATAGAAAAAGAAACCTTCAATTATTTACATGTAATTATGAACTACACCACAGTGTGCAAGGAATTTTTACATGAGAATTTTCATTACTAAGCTGAAAAATTACTAAAAGACACTAGAAAAATTTCATTTAAGAGAACAGAAAAGTTAGAACTAAAGACTTTTATACTGAGAAGTAATTATTTTTAGCTAAAATATTTCACTCCTGACGAAGTATGGCATATTGCCCAGGGCAAATGTTCTGAAATCAAATAGAGCTGGATCAGAATCAAGCTCTGCTACTTAATTGGTCCCAAGACTAGATACTTGAGTACTCTGCTCCACATTCATGTTTTTGAAGTATTTTTGATCAGGAGGAATAAGTGGGAAATGTAAATGAAGCACCTATAATCAGGGTATAGTAAGAACTTATTTCACCAGAGCTAAATAATTTGTTACTGATGGAATATTAATAATATTCTAATAGCTTAATAAAATGAACAGTTATATATTATAAAATTATTATACTATAAAATTAACATATAAGCATATGAATATAAAGATATTAATAATAATTAATAATAAATTTTGGAAAGCTAGAAGTTAAAATAATTTGGTCTGGAAATAAATTCATATATCAGATCAAAGAAAAACAATTTTTTTGTAAAGAAAGGAATGGCTTACCTTTGAGCCATCTGGAGACCCTTAAGAAGATGGCAGATCTGGATAGTATTTGCTATATCTTTATAGATTTTACATAAGAAAATCACATTATTGATTCAAATACTACCTTATTGACAAGGAGGGTGCCCTATTATTCTTCAGAAGGTAAGACTCTACAGAGGATATACACATAATTTGTACCTTTCTCCAGCTTCATGAAAAGCTTGTTGTTTCTTTTGGCTTGTAACAAAACCTATACTTGTAAAGAACATTGTTTTTCCAAACCAAAAATAAAATTGAATTTTTTAATTCTCTTTTTTAACTCAGTTTCCAATAAAAAGTCATTATGTTTCCTTTCTGTGTAGTGACTCAACAAAATTGTATGATAGCCTGTATACATCTAAGCATGGTAAATACTAAGTGGATTTCTCTTTAGTCACTGAGCAAGGTCACCCATGAATAGTCTTAATTACAAGGGAATTAGAATGAGAAGGTATATAGTAGGAAAGATTATGTAGGAGCATGATGGTAGATGCTTATAATCCCCAAAGTTGGATGTCTGAGGTAGGAAGATCACAAGTTGCAGGTCCGCTGGGCCTACATAGCAAGACCCTTCTAAAATCACACAACCATGCCTGGGACATTTTCCATTGAAGGTAAAAACCAAACATAAGAAAATGACAACTACTCTATATTTTCCTTTATGTTATTTCTTTAGAAAATAAGAGATACACAATGGCTATATCTTTTAAAAACACTGAAAAATTAACCCTGAGACACAGTACAGCAGAAAATCAATAGGAATAATTTATTCATAAGGCAAACAGTATAATTAGTTGAAGCTGACACTTTTACCACATGCTTCATGTTCCACTGAGGACTGCAGATTAATTGAATGGAAACTTTAGTCAGCAGATTCTCTTTCCATGAAAAATTACCAGAAAGATAACCACTTCCCGAATGCCCTTTGTGTTGATTACTTTCAAAGGAAAATTGCTGATGAAATGTCAATATGAATGCATTAATAATTCATTTCTTGAACACTTTTTATGGATATGTTCCTCAAAATATCCTTCTTGGTTACATAGTTTTATATCTATTTTCCTGTTTCTCAGCAAAGTCATTGCACTGAAGTATATTTTCTTGTCAATTTTCACTTATCTATTAGCTAAAATACATGTTTTCTTGGGGTTATTTTGAAAATTAAGTCATAAATTTAAAATGAACTTATAAACATCTTTGAAATACAAATGATAGTTGGCACATGACTGAAAGAAACTCTGTGTACTTACACGTAAAATATAAAAAATCAAGGAGATTAAGCTGTGAACACTAGAAATGATCTATGACTAGTATCCTGGGTAAGCCCCAGAATCTCATTCTATCCACACCATTTTCTTATGTTACCATATGGCTGTGAGTCGAAGAAAGCCTTCCCTAGTTTGATATAGTCTGAAGACTTATCATCACAAAATCCTGAAAGCTTTTATGGCAGTAAGTAACCACCTTTAGAGTTGATAAAAATAGATGAACTTCTACTTAGCAACTAGATCACATATACTTAGTTCTAAAGGTCCTACTGCAATGTTACAGAAGGAGTAAGTATTGAGTTACATATAATGAATGTCATACCTGATGATCGAAGACTCCTGGCTCTATGATGTTCACTTAAAACTCTACTTTATGTTTTTTTACAAATTATTTTTATATAGTCTTGCAGGCCATAATGATAGTTTGTAAGCTGTGCTCTTTTGTGTTCACTTGAGTGAATATTTATATACATGCTCCTTTGCTGTCAGGTATTATATTTCATCGTCAAGAATTTAGAATGTGTATGCAGGAAAAATGCTGACGAGTCATTATACCTAGCTGTTGCTCAGAGAGATGATGATGGGTCATAAACCCAGATATTAAAACAAACAACTAGAATACTTTATTTCTTTCAAACAAGCTTGCTAATGGCTTTTATTCCCTACAAATGAAACAGGCAGCAGATTAATAATTGTCTTATGTAAAATATTTACTTACATCATTGTTGTGACATCAGGCAGAAGAAAAATCAATCTAATTGCTTACATTTATCAAGTATTCATTCTGTGCCAGACAGTACTCATCTACATGTTACAGGTGCACAATACGCTTGATCTTCAACATTACCCTGTGAAGTAGACACTAGCATTACCAGGAGTGTTCAGATGAAATAACCAAAGCATATAGTGTGTAATCATGTGCTCAAAAAATCACACAGTTATAATTGGTAAAGCTAAGATTCATGCCTAACAAGATTGGCTCTTAGAATTTTCGTGGTTAACCTCTGAGCTATATTGTCTCTTGAACATGAGTTGACACCTGGAAGAGAATGAGTTTATATTGGGGGGCGGGGGGGAAGCATGCTAAGCTAAAAGAAAGCCTAAGCAAAATTCAGCTGAAGCAATCATTCAAAATTCATCTGATATCAAATACATAAAAAAATACAAGGATTGTTCCGTCTAAGATCTGGTTCTGGAAAAATGAAACCAAAGGAGCATAAAAATTGGGAAAAAAAACAACAACAAAGGATACAGACTTGATAATACTTCTAAGTCAATGAACATTAATTTAATATATGCTCAAGGGAATAACTGAATAACCTGCTTCTTTAGCATTAAAAGAACTTTCCTCTTTAGTAAAAAATTTCAAGTAAAAATTTAAAAATATCTTTAAGAAAAAAGCATCTTTGCTTCACAATTATTATTTAGCATAACTTTGACTCGTTAAGCAATTATGTAAATTAGAAAATAAAATTAAGAGTAAATAATAGAAGGCAGAGATAACTATATTATTAGAAGTGATAGCATGGCATTTTTAATTTCAAAAAAATGGACTATCAGCTTAAGATTGTCTGAATTTAGGGAAACTAAGGATAATTTTGTATTATAATGCCATTGCTACCAGTCAGGAATGACAATGAGTCATGGAGAGATACTGGGAGATATGAGGAACACCCTACCCCAGGATTCTTATGTTGTCAGGATTATGAAAGGCTCCTTTCAGAAAAATTACTCTTCAGAGAAAAGTGAAGCACGAAAGGAATGAGCTGATGGTTCACATGTTTAACCATAGCCACTCAGGAGGCTGAGATCTGAGGATCACTGTTTATAGCCAGATGGGGCAGGAAAGTACATGAAACTCTTATCTCCAACTAGATTCCCCCAAACCAGACATGAGGCTGTGGTTCAAAGCGGTAGAGTTCTAACTTTGAGGGAAAGAGCTCAGGAACAGCACCAAAATCTTGATGTTAAGCCCCATGACCAGAAAACAGGATTTGCAAATTTCAACACATTACGCAGCTCATTTTTAAAAACCTTTATTTTCAAGGTGATGTACAGAGGGATTATAGTTACATAGGTAAGGCAGTCAGCACAGTTTTGTCTAACCTATTACTTCATCCCGCATTAGTCTTGTAAATATTGCTGTTGCATTTGTTCACCTTTTACCCTTTGTCTCACCATTTTGATCTTCCTCTTTCCTTCCCTGATTTGGACATACACACATATATATATATATATATATATATATATATATATATATATATATGTATGTATGTATTACCCAGGGTACTAAAATCAAATACAGGGACAACAAGGGCTAAATCATAGGGAAGATAAACAAAAGAAGAAGAAATAATTTCACATAGTATGTTAAAAATAGCAACAATGGGGGCTGGGGATATGGCCTAGTGGCAAGAGTGCTTGCCTCGTATACATAAGGCCCTGGGTTCGATTCCCCAGCACCACATATACAGAAAATGACCAGAAGTGGCGCTGTGGCTCAAGTGGCAGAGTGCTAGCCTTGAGCAAGAAGAAGCCAAGGACAGTGCTCAGGCCCTGAGACCAAGCCCCAGGACTGGCCAAAAAAAAAAAAAAATACCAACAATGATAAACCATTTGTTTCCATATATTGGAGTTCATTTTGCTTAACATTGTCTTATGTGATTATAGGTACGTAGCTATTGAGCTTTTGTGATTGTTTTCTAGGACTACCCCCAAAAACAAATCCTTAAAGAAACAACTGCACCATTAGTAAGTGGGATAAAGACTTAAAAAGACACTTCTCTGAAGAGGAAATGAGAATGGCCAATAGGCATATGAAGAAGTGCTCAACATCCCTGGCCATAAAAGAAATGCAAATGAAAACAATATTGAGATTCCACCTCATTCCAGTAAGTATGGTCATTATCAAGAAAACCAATAACAACAGATGCTGGCAGAGATGTGGCCAAAAAGGAATACTACTACACTTTTGGTGGGAGTGTAAATTTGTTCAACTACTCTGGAAACCAGTATGGAGATTCCTCAAAAGGCAAAACAGAGCTCCCCTATGATCCACCATTGCCACTTCTTTGTATTTACCCCAAGGATCACAAGGAAGACCATACTAAAGCTACCAGCACAGCTATGTATATTGCCACATTATGTACCATAGCTAAAATATGGAGCCAACCTAGATGCCCCTTGGTTGATGAATGGATCAAGAAATTGTGATATACTTACACAATGGAATTCTATGCTTCTATCAGAAAGAATGACATTGCCCCCATTCATAAGGAAATGGAAAGACTTGGAAAAAAAAATCTAAGTAAAGTAGTGAGCCATACCCAAAGAAACATAGACTCTATGATTTCCTTCATTGGTGATAAGTAGTATATGCAGCTCATTTTATATGGATCAGCACAATCAGGTCCACATTACATATTTTCAGTTGTGTTTAAGCCATTGTGTGAGTTGCTGAGTATCATGATGCCCTCAGTTTTGTGAAAATATGCCTCCTGACAAATACTGATAATGAAGCAGGGACGAAATTAATATGTGTAAGTGAAAAAGTGAGCATTTTAGATTTGTTACAAGGTAGCACCTATTTACCAGAAGTTGGATAATATGAGAAAACTGGAACAAGTATCTTCAGAACAAAGTTTAGAAATCTTGATATGTAATGGGTTTCCCTCAATGGTTGTACACGTAGAATCATATATTTTTAATTTAATTTTTGGTTGGTCATAGGGCTTGAACTTGAAGTCTGGACACTGTCCCTGAGCTCTTTTGCTTAAGGGTAGCATTCTACCACTGTGTGCCACAGTGCCACTTCCAGCTTTCTGGTCGTACATAGGAGACAAGTGTCACATAGACTTTCCTGCCCAGACTGGCTTTTAACTCTCATCCTCAGATTTCAGCCTCCAGAGTAGCTAGAATTACAGGAGTAAGCCACCAGCACCCAGCAGATATACCTTCTTGTTGGCTCTTCTTTTTCCTCTTCATTCTCTTTTTCTTCCTCTTCCTCCTCCTTTTACTTTCTTCCAGTTATGCAAAATAAACTATCATAAATTAAATTTTATTATATTGTGTACATAAAAATATTTTGTTTGGTTTTATTGTGTACAGAACTGAAAACATGATCATCACAGAAGCATTCTAAAGACCCAAAGCATGTATGCCTGCCCCTCAGCTGTGCTGCTGAATTCTGCTTCCTCATAACACTGCTTCCCTATAACATATGTAAGTCCTCATTATACTGCAAAACTCTCAAAGCATTTCTACAGCTTTATTCCCTATAGCACTTTGCCATGTTAGATTTTTATTTGTAAGATCAAATTTAAAAATCAAAGGGATATGATTATACTATTGGAAGGTTATTTCTTTTGTGTGTATTTATATCAAAGTAACTGATTCATGCACAGGACAGTCTCAAAGATTAGCTTTTCTATCCAGACACCAATTATCTCCTGTATATTGCTTAAACAGTGGTAGTCAGACAGAGGAGAGTAAATCGTGAAGGAAAGAGGGTAATGATAAGTGTGCTAAGTTTGTGGCTATGTATTATTCAGTGTTTGTCTAATAGTGCTTAATACATCCATACTGAACAATTCAAGCTTTGTTTTAAATTCTGAGTTGTAGTAGTCAAAACTGACAAAATCCAGTGCTGATTATATACAAGGGAGTAGAGATAATATATTGCTATGTAAATATACAATGTGGGAAGTGATAATAGGTCCTATGCGCAGGAGAAAGAAAAACGCAAACCATAATATAGGAATGAAAGTAACAGAGCTTGTTCCACTGCTACGGTTCTATGATAGGTGATATTGGACAAGAGACATTAAGGGTGAGATAAATAGAGACCATGAAGTGACTGGGGAAATGGTAAGTACATGTTCTCTTATGGGAGCATGCTTGGAAATTGAAGAAGCCCAAGAGTTGCCGTGCTGCTTTTGCAAAATTATAAGAAGCTGATTGAATCCTAAAAGGGAGGGGGATTTCTAGGCTATTGAAAAGACTGGTTCTTACTATTTTCAGTGGAGACCCATTTGAGCATTGAAGCAAACAGTTGGCATCAGGTGATGTATGCAAGAAACATTTAGGTGTTTATTTGAATTACCTACAACATTGGAATGAATCTAGTATACACAGTGGAAGAACCCATTATTGTTAGATTTTATACTCTACAGAAAAGAGTGCTTTTGGAAATGAATACTGTAGGAGGGTATTAATAATATCAGTAGAAATTTATATTTCAGCATTCCTATATTGCTAGGATCCTCAAATAATACTAACCTAAATGAACTCCTTTTGCTAATGAATTATGAAGAATTCTGTGTGCACTGAAAGTATGACCTATTGGTTTCATACTCATTAAAAAGTGAATCTTTTTAGAGTAAATGTTACAAATGAATATTTAATTTGGTTACAATTAAGAATGAGCATTTTATAGAACATTTCTTAACACAAACTCAAATAACTGAACAGAAAAGTTTGACCTTTCTCCACATCCATTTGCCTTGTTCCATATTGTTTTCAAAAACACCAGAATTTGATCCAACTTAGTTTTTGAGAACACTTCTGCCTAATGAGGCCCACCTCTCCAGATGGTGAGCAAAGTCAGATTTCTCTGCAAAACACCAAAGACTTAAATATCTAGCTAATTCTGAGAAAAATCTAATATCCAGAAAAAAATTTGGTAAGTAGTCATTATGAAGTACCTTTTATTCCCACTCAAAATGCCTAACTTTAGCCAAAATGACTTTCATCAAAACTTGATTCATAGTTCAAATACAAACTCTGTAATTCATTTTGTACACCTGGGGTCTCTATGCTTAGAAGTCACAAATTAGAAGGAAAGCTGAATGTTAATTTACATAACTCTTTTTTTTTTAACATTTCTAGTGTTGGATTTTCTTCTTCATAAAAGTCAAATTTGCTATCACATTCTTGCAAACTGTGCTGTCAAAACTTTACTAAACCAGTGAATTAATTTCTAGAGGAATGTCCACTAAAGCCCTGGGAACAAGAACAAGTCAGAGCCTCCTTCTAGAAGTTTAAGAAGTCACTTGTATTGTTTGTCTTGACTATAATTCCCTCAAGAAAAGATTATGAACATATCCACCTCATGCTTCACTTGAACAAACATTAATTAAACATGAAACCTAAGTCACCAACCACCAACCACAGACCCTGATAGTTTCATGATTCACTTAATTCCTTTAGAATAAATTACCCATTTTCTAAGCCATGAATATTGCTTATAAACTAGACATTTTGCTAAATAACAAATAGCATCACAGTATACTGAAGGCAGTACAAATTTGAAAATGGTGTTTTGTGGATTATACATTAGCCATCAGTAAGACATTTAATGGATACTAGTCACATTTTTATGAATGTTATGCATTACTATTTTGAAAATTTGGCAACTAAAATGGTTAAAGCTAGTAATTAATCATTGTACATTTTTGCCATGATGTACTTAAATGACAACAAGCTGTTTTCGTAAGTGTTCATTAAGAGACTTCTCAACTGAAGAATCTTTTCAATTGTCTGCTGTTCTGTGCAGCACTGAATTAGGCCACTCATATTGTGACCAGTTCCTATAACTAAATCAGTTCTGGGATGGGAATGTGTCTTAATGGTGGAGTGCTTACCTATCTTGCATGAAGCCCTGAATTTGATTCCTCAGTACCACATAAACAGAAAAAGCTGAAAGTGACACTGTGGCTCAAGTGGTAGAGTGCTAGCCATAAGCAAAAGAAGCTCTGGGGTAGCACCCAGGCCCTAAGTTTAAGCCCCAGGACTGGCAATAAATACATAAATCAGTTCCTAGACATGGTCATTTGCATTTTTGTTGGTGCAGGATAATTAGGGAACAGTCCCAATGAGATATGAGAGCTTGAATATCCACAGACTTCCTCAAACCTTATGATAACTGAGACTTGGTGCTATTATCTCTTGGTACAAGGAGGCTTCCTGCTGGCAGTTACTTTTTATGAGAATAGGCAATGATTTCATCTTTCATTTGTCCTCATTATCCAGGTTGTATCCATGTTCAAATATCTGAATGAATCATATGAAGAGGACCAATGTTGAATGTTATGCGAGAATTTTATTATGTATAGTTCTGGTGGGCACTAAAATGGCTCTTTGGGGAGAAATAAAGAGCCCAAATTTCTGTCTTAGAAGATTCAAACAGAAACCAGGTTAATTATCTTCGGGAGGATTCTAAACTTGTAGTAGAAAACACTTTTCCAATATAATAGTCCAGGTTCTCTCTCTCTCTTCCTCTCTCTCTCTCTGTGTCTCTCTCTGTCTCTGTCTGTCTCTCTCTGTCTCTCTGTCTCTGTCTCTGTCTCTCTCTCTCTCTCTCTGTCTATGTGTTGTTCAGGAAGTTTATGTCAACTTCCCAACACCTTTTTAATATACCTTGCTATGTTCTTTGCACAAGCAGAGACATTTTATTTGAAGTATAAAAACTGATCTAATGATGTATTTTGTTGCTGATTTTTCCCTTCATATAGGAAAAGATCTTTACAAAATCAAATAGTAGATGGAATTTCAATGCATTCCACAAATGGAATACATTTCTCAATGTATCTAACTAGTGTAGATTAGTGTTATGCTCTGTATCTGTTAGCTTTAAGACATTTGCATTTGCTGTACTTTACTCATTTGGAAGTCAGAGTTTTTCCTCACCCACAAGTTGTATAGTTCATTTTCAACATAGTGTCTAATGAGTATCACTGCTACATTTATCACTCTTTGTCCCACCATTCCTGTGCTTTCCTTTACCCTCCTCCAAACAGAGCTTTCAAACAAGATAAAAGGTTCAGAAGTCAAAATTAGTCACAAAGGAGAAAAACAGAAAACCTAAAAGCAAAATTAAAAACAACAACTATTGTTTCCATTGCTTATAGTTAATTTTGATAAACATCAATTGATATGATCATATGCACAAAGCCATTGAGCCTTTGTGATCATATATTCTTATTTTATATCTAACTTCATCATATAAGGGGTTGTAATTAAGCTATTAGGAGACAGAAGTTTGAGGAAGGAGACGGAATGAGAAACTTTGAGACAAAGAATGGGATACGGGCTTCGCTATCTATTATATTACCTTTGGTGTAGATAAGTAGGTGAGTTGTGAGAAGGAGTGGTGATATCAGGAGTTAGATACGAAAACAGGAGAGTTCTATAAAGGAAGGGGGAGGTAGGGTAGATTACTAGTAAGAGAAGTGAAAAATTAAAGGAACGAAAAAAAGAAACAAATAAAGCAATAAACCCCAAATAAATCAACAGTTACTGTTCTTATTGAAGGTATAGCATGTTGAAAGCTTAGTTCTCTCCTTAACAGGGCCTCTACTTAAATCTCATGTCTCATTCTAGTGTCTGCTTTGAATAGGTATAATTTCTCTTATGGGAGAGGAGCCCTCTGTCTCTGTTGAGAGCCCCTCTGCCTGCCCCACATTATCTAAAGCTATTGGATGTGGGCAAGAGAAATCACATCTGCTGCTTTGTTGCCACAGAGCCCCCTGTTATCAGGAGCATTCATGATTATAACAGCCCCTCAACCTGTGGGATATACCTGTAGCTTTTAGTAACCAGTTAGAATTCTCTTCTGAACTCACTCACCGGGACTTACTTGGGCAAAGTGGGCAGGAGTGCTAGGGGTACGGTGGGTTATAACAGTAGGTAGCAGTATTCACGACTTGGACCCATAAATCAGGGTAGACCAGTGTCATGGTGTGGAATGTGTTATAGAAATTATCAGAGGCCTTTTCCTTGCTCAAATGGAGCTTCAGCAGGAGACATTCACCTGTCATGGTTGTCAGTGCTGGTGTCTTCATGTTTTCTCCTGTGAAGCAGCTGTTCTATTGTGGGGTATAGCTGTTGTTTTTAGGGCATCTTTGCCAACCTCAATAAATGGCTGCCCCATGTAGCCTAACTTTCTGTAGTGCTGATCTGCTCTTTCTTTTTCCTAACCTCCAAACTCTGTGTTTTGGTTTTCTAAACTGGCTTTCATGGCTTAAGCACTATACCTCCTGCTGGTCAGAGGAGACACTGACTTTCTTCTGTCAGCAATCTGCCAGCTTGCTTCTTTTCTGGATTTAAAGTCTTAATAGAAATATTTTGATCAATGTCTTGAAATTTTTTCACTTTGACAATAAAGAAAAAAATTGAAAAAGAAAAAATAAATTAAATAAATGTCTTAAAATTTTGACAGTGGTATTGTCTTTCATTTTAAAGAACTCATAATCGTTCCTAGATGGTTTTTTTTTTTGTTTTTTTTTTGGCAGGGTGCATTGTAAATTAAGCACTCATCCATATACTTCAAAGGTTTTTATAAATGTGAAAATTCATGGTTTTGTTTATGAACACAATTTTATCTTTTGTTGTGTCTTCTGTAAGGCTGATATTAGACAATTTACTAGACTCATCTGTGCTGTCCTCTTGTAAGAATTAGGTGGTGGGGCTGGGAATGTGGCCTAGTGGTAGAGTGCTTCCCTAATATACATGAAGCCCTGGATTTGATTGCTCAGCACCACATATATAGAAAAAACCCAAAGTGGCACTGTGATTCAAGTAGTAAAGTGAGCAAAAAGAAACCTTGAGCAAAAAGAAGCCAGGGATGGTGCTCAGGCCCAGAGTTCAAGCCCCAGGACTGAATTAGGTTCTATACCAATTTAAGTATAGTATTTAGGTGTCAGGAAAGGTACATGCTCTTTCATCACTTTATTTTTGTTCCTTTTGGTATTAAAATGCATTTGGAAGAACAAACAAGAATGTAGTGATACTATAGTTAAAACAGCTTTTTAAATCATGAACAAACAGATGCTAGGGCACAGTCTTGTAACATATTTGAATTGTGCCACGATTTTAAATTTTAAGTCCTGGATCTGACTACCAGCTTAAAGGTTTTTTTTGTTGTTGTTGTTTTTTACAAATTGCTTCTTTCTAGTTGGACGATAGTGTAGTTATGCACATGGAAGGCATTGATCTTTCAACATCATAATAATGTGTACCTTAACACAAGTCTTTGGCAAAGAAGAATATTTATATTTATGAATTTTAACCATAGAAGCTGGCTACATGTAAAAAACACACATTTTTTTTAAATGGAGAGAAAGAGATGCAACATATTGTTTAAAATAAACTTCAGGAGTTTGAAGATTCTGATTATTTATGCTGCTTTTCCCCTATGACTATCCATAATAGGATCCTTCTCTGTCTTCATTCCAGTTCATTATTCCCAGCCAACTTTGACTATATCCTGTCAAAGGTATCATTTTATTTTGATGGTTTCATGAATAGAAAATTTGGATGTAGAAGTTGCAAAAATCACAAAACCCAATGCAGTGTTTTCAAAGCTCAGGAAACATTTATCTTTCAGTCTGTTTTATACGCTTTTATCTCTTCAGTGGTAGTTCTTTAGACATATTGGTGACAATTGCTACAGAATATTAATTCCCCTTGGTTTGTGGTGCATTCGATAAGTTACATAAAGCTAAACTGTAGGCTAGGAATATCTATCTTCATTTTGTTGATGGCTCCAGCCTGCTGTCTTCCAAATGCATCAGGATATCATTTCAGTATTTCAGTTTTTTTCTTTATTGAAGATCATGCTGTTTGGGAACAAAAGTCAAGTTAAATCCATCTTCTTCACTTTATTCCATTTTAGGTATTTACTAGAGATAGATAATCTTATTAGCAGCAAAGCTATTGTCAGCTCCGTGTTTGCATTTACAAATAAATGAATAAATAAAGTTTTATGATGGACACAGCAGGAGGTGGCTATGTTTTCTACTGAAAACCAATTTAGTTGAATTTAGGTTTTTCAATTAATGCTAGAATAGGCTATACAGGAAACCACAAAACATTAGATAGTACACAATGTTTGAAAGTTATTACTTCTGTTATATATTTTCATGCTTTAAAGCTTTTCTGGGAGCAAATGTGCTATAAAATAAATCATGACATTTAAACAACCTAGTAAATTCACTATTTCTGGGAAAAAGGAAAATCAGGGTGCCACTTTCATTTCTTCCCATTCATGGCTCCAATCTTGAGACACTTAGTAGTTGGACAGAATTTCCATACTAGTTTTACTAGTGCAAAGCTCTTTCCTGAAAGTTAAAGTACATACTTCAGCTTAAACTGGACATTGGAGAGAAATCTTTACTTCCCACTTTTCATTTACATACTGGAGACAAAGCATGGAACTATGAGACTAGACATGATTCTCTCTTAGACACCTTATATTTACAAAATTTCAGGCCTTACACACTCATGATACTAGGAATGAATGACTATGTGAGTCTCTGTGTCAGGAGGAATAAGGGTGACACGTGCAAATATTCCTTCCACAAGTGAAGCAGGCAAGAGACTTAGCTGTGTACAAGCCATAGTTGAAAGAACTGACTATGGGACTGAAATTTGCTAATAGTTATTAGAGGAGTTATGTTGATATACTGCAATCATTTAGTGACTTCAATGTATACATTCATGTGAATGAAAGATGTAGGGTAGGGGGTATATTAGGATATTAAGATCCAACAAGCAACACAAGGACTATTACCAATGAAATTGAATTGTACTTCCTTGAAGATGTTTGTTTTTTAGATGTTACTTGATGCTTATCACAAAAAAGTAACTATGTGAGGTATAAATTTGCTTCACTAACCTAATCTTTTTATTCAATCTCATTATATGATTCTGTAAACCTCACATATACCCAAGGAGATTTACTAATAAAAATAAACAATAAGCAACAGCAACAAAAAGCAATCATAACTTAGTCATTGAAAGACTCCCCTTGAGTGAACAAACAGGGACAGGAAAGTTTTTTTGAACAAAAATTTTCAGACAAGTTTTCTTTTTCCATTGTTGCTCAGGAACAGCTTTACTTTGTGAGACTAATTTTTCTGCCTCCATAATAGCTAGGATTATCAGCAATGAGTCAACTGACCAACTTTTTCCTAAGATATGGTCTCACTAGATTTTCTAGGTAAGGGGCAAGAGGTAGAAGAATGAAGCTGGAAGAGAGTAGAAAGTAAGCAAAAACACATGGTATATACCACAGAATAGTGAAATATAAGGGAAGGCATGAGTTGAAGGGGGTGTGAAAGTTTTGGAGTGATGACACAGATCATGATGAATAGTGTACATAAACTGCTTTGCTAAAAGGAAAAAAATTAAATATATAACCTAAAAATTAAGAAAGAAAAAGAGTGAGTGGGAAGAATGTTGAATGGGATGACATTGATCAAGAGGTGCTATATTCATAAATTACATTGTTGAAGGGTAACTTGTTTGCACAACTCATCACAATAATAATAGAAAAAAAACTGTTTGGTCATACTCTAGCAAGAAACCTTCTCCATTGGCTTACCATCCACTCAGAAAAATAGTCAAATTCCTTTACACTGTATACCAGGTTTTGAATAATTTTCTTCAGTTTGTCTGCCCAAAGTCATCTCTAATACTCTCCTATTTTGTATTCTGTTCCTGCTAGCTATTTAACAGAATGTTATATCCTTTAAATATAACCAATAGTTAATTATCTTAAAACTTTCCTAAATATTGTTTCTTTTTTATATAGTATATCCCACTCATTCAGAGATTTTTGGAATATTTAGCTATTACTGTAGAGAACAGGCTTCAAGCTATTTGCCTAAAATTATAATCCATCCTAAATCATTGTCATTTTGATTTTACTTATGATAATTTTAATTCCTTAGCATATATAAATATATTTCTCATGTGTTCACTAATTAGTACATATTTTGCCCTTAGTGGGGTCTATTACTAAGGACAGGAGTTTTTCCCTTCTTCAATTGCTTGTTTCTAGAAGCCTGTCACTTAATTGGTACTTAATGGATGCAAAGTTAATAAGAGAGTGGACTACATTAAAAATCTGCTTATATTTTTGTTTAGAAATGCTAGTATTATTACTCAAAATTTAGATTTTATCTTAAATTTCAGCACAGCAAGTCACCAGCCATCACAAAACAACCTGTCATTTGTGAAGGTGGCTTAAATTTATTCCCAATGATTCAATTAACCATTTAAGGACATCAGGGTTAAGATATCTCATAATGTGGAACAGGGAGCACAGTGATTTCTTGATTAACAATTAGCAGTGATCCAAAGAACAAGTCAGATGTGTGATGCAGAACACAGAGCGTTCTGTATTATAATTAACTGAGTTGAAAATTCTTTTCCTTTCAGTCACACTTTTACCAATATCTGCTCATGATTTCTTATTTGATACTTCCTTATCTCATAAATGAATAAAGTTCTTCTGCCAGCAGAATGTCCATATTAAACTTTTCATCAGCTTGGTATAATGTAAGCACTTACTGAAAGGAAAAGAATAATTGCTATGTGCTGGTAGTGATAGTGATTTTCACACATCACATTTCTGTAGGATTCAAGATTATATTTTTCTCAGGGAGATGGGCATATCCTGAATGATCATTAATATCAGGAAACTATTTGAACCTTGATCATTATCCTTAAATTAAAACTTAGAAAGGAGAGAGAATAGAAGATGGGGCAACTGAAGATATTGTCTCGAACTCAAGTAGCAGTTTATGATCTGTAGAAGAATTTTAAAGTTTAAGAATCTCCTAATGAACAACTCAGAAGATGCATGGATGTGTTTTTGCATCAATCTGGATCAAATGATTGTGATATGCTGGTAACATAAATATCTCAGCAGTAACATGATACGGACTGAAGTATTTTAAAAATTATGTTGAAAGTACCTTCAGACTCTCATAAAGGAAGATCCCTAATGCAAAGTATATTTGAACAAATTTTGGAGTTTAGAGTTTGTGGCGAAAAGTTAAGAGTTGATATAAAAGGAATGATTATCTTTCTGTCAATTCTCAGGAGAAAAAAGAAAAAAAAATAATTGGAAATTTAAAGCCTTTTCTCTATAAAGCAAACAAAAGACCACACTCTAACATTAGACATATGTCTTCTTATTAAAGCAACAGATGAGCAGGACGACATACATTTCATTAAAGTAATTAAACCTTGTCAAGGTGATGTACAGAGGAATTACAGTTACATACACAAGCTAGTGAGTATATTTCTTATCAAACTTGTTACCTCCTCCCTCATTTTTCTCCAACCTTCCCTTCACCACAGTACCCCTCACCTTGAGTTGTACAGTTAATTTCCAACATATTGTCTTGTAAGTATCTCAGATTAGTTTTCCTTTTATCCTTTCTCACCATTTTGATGTTGCCTTTCCCTTCCCTAATTCAGATAAACACACACACACACACACACACACACACACACACACACACACACACACACTATACCCAGGGTACCAAAGCCAAATACAGTGACAACAGGGGATAAGCCATAGGGAAGAAAAATGCAAGAAACATTTCATGTAGTATGTTAAAAATAACCACAATGATAAACCACTTCTTGCCATGTCTTGGAGATCATTTTATCTTATGCGATCGTATGGAGGTAGCTATTGAGCTATTGTGATCATCTGCTAGGACTATCCTAGAAATGTACTGTTCTCTTGAATCAATCAGTCTTCTAAAAATATTTTAGAATACTTTTTTGCTGACTCTGAATTTCCAACTCTACATCTTGCATTTGCTGGCCAGGCCCTCTACCACCTGAGTCTGACCTACTGTTATTTTCGCTTTTAGTTTGTTTTTGTTTTGTTTTTCTTTTTCATATAGGGTATTGGGTTTTTGTCCAGGGCCAGATTTAGAGTCAGGTCATCTTATCTATTCCTCCCATGTAGCCAGGATTGCAAACTTTTACCACCCCATTCATCTTGTTTGTGGAGATGGGGTTTGTCTAAAATTTTGTGAGGACTGGATTCAGACTGCATTCTACCCAGTCTCTACTTTCCGATCAACTAAGATAACAGGGATGAACCACTCACTATACCTGGCTTTAATTAGCTTGCCGCTGAGAATCTATTTACTTTGTGAGTCTCTATTTCTCCTTTCTGCTCAAAACTCTATTTCTATTCTTAAGGTTGACTTTCTTCTCCTAAATAATTATCACTTCCTAAATAATCTAGTTTAAATTTTCTTTTCTTTTAATGTAAGCTGCTTAGTTATGTTATTTAGTTCTTTCCTCATACTTAACATATAGCAAAAATGCAACAAAAGAATTTTGGGTGAATTAATGAAAGATGAAGAGGTAGAGAGAATATGTATTCTTTACACAAAAAAGTTTAGAAGTAAGTAGTTCAAATATGTTCAAAATATGCAAACTTCTGCTGAGATTTTTGATGGGGGAAAATTACAAAATGTCTCAAAATAATTTTCCATGGTTCCACAGGAAATTTTCTCTCTATATTTTAAAGTTCAGGCTAAGATAAGTTTTTCAATCACTCTATGGTCCCCCAATGATGCCACTAAAAGAAAATCAGTAGTTTGATTAATAAAAGACAGCAGTCTTTGTTAACAGCTACAGTAATAAAACAAAATGACTTTAATATACAAGTTTGTCTTATAAACTATTTGGTGGAAAATAAGTTTCATTTTCAACTTGATGTTTTACTTACATGAAGGAACCTAATAAAGATTCAATAATATAAGGAAAATAGAAAAAGAAGAAGAAATGAGATTCCACCTGGGAAAATAAACACACCTGGAACTTTACCCAATGGGAATCCACAAAGTGGAGAATAGACATATTTCATGATAAGGTGTTATTCTTACCATAGTAATAGAGCTCAGTAAAGGCAATAATGAAACAATCAATTTCTGTGAATGTATAAAATGTGTAAAAGTGCTTCTTGGAACAGAAGCACTTGATTATGTTAAAATTTTATAGAATAGTAGGTAAACTATCTCCACAGCATTCTCCATTAAACTGATACCATTTGAATTATTGCATATACCATTCAAAATAAAGTTTCAGTATCATGTAATTTTATTTACAAAGGAATTGTTCCCCAAAACAGAATAATCAGAATGCCCCCATATAAAGATGCCATTAACATGAATGTTAGTACAGAACTATACACATGCCTAATGTAAATTCTGAAAATAAAAATCAGTGTCACTATAGAAAAGTAAAAAAAAGAAAAGAAAAATATTTAGAGTGTGTTTCTGGTAGTACCACTGAAAATATGTCAATATTCAGTAATATAAGACTTTAAAAAGTAGTTCTCGTGTTCATAATTACTATTGCAACTATTTTATCTATACTAGATAGAGAAGCAATTATTTTATTGCACAAATTTACACAAAGAATAGAAGAGATTACTTATTTCAAATGATTTATAGAAGGACAGCATTTGTTCAAATTACATAATTCATGTCAATGCAGCATCAACTGCATGCAATTATGAAAGTGATAAAATCATTTTTTAAATGATTTTCAAATGCTTAAAGAAACATAACCTTTAATACTCATCTGGCAAAATGTGTGCCGTAGAAAGATGATAAATTAAGACACAATTTTTAAAAATTAAATCATAATGTCACTTGTAAATTGCATCATGTTGGTGTGTATTAAAAATACATAGTTTCAGTATGACATTTCTTTTTTTTTTTTTTCTTTTGGCCAGCCCTGGGGCTTGGACTCAGGGCCTGAGACCTGTCTCTGGCTTCTTTTTGCTCTCTGCCACTTGAGCCACAGCACCACTTCTGGCCGTTTTCTGTATATGTGGTGCTGGGGAATCGAACCCAGGGCTTCATGTATAGGAGGCAAGCACTCTAGCCACTAGGCCATATCCCCAGCCCCAGTATGACATTTCTTGATTAAACAAGCATAGAATCTACATAGTTATTCAAATGAGTTTCCTAAATGCTGAAGATCATGTTTCTATGCTACAGGAAACAATAATCTTATTTTTTTTAAGGTTGGTTCTCCAAAGGCAGTTATTGAAATTGTATTTGATTACTGAACCGGAAAAGTTCAGGAAAACAAGTTCATTCCACTTTTCCTTTTTAATGTACGTACTTGTCATTTATCTTCTTAAACAATGCTAACACTTAATGTGCCCTGCTGATCATAAGAGATTTCACCCTAATCACATAAATCAACCAATGTCTGGCCATCTAAATACTGTAAGTGTATGTAAACGGAACTTAGAATATTTAATCTATAATATCTATGTCTCAGATAAGACTGGGTTTTGTCTTAAATTGCTTATGTTCCTATTATTTCTCAACTGTTATCTGATATTCACATTAAATTGTCCCTATCCTTGTAGATCAGATTTTTTTTCTTCCATATTCCTCCATAAATATTTGATTATATCACTGTTCTATTCTTCAACTATTTTTTTCTTCCTGGATTTGGGCAGATGGAAGGCAGGAATTGGATTGTCATATTTTTAGCCATAATGAATAGCCTCCTAGAAAAACTAAAGTTATCCAGCAAGTAATTGTGTGAAGCTTCTTTTAAGTGTCATACTTGTTAGAGTTACATATAGAAAAGTAGAGGAACCTTACTGATCATGGTACAGAGAGAAGACTAAACAGGTTTTACATCCTACCTTAGAAGCATCATTCTAAAGAATGTTATTTGAGCAAAATAGATGGTTAGTAGTATTCTTTTAACCATTTTTAGTTCCTAATGGCCAGTACTAACTTTTCATGGAAGTGATCCAATCATAATGATTCAATTCAACCCTTATTTAAATGAACCTCCAAAACACTTACCTCTTAGCTAATGGACAAGTCTGTTTCACCATTCCATTTAACATCGTTGAATGATTGGAGGTATTTCACCATTATTACAAAACATATATTATGTGAATACATGGCTCTGCTTTCCCAGCATATTAGTTGGGAACAATAATGGCAAAAAGATGTAGAACTTTATTTCCAAAAACTTTCTAGTACAAGCACTATGCCAGACTAGTCTTGTAAGTAGTCCCAGACATTCTAGTTAGATTTGTATTCTAGTTCTATGAGATACCAGTTGTAAATTCTTTCAAAATTTGGTTTCTTTTTCATTGCTGTTGGTGGTATTGTTCATGGGGCTTGAACTCAGGGCCTGGGGTCTGACCCTGAGCTTTTTCAGTCAAGGCTAGCATTCTACCATCTTGAACCACAACACCACTTCCTGTTTTCTGGTGGTTCATTGAAGACAAGAGTCTCATGGGCTTCCTTGCCCAGGCTGGCTCTTACTGTAACCCTCAGATCTCAGCCTCCTGAGTAGGCTTACAGGTGTGAACCACTAGTGGTGGGTTCAAAGTTCATTTTCTTTCTCTGTAATAGTCAGAACACTGAGGACCTTTTGGTTTTGAAATTCTCTGCCATATTCTAAAAATCACAATATTTTACTATTTCAAGTTAGTTAATTTCCTTCTTTACAACTGAAAATAAAAATCTAATGAGTAACAGAAATTAGCACATTCCATCATGGTCAAATGAAAAGACAATATAGTCAAATTCCAAAGTAACTCACATGAATTTAGCTCAGAATATACAGCCAACCATTGTTCAAATTGGATACATAATAACTAAATTGCAAATGATGAAATAAAGCACTCTTCAGATGACATGATCCTGTATTTAGAGAACCCATAGGCTTTACTCCCAAGTAACTTAGTGTTGCTTAGATTTGCATTTCTTTTATGGGCAGCAGTGTTGACCATTTCTTCATGTGTTTATTGGCCATATATTTGCTTCTTCTGTGAAGTCTCTAAGTCATTGGCCCATTTGTTAGTTGGGTTGTTGTTTCTTTGAGAGTTTGTGTGTTTGAGAGGCTCAGTGGTTTGAGCTCTGAGTATATCTGGAATATTAGGTCCTTGTCTGATGGACAATTGCTAAAATCTTCTCCGATTTGGTGATATTTCCATTTACCATATTAGCTATTCCTTTGTTGTGCAGAAACTTTTAAGTTCAATGTAAAACCATTTATCAATTTTTCTTTGATTTGTTTTGTTTCTGGATTTTTACTTAGAAAGTTTTAACCTGTGCCCAGGAGTTCCTGTGAAAGTTTCATGTTTCTGGTCTATGATCCATTTTGATATAATGCTGGTGCAAGTTTTCTGCATATGAATGTCCAGTTTTACCACCACTATTTGTTGAAGAGGCTTTCTTCCAACCTGTCTATTTGGCTCCTTTATTGAATATAAGACAGCTAAAGGTCTGTCGGTCCATTCCTGAGTCTTCTATTTTGTTCCATTTTTCCTCCTATGTACTGGGCCTATTTTTGTGTCAGTACCAAGCTGATTTCTTTGAGACTCAAGTACAAATATTAAACTACTTTTCTTCAACTCTACTTAGTTCCATCAAGAGGACTAGAAACTTACCATGCTCATTCTTAGGCAATGATGTCTCTTACCTCTGTTGGTCTTTCAGTATTCTTTTCCCATCTCCAAGAAAGAGGCACCTTTCTGCAAAGCTAGAGACTAACAAGCAATCCTCTTGTCTGTTGGATTATGTTCGAAGAATGCTCTTCCATGAAAGCATAAAGCGTTGGATTGAACCAGATCTTCTGTATACATACAGTTATATGTATATGTATATATATATATGTACACATACACACATATGTATATACTTTTGATAAATTTTAAATTGTATTTTAGGATAGTGGTGACTATAACAAAAACTGAAACAAACAATTATAACAATGCATTGCAATTAAATTACTAACAGCACTGATTTTTTTTATCTTAGGAGACAATATTAATTAAGACAAAGGTTGTTGAAGCAAGCTTTATGATTGCACAATAGTTGAGCTGATATCCAAGGTAGAGGTTAAAGAACTGAGTGGCAGATAGTGCACATGGCTTGAGGAATACTGGAAGAGGAAATGATTTGTCTTTTGGGAAGAACAAAGTGGGAAGTCTAAGGTTTCATCATGGTATTGAGAACATCAAACAATATAAACATATGAATTATTTATTTCTCATTTAACATTTTATATCACAGTTAGCTGCAAGTAACTAAAATCACAGTAAAAGAGATGATAGGTAAGGTGGGATTCCTTACTGTATTATCATCTCCATATTAAACTGCAGATGCAACTCAAATGAGAATTCGTGATTTTATTTCTTATATACTCTTCAAATTGATCACCTTTCTTATAACTCCATAACTTCTGTACTGCTTAATTTATCACCAGATTTTTAGGCTAGCTTTCAGGAAATCTTAAATTTATAAGAATTGTCTATCTACCAATTGGTCAAATAACATTTAATACTTCAACAAATTTGTTTGAAACACAAATAATAGGAGAGTTTCTTTAAAATCATAAATTTTCCACTATTACTAATAATTTCCCTTGATACAGCACCTGACTTGATTTAGTTCCTTCATACCTCACCAACAGTCATTTCTAAGTTACGACCAAATTAACATGGTTGGCAAAACATAAAGATGACACATGAGAGATATTGGCATATTATGATTGAAATAGTTTTAGATCATTCTATGTGCAATAATACTGCAGAAATAGGAAAGAATGTATAACTGAATGGCTATAATGTTTGTTACAGTAGGGAGCCAATAAAGGAGAATGCCACGTGGTATTCAGTCAGGAGAGAAAAGTTTATTCCCTGAACTGCTGGCCTGTGGCAGAGATGATGCATAGCCAGAGAGAGGAATGACCCCTGTCAGGCTCTGCCTTATCTGCCGATGCTGAGAGGTGTGGCCAGATGAGGGGTGGTAGCCCCCTCTAGGTATGCCAGTTACCTAGGTAAAGCAGACACTGGGCAGAGACTTTAGATAGACCAGGGCATCTCTATGGAGGCCTTCCAGGGGTAGACCTAACAAAGGCCACTTGATTCCCTGAAAAATTACTATTGAAAACAATTCCAATAGAAGCAAACCACTTTGAACCCTTGAAAATAATGGAAAACCTATTAAAATCCTAAAACTAGAAATGAGATCAAGATCAAAGAACTACTAAGTCTATTGACATTTAAGTAATTCCAGGTCATAAAAGGTATATAACTGCCAAACTTTTCTTTTGTAGTGACATTTGATAAAAAAGTTACCTAGATGGGATGGGAATATGGCCTAGTGGCAAGAGTGCTTGCCTCATATATGTGAAGCCCTAGGTTTAATTCCTCAGCACCACATATATAGAAAAGGCCAGAAATGTCACTGTGGCTCACGTGCTAGCCTTGAGCAAAAAGAAGCCAGGGACAGTGCTCAGGCCCTGAGTTCAAGCCCCAGGACTGGCAAAAAAAAAAAAAATAGCTAGAATTCCTCTCCACCACCTCCTCCTTTTCTTCTCCCCCTCCCCCTCCCCCCTCTCCCCCCCTCTCCCTCCCTCTCCTCCTCCTATGCTAGTCCTGGGGCTTAAGCTTAAGGCCTAGGCACTGTTCCTGAGCTTTTTGAATTAAGGCCAGCCCTCTATCATGTGAGCCACAGATGCTGCACTATGGGTTGTTGTTGTTGTTGTTGTTGTTGTTTAATAGTTAATTGGAAATAAAAGTGTCCCATACTTTTCTGCCCAGGCTGGTTTTGAACTGTGATCCTCAGTTCTCAGCCTTCTAAGGAGCCAGAATTTTAGGCATGAGCCACCAACACTAGCTAAAATTCATTTCTTTTCTAAGTAAGTCTGAAAACTGCAATTGCAATTAAAAGTTATTAAGAGTTATAAAGAATTGTGTTATGAGAAAAATAGGGTTTTGTCGAAGGGGTCATAGTTTATTCTCATGAAATTCTTGTCAACCAATTAAAGATAACACAAAAATTAAATATAATAAGCATTCTTTTAATAAACAGCACTTCAACCATCAAATCAGTAGCAAACATACTACTGTATTATACTAACCATTGAGACTCAAAGTTATTTAAAATGAAGTCAGATACTTGTTAGGTATTTCTCATTATTACTTAATGCTTACAAGGAGATCTCTAGAAAATGCAATAACACATTTTATTCTTTAGAATAACAAATGTCTCATATAAACACCAGAAAAAATAGGCAAAATATATTTTGCTGATGATATGTGAAAAATTTGAGTTATAAGGATAAAAACAAAACAATAAAAATTAATGAGACTTTTAGTTGATGGATAGATTCAGTATACAGAATCATAAATCATTTGTATCTCCATAGACTATGAAAAAACATTGAAAACAAAAATGTGGAATAATATTGCATTTGAATAGCAATAAAGCTACAATATTTTAAATAAGTACTACAACTTTGGATAATATTACCTAGCCCAGGAACTCTATTAAAACTACTTTTCGGGCTGGGGATATAGCCTAGTGGCAAGAGTGCCTGCCTCGAATACACGAGGCCCTAGGTTCGATTCCCCAGCACCACATATACAGAAAACAGCCAGAAGCGGTGCTGTGGCTCAAGTGGCAGAGTGCTAGCCTTGAGCGGGAAGAAGCCAGGGACAGTGCTCAGGCCCTGAGTCCAAGGCCCAGGACTGGCCAAAAAAAAAAAACAAAACAAAAAAAAAACAAACTATTTTTCCTCATGTATGTCATATATATTCAGATCCTATATATGTATAACGTTGAATATATAATATAGAAGAACATACCAAATGCTGAATGAAAGGACGTTAGCAAGATATGAGATGTCATTCCAATAATAATCCTTAAAGGAATATTATGAATTTCAGTGAATACAATTATCTTAAATTCATATAGAAAAATAAACATGAGTAAAGAATGCATATATATGTGTGGATATACATGAACTTCAGTAATCCATATTATGTAAAATTTTCACCCATGCCGTGCCATTTGCAGGGGAATGATAGGCACAGAAAAATTATGTCAGGCTTTCAGAGAACGCATGCTTTTTCTCCTATGTCCAAATTAAATCTAAAATATAAGCATATATGAAAAAACATAAATACCTTGTGAATACATATACACAAACTGACTATGGTATGATGTAGGCAGAGGTGAATTTATATGGTATAATCACTTTGAACATTGAGAGTTAAAAAAAATAATATCAGAAACTTTCAGGGGAAGCTCATGCCATAGTCCTGACTACTCAAGAGTCTGAGATCTGAGGACTGTAGCTTGAAGCCAGCCAGAACAGAAAAGTCCATGAGACTCTTATCTCCATTTAATCACCAAAAAGGAGGAAATGGAGCTGTGACTCAAATGGTAGTGATAGCCTTTCATAAAAGAAAGCTTAGTGACAGTGCCCAGGCACTGAGTTCAAGCTCTGGGACTGGTACACATGAGTACACAAATATAAACACACAAGCGCGCGCACACAAACACACACACACACACACTACCAGGAGCTGAAACATATCTTGTCTGAAGGTAGTAGAAGTTAAGAGGAGGGTGAGTGGACAAGTGGAGAAAGGAATAGTAGATGAATACAGTCATAATACTTAATGGACAGATATGAAAATGGAATTAGGAAACTTGTAGGGACAGGTCTAGTTGAAATAGATGAGAAGTGGGCCGGGAAAGATGAGCATCTTGATACTCATAAAGATGCATTATTAATATAATTTGATATATTGAAATGAAATCTTTGTACAACTACCAAAAGAACATATATATATATATATGTGTATATATATACACACATACACACACAAATATATATATGTGTGTATGTATATATATATATATATACACACACACATATATATATATATATATATATATATATATATATATATATATATATGTTCCTGTCCTGGGACTTGAACTCAGGAACAGCTGTCCTCCTCACTCTTCGGTACTTAACTGCAGATAAATGTCTCATGGACTCTCTTTCTTGGGCTGGCTTTAAACCATGATCCTCAGATCTCAGCCTCCAGAGTAGCTAGGATTACAAATCCCAGTCAAGAATTCAAGTGATACAGCTCAAATGACACAGCAAAGTCATCTCATGAAACATTCTCAACTATAGCCCTCGTGAAATGACATGGATTCCGGACTCTTCGAATCTTTGAGATGATAAATTTTTCTTGGTTGACATCATTATGTAATAATGTTTTATGCATTAATAGATTGTTGCAGTCACAAAACAATATATCCCTAAATTCTTCATTGCTGACTCTAAATGGAGAAAATAAAGCATTGGAAGATCAACAGGAAAAGCATCATTTTCATTAGCAGTGTTTTTCTTAAATTTGAATCCATATTAGCTGGCTTATCAGCACCCAAAACAGTTAAAAATTAAAATTAAAGTGAACCCAAAAGTTATTTTTCTTGCAAAATATTGTGGATTTTTTGAGCCTCTGGCACCTGGTAAGAGCAAGCCTGTGCAATTTAGGAAATAGCTTTAGTTCTGATCCCAAGTCAGGTGAGTGTGGGTGGAGAAGTCAGCTGGGGAAGTTCTCAGCACAGCTCCTTAACAACATGGACTGTCCACGTTTATCTTTTTTTTCTTTAATTCTTTCAAGATACTGCCTTGTTAACTCTCCTTAGGTGTGAGTACAATTCTACCTTGTTCTGGAACTCAAAAGGATTTTCACTACCTTCCACAAACTGTCGATTTATCATTTCTTAATGTTGAGGCCTATAGAAATATAACAATAGAAGCTAGCCTCATGTGTTTCTTGATTATGCAGATCTCCTCCCATGTAATAATCCTCCTCAATGATTTCTTCCTAATGATTTTTATGTATATAAGAATCCCAACATTCATCTCCCAGACCTACAAAAATATGTAAAAATCTTATGTGGCAATTATAATATTCAATATCTATTCTATGAAACTGGAAAATTTGAGGGGAAGGATTGGGTTGGGAAGGGTGGGAGAGAACAATGAAAAGTAAATTCTAGGTCTCTGACAAGCTAATTACTTGACAATTTAAATTTTATATTCTACATATGATAAGTTACCTTGAAACTGAGAAACATTGTTTCAAATTTCAACATCCTTTATTGTTGAAACTTAGATAGGCCATTATATTACTATAAACATCTAGGATTCAGAAGTCCTCTTTGGGTTAATACAAATTTGCAGTGATTTCTTTAGTACTATTTATCTTCATAATCAAGAAAATGCACATCCACTATGGACTTACTAACAGCTTGATTTGTGTAGTATCTAATTGTGATTTAGTACATTTCCAATGGGGGAGGGTGGAGGGAATTTAGAAACAAAAATGGTCATTCAGCATGCTCCAATGGCTGTGTATAGGAATTCAAAACCAGGCTACAATGCACCCTTCAATGTCACATTTCATTTGTTTCAGAGTTTTGTCCCTCAGAGACCTTTGATCTGAATCCCATTTCCCATCTTGCAACTTCAGTGTGTACAACATTGATTCATTATTATCTGACATTTGCTTCCCAGTGAGCAGGTGGAACTCTAAAATGGCATATAAAAGCAATTTCTGGTGGTGCTTTCCAGACATAAGAGGCAATGTATTTTTCAATGGCTCATTTGAATGCAGAATCTCAGATCTGGGACTCTAAGTTGAAGATATCATCAAAACCTAACATTTTTTCTCTTTAACCTTACCACTCTTAAGAGGCCTTTTCTGCTCTGTGTATATGCAAATTTTTTGCTATGAGAATTGGGATATGTTGATAAATATGCCTGGTGGCTGGTACAAACTTTTGTAAGCCATTACAGTGGCCATGAATCATTTTTATGAGGGAACACAGGGAACAATGCTGAATTTACTTCATCACCTTGGCAGGAGTCATTGATTACAGAGAACATGAGATGTAAAGTAATTACACCTTAAATATCAAAATCAAAACAGTGGCTTCCATCTAGAATGGTTAAGAAAAGTAAATCTGAGAACCTGAAAATAAGACAACCTGTAGTTTCACTGCTGTGCCTCAACAACAGTAAGTAGATGTACCTGTAGTTTATTCATCTGTAGAGGAGCGTGAGTTCATGCTGTATTTCTCCATTTACTTTAGATAAGAACCTGCACTCTATGCAATGATAGGCTAGTTTCTAGGTTGAATACTATATACATAATTTTTTTTTCAGGTTGAATTGTCTCCAAAATTTCTGGTTACAGTTTCATTGCTTTGTATACTAAGAACTAGCCTTACAGCTAATCAGAAAACCATTTTCATGTTCATTTCCAGTGCATTTAGATTATTCCAGCATTCAAATACAATTTGTATCACTTTTACCCTCACACTGGTTCCTTGCTAAATGAGTTAAATACAGTTTTGAAAAGTGCAGGAAATTAGTTTTATGTAGTTCACTAAAAATAAATGCTTGAGGCAGTGGGAAAAGAAAGAACTCAATTTCCACCATACCCACAATCCAGACTAGCTGCCAGTTGTATCACTTCTCCTGTCCTAAAGTTACACTATCAAGGAAACTAACTGAACAGAGAAAAGCATTTTAATGTATTTTATTTTATTGTCATTTGAGGCTTTTTATTTTTTATGTTAAGTTTAAAATGTCAGCAAAGCTGGACTCTGCTAATGGAAGAGCAGTTCTGAGTATATCTTAGAAATTCTCATTTCTCATAGGTAGACTAGATTATGTAAAGTCAACAGAATATATATTTATATACATACATATGCATTATATACTGGGAAAGCACAGGATGTTGTTTGCTAGTTTTAAGAAAAGTACTTAAGTATTTTTTGTATATTGTAAAATCAGCCACTGTAAGTGTTTGACAGTATCTAGTGAATTAAAACTACCTACCATCCTTGAACTCTAATTTTAGAAATTTCCATGATGCCCTGTAAATTTTTATCAACTCCATAAAACTTACTCCCGGTCTCATTTCTTTGTTGATGCTTGCTTTATTTCTGTCTCTCTCTATTTTTATGTTCTAGATACTTTTTATAAACAGGATATTTTGATCTACTTGCTTGTTTGCTTCCTCCTTCCCTTCCTCATTTCCTTTCCTCCTCCCTTCCTTTCCGCCTCCCTTTCCCACTCCCTCCCTTCCTTCCTCTTAAGAAGGTTTTGAAGCATGAACATTGCACTCATGCTGGACTGTTTGGGTTTTCCTTTTATGTTTGTTCTCTACCACTTGTGACACAATCCTAGTTCCAGCCCTTTCTTTTTTCTTTCTTTTTTTTTTTTTTTTGGCCAGTCCTGGGGCTTGGACTCAGGGCCTGAGCACTAATCCCTGGCTTCTTCTTGCTCAAGGCTAGCACTCTGCCACTTGAGCCACAGCGACACTTCTGGCCATTTTCTGTATATGTGGTGCTGGGGAATCGAACCCAGGGCCTCATGTATACAAGGCAAGCACTCTTGCCACTAGGCCATATCCCCAGCCCCTCAGCCCTTTCTGATTATGGCTTTTGAACTTCTTCAATCTCTTACCCATCCTGAAGTGCCAGACTTTGAAGTCAGGCCCCACTTTACCATGTGAACCCCACTTTGCCACGTGAACCTGAGATAAGCAGGCTCTGTGAGCAGACCCAGGGCAAGCTTATTAGGGCCCAGCCAGTCAAGAACTCTAACTGCTGGGAATGCTTAACTTTAACTGCCCCCAGAATGCCTCAAGCCCTGAGCCAATCAGATTTGTACCTGTGTCCTAATCTTGCTTTCTTGAACACCTGATTGTTGTAACTTTGTTTTTTGCCTTTATAAGCCCTGTGTAATCGCAGCTCAAGGCTTCCTCCTACCCTCTGCTGTGTCGGTGGGGAGGACGAGGCCTGAGTTGCAGCTCGCTTGAATAAAGCCTTGCCTTGCTTTTGGCATTTCGGAATGTCTGAGTCTTGGTGGCCTTCTTGGTGGTCGTCTCGTGACTTGGCACAACAATCCAAGAAATTACTAATTTTTTATAGCCTACAGTATATTAAATCTCTGTTTTCAATTTATTTCCTTATCCAACATATATTTTCCTTGTTATTTTCCAAAAGCAGAAATTTATGTGCCTATACCAAGAATTATTAATATTAACAAGAAATAATGAATTGAAAGAATAAACCACAAAGAATTTAGAGTACGTTGAAGTTTCCTCCTTTACATTATATTATTTGATATTATCTATGACTAGTAATTAATAATAATTATTATTAAACATTATTAATTTCAAATGCTCATATAATCTTATCAGTTTTTAGCTATTCCTCAGAGTAAGGAAGAAAATAATCATTGTCAACAATGAAGTAATCTCTCTTTTAGACAACGGAAACAGATGCAGAAAAAATCTTGGGAACCTAAATTATCTTAATCACTGTAAAGCTCAAGACTTTACTTTAAATATTGGTGGCATGCATATTATTTTTCTTAGACACGACTAAAGAAAGGATTACCCTATAAGCATGACAGCCAACTTGGGTCCAAAGGTGGAGGCAGCTGATCGGTGTGGATCCATTCCTATGTCAGGAAAGACAAATTCATGAAATATTGGTCCAGACGCAGTATTAGTACTTCTAGAAGTTAGTACCTTTTCTACTTTTCACTACTTACTTTCAAATAGTTTTGCCATTGTTTCATACTAAACTAAAACGTTTTTCCAGTCAAATGTTATGGGACATGCCAGGGCATGTTACATCAGAAAGAGGCAACTAGCTGGCCCCGCCTGTTTCCAAGCCCTGGGGCCATGTGTGGCTATTATGCTGGAACCCGGAAAGGCGGTTCTAGCTGGCCCCGCCTCCCAGCCTTGGGGCCACGTGTGGATAAGATGGCACCTGGTGATGAACCCGGAGGTGGTCCTGTGGCTGTGATGTTGAATTAGGCCACCTCTTAGGATTGGTCCCTCGGCCCTTCCACCCTTGACGGATAGCTCAGGCTGCCACTCATAGTCCCTAGATAGGTGCACGTACACCCCTCCCCTTCCTGCCAATCTTTGACCTGATTGGCTCCTGTGCCTTCTTTAATAGAAGGATCTACCTCAATAAATGAGACTTTGCACTGACTTAGCTCCCAGGCCACCTGTTTGTCCTCCAGTGAGGGAGGGCTGGGTGCGGGCGGTCTGTCGACCCTTTCCTCTTTTTGGCTCGCCCGGTTGGGGCATGTTTCCCCATCTCTCCCACAGGTCAGGAGAGTGGGGGGGGGGGGGGCTAGAGACCCTGCAAAATGTACTAGATATTCCTCTTGCTAATACCAAGCTATACTCAGACCATAGTGTCTCTAAAGCTTTTTTTGTAATCAATGAATATCATGACTTTGAAGTTTTATGGAAGAAAAGTTTCTTCTAAATAATTAATAGACCTATATAAGAAACTTATTTTAGCACATATTTCATGGGGGGAGTAATGCGTTATACTACATTTTTGGTTAGAGTTAAAAGGTACTGTCTCCAAATATTCAGAGAACTTTAAGATAGGCATGAACATTTACTTGGTCAAATTTACATCACTTAGAAAGCTTCCCTGAATGCCTACCAACATACAGAAAACTACTGATGAATAAAGACTTTAACATTTATTGATTGTATAGAATCTAAATTTTGCTTTCCGAAATCCATTTAACTTGAAATGAGATTTATTGTTAGCAGAGAAGGAGAGGCTTAATGTAAACTGCCCCTAATACGATATGATGCTTTTACAGAGAATCACTACTTGTGGCCATCAGTTTTTCCCTTATGTTAATGACAAATTAGCTTTGCTTTTTGTCCTATGTGATGTTTATGCCAGATCGAAATGCCCAAAGAAATGTTTGCTTATAACTAAAACTATGGAGATTGGTTTGTCATTTTTTTTTGGGGGGGGGGTGGGGAGGGTTGGTCAAAGGGCTTGAGCTCTAGGCCTGGGCACTGTCCCTGAGCTTTTAGCTCAAGGCTAGTGCTCTGTAACTTGATCCACATTGCCATTTCTGTTTTTTTGGTGGTTAATTGGAGATAAGAGTCTCATGGTCTTTCCTGTCAGGGCTGGCTTTGAACAGTGATCCTCAGATCTCAGACTCTTGAGTAGCTAGGATTGAAGGTATGAGCCACCGGTGCCTGGCTTTTCTTAAAATTTAAAACTCAAATTGTTATATCTATGTTATTGAAATATTTCCAATTGATTGAGAAAAAGTAAGTTCTAGCCTTAAGGGAGACTCTTTGATCAAAACTGTTTCCTTAAACTCTAGCTATACTACCATGTTTCCATAGAAGAGAATTGCATTTTCTACACACTCTATGAAATTCTTCACAAATGCATGATTAAAAATTCATGTAAAGCTCAAAGCTTCAGAAGGCCAAAATGAGGATCAATAGGAACAGAAACTTCAGAACTACTTTTAATTAAAAAAATCAGAAAATGAATTTTGTAACATACAAACAACTCAAATGTATTATGGTAAAAATAGGAAAGTCCAGAATAAAGCCTGACTTCCTGCCAAAAAATATTTTAATGTTTCTGAAGTGATGAATTTTAAACATGAAAGAAAGTAGAATACAACTTCCAGCCATGGAAAGATAGTGTCAAAGCACAGAAATTCCTACCCATTTTAAATTGAACTTTGTGGGATGCTCACAAAGTATGTATAGGTAACAAAAATTGAAATTATTAGAAGAATTCTGGGCAGCATAGAAGGGAAAGATTTCCCTGAAAGAAGATTACTACTGTTATTTCAATTCATTTTGTTCAAAGACACATTTAGTTGCTTATCAATATTGGCTCTCTGTTAATACGATGGATGCAGTTAAACCATATTTTCTTCTTTCCTTTCTTGATTCTCTTTTTGGCAACCTGGGTGCTAAAGAAATAGTGAAAACTGTCCCTTAAATTGATAAAAGACTAAAATGAAAGAAAAAAAAACACACACATGAACTTTAAATAAACAGTGTTTTATCTAGTGAAACAGCCTTAAGTTATTCTGACAACTTTCTTAGTAAACAGAAAACAAAGAGAACTTTCACAACATGAAATGCTCTGTGTGTGTGTGTGTGTGTGTGTGTGTGTGTGTGTGTCTTTGCACATGTATGATGGTTCTAGCTCTTGAACCAGGACCTGGGCTCTGTCTGTGAGCTTTTAGGCTCAAGGCTAACATTCTACCATTTGAGGCACACCTCCAATTGGTTTTTTATTAGTTAATTGGAAGTAAGAGTCTCACAGACTTTGCTGCCCAAGTTGGCTTTGAACCGCAGTCCTCAGATCTCAGCCTCCAGAGTAGCTAGGGTGTAAATTAATATCTTAGTTAACTGTTACTACAACACTGTTAAACAGACTACTATTAAAATAACTGGCTTACTAAGTGCTGTCAGGAGTGAGCAACAACTGTAGTCCTGATACAATGGGCATGTGTGATCACTGGAAAATATGTCATTTAAAAAAAATCAACAAATTGTATCTACTCTATGATGTAGACATTTGGCTTATAGATATCAGTCCCTCCTCTCTGGGCTTCCCAACTCTGGCTGGGATAACACATACTCCACCATGATCAGCTCTTAGTTAAGATGGGGTCTTAAGCAATTTCACCTCAGCTGGCCTCAAATTGTGATCTTCCAGATCTCTTCTTGAGTTGCTAAGAGTATAGATGTAAAACTCGCTCAAGGGGCTGGGAATGTGGCCCAGTGGTAAGGTGCTTGCCTCGTGTACATGAAGCCCTGGTTCCATTCCTCAGCACCACATATATAGAAAAAGCCAGAAGCAGAGCTGTGGCTCAAGTTGTACAGTGCTAGCCTTGAGAAAAAATAAGCCAGGGACAGTGCTTAGGCCCTGAGTTCAAGCCCCAAGTCTGGCAAAAAGAAAAAATCCTGTCATCATAAAACTCGCTCAACACACACACACACTCACACACCCACACACACCCACACACACAAACACACCTTTTCTGTGAATTTTGAGAGCAGCATTTTTATAGTAGACTAAAACTAGAAACAAATGTTCATCAGTGACAAATTGTGACATATCTACACAATAGAATACTAGTTCATAAAAAGAGACATACAATATTGTACATGGGAGAAAATGTATGATTCTCAAAATAAATTATGTGATTGAAAGATAGCCCAGAAAAAAGAGTGCATACAGTGTGGTTCCATGAATAGGGTATGAACATACAGTAACAAGAATCACTTTAAGGGCTGGGGATATAGTCTAGTGGCAAGAGTGCCTGCCTCGGATACACGAGGCCCTAGGTTCGATTCCCCAGCACCACATATGCAGAAAACGGCCAGAAGCGGCGCTGTGGCTCAAGTGGCAGAGTGCTAGCCTTGAGCGGGAAGAAGCCAGGGACAGTGCTCAGGCCCTGAGTCCAAGGCCCAGGACTGGCCAAAAAAAAAAAAAAAAAAGAATCACTTTAATCATATTCTGATGTTAGGATAAGCAGGCAGTGGGATTACAAGTAGTGGAAAGAAATGTTTAGAGTGAGACAGAAAGGAAGGCACAGACAACTGTAGTGATGGTTTAAGTAACTACCATCTATCTATTTACCCACCTATCAATCATTTGTCTAATCATCTGTCTCTATACCTATCATCTATCTACCAATCAGCTATCATTTGTAATTTTCGTATATTTTCATACATGGCTTATCACCACCAGTACTGGGGTTTGAACCCTGTCATTCAATCCTTTCTCTCTCTCTCTCTCTCTCTCATCTATCCTTTTTAGCTTCACCTACTTGCATGCTTGTATTTTTGTTTTTTGTTTTTTGCCAGTCCTGGGGCTTGAACTCAGGGCCTGAGCATTGTCCCTGGCTTCTTTTTGCTCAAGGCTAGCACTCTGCCACTTGAGCCACTGCACCACTTCTGCCTTTTTCTGTATATGTGGTGCTGAGGAATCGAACCCCAGGCTTTATGCATACGGGATGAGCACTTTACCAGTAGGCCATATTCCCAGACCCCCTTCAACTATTTGCATACATATCCTTTTCCCCCCAGTACTGGTCTTTGAACTCAGCAGTCTCTAATTCACTCATCTTGTTCATTATTTCAGCATTTTCCTGATTATTTGGGTTGGAGTCTCGTAAACTGCTTGCATTGGCAGAGACTCTGACAATAGTCTCTGGAGGAGCTAAGATTTCAGGTGTGAGACATCAGCTCCTGGATCATAGATGATCTTGTATATGTCAAGTTTAAGTTATGGACAACAAACATGTGGTTTTGTTGAAAAAAGCAACACTTTCATCATTTGTTGATTGTATAGAATATTAAGTTTGGGATTTAGAATCAGCTGGGTGAAGAAACATCCTTTTTGTGGAGGGATTATTTCAAGGGGTAAATATGAACAGAAGTATCTTTACAAAGTCTGTCTTGGCTTCCTAAGACTTACTCATATGTTTTAAATGTACTGTAACTCACCTCTCTTTCTTTCATTCTTTGCCTTTCTCTCTGTCTCTGTTTCTCTCCCTCTTTCTCTCCTCTCTGTCTCTTTCTCCCCCCACCACCCCCCACATAGATACACACATATCTAGTATATAATGCATTAAAATCTAAACTACCCAGGAAATGCTCTGGTTTCTTTGTTGTCTCTTTTAGAGTTAAGTCTATCCTTCCTGAGTCATTCACATATTCATGAGGTGTGATATATAGAGTCCTGGTAATATGTGCTGCCTGGGGAAGGGATGGAGAGGAGAGTTCTTAAGGACTTTTACCATTTTGTCACTCTCTACTCCCACTCAGCTACTAACGTCTGTTGATTCTTCCCTATAATATACTTCAAATTTTTATACCAGTTTCCATTCCATTTCCCACTCCTTTAATTCAGAACACTTTTGTTCCTGTTACATCAGCTCTGGTAGTCCTGCCTCCTGATTTATTATCTCCAATTAATTATTGCCCAGAAGCTAGATTAATCTTTCCTTGACTCAAAATTTAATTATTCACAGACTTCCAAAGAGTGCCAGATATGTGGGTACTCAATAATTGCTTGTTTAATAAAACAATGAGTGAATGCCATTTCCTAAATTAAACTTCCTGGATAGTTTAATACTGCAGTCAGGTTAAAATTCAAATGATTAACCATAGCCCAATAGATCTTCCCAGTCTGGTTTTTCATATCACCCCTATCTAAGGCTAAACACAGCTTTTCAACCCTGAATGGTACCCACTCCCCTTTGTGCCTGGGTCCTTGTACTTATCACACTAACTGTTCACTCTGCTATTCTTCTTTCATGCCTTGTTCTATGTATGCTTTCCATCATAGTCAAAAGATCTTGATGAGGAAAATTCCTCTGTTCCTATCTTCTTCTAGGGCTACTTAGGTTCTCTTCCTAGATGTTTCCAGGACACCTTGAGAATGGAAAGCCATAATTATACTAGTTTGCCTGCATGCTTAGCCTTCTTCATTGTTCTTTCAGTGTTGCATGGCCTTGAACCATAATGAGAATACTATAGACTCTGGATCTTAACTGCAAGGATTTGCTCCTGATCATACCAATTCACATCATGAAAATTTTACCTTATTGCTTAACCTCTTCATCTTCTAACTTCATAATGAGACAGATAGTAGTAACAGTAAGAGATCAGGTCATTATGTGGACTTAATATGTGTTAATATGTGGACTTAAGATGTGTTAAGCATCTAGAGAGTCAAGTACAATATAAGAATAAATTACTGCTAGTTATTTGCTTAATGCTAAACACCAGCTGTTTCCTTTCTTCGTTTTCAAACTCCTTGCTTCCATTCCTTTTCTATCTAGATATAAAAATTTGTACACCTAGATAGCTCATAGAACAACTGTAGAGACTCTACAGGGAAGCATTTCATTGGATTGAATTCTAACACTCCGTATGCACAGGACATAGAATGATGTAATCAAATGAAAAAGAATGTTAGTAGCAAAACTCATCCAACCTCTCTCTCCATAAAAATATATGAATGTAGTAAATGATGCCTTCATAGCTGAAAATCAGCAGGCATTATAAATACATGCAGAGTGGGTTAATAAAATGTCTTTTCTCTTAGGGGACCAACAGTTTAAAAGGCCCACTGATAATAATTATAATAAGTAGCTGGTAAGTATGTCATCAAACACACAGACTCATAGTCTAAGCAGGTGCTCACTCCATCTGTTAGAGTTTTTTCTCTTAATAAGTATTTACCCTTTGTCATATCCATATATTTAGTAAAGGAAAGGACATTAGGCATTTTACTGAAGATCCTCACAAGGCTTTGAAATATAAGTGAATATTGCAGAAAAATATTTTAACTTTTCTGACATAAACACTTGAAGTTAAAGCCTTATGTAATTTATAATTACAAGATGGATAAAAAATTCTATTTTAAAGTACAGCATTTCAAAATCTGGCATTCTGTTACTTTAAAATTATATTATTAATATTAAAGTAGATAACATTTTGAGTGCAACTTATTATCATCATATTTATTTGATTCATGTAAAATTCTTCTGGAAAGATTTCATGGGGGTCAGTTATAATTCATCATGGGCAATTAAGGCAAAATTAACATTGTTAAAAAATAGTAATATGTTCCATTGGATAAAAATATAATAATATACAAAAATATGTAGTGAAAATCCTTTCTCATTCCATCTTCTTCCACTGAATCCTGACAAAGAATTCATTTAATTTATGTCCTTTGTTTCTGAAGAAAGATGGCCATGTATAATATAATTTTGCTTCATTTCTTACAGAATAGTCAAGTGTAATAGTTAGGGTTTCCTACAGAAAGGGAACCAAGAGAGTGTGTATATAATTAAAAGACAAATTTACTTGCTTCAATGATCTGAGCCTGTGTTATCACATGTGATCAATGGCTGTCTCTGGGTAGTAGAGTCAGGAAAAGCAGCTCAGTTCAAGAAGTTGGTAACCTCACAATAAGAGAGAGACATGGTGAAATTCTTTTCTTTTATATATATATATTATAATCAAACTGAATTACAGAGAGGTTACACTTTCATACATTAGGCATTGGATACATTTCTTGTACTGTTTGTTACCTTTTCCCTCATTCCCCCCTCCCTCTCCCCTTTCCCCTCCCCATGAGTTGTTCAGTTCATTTACACCAAACAGTTTTGCAAGTATTGCTTTTGTAGTTGTTTGTCTTTTTTTACCCTGTGTCTCTCGATTTTGGTATTCCCTTCCAATTTCCTAGTTCTAATACCAGTATACCCGGTTTCCAATATACTCAGATAAGATACAGAGATAGTGTAGGTACAACCACAGGAAGGTGATACAAGAAGATCATCATATGGCACGTTGAAAGTAGTTACAACTGTGATATAACAATCATTTCCATAACATGAAGTTCATTTCACTTAGCATTATCTTATGTGTTCATAAGGGTATAGATACTGGGCTCCTGTGATCCTCTGCTCTGACTTGCCTAAACCTGTGCTAATTATTCCCTATAAGGGAGACCAAGAATGAAGGATTCAAGAGCATATGGGGTGAGTCTGTGTTGAGAGACTGAAAAATTTCAAGTCTGATGTCAGTGGGAGATGTGAAAAAAAATCAAACACCTTTTCAAGAACTGAATTTGCATAAATGCAGACTTCTCTTTTGCTTTTCTTACTACAGACTTCAGCCTATTGGACCATGTAAGGATGGAAGTCCCTCTTACTGTCTTCACAGTGCTTTACCAATTTCTCCATGTCTTCAAATCTATTACAGTTGACAAGTGATGTCCATCATATATGCACACATATATTATATCCAAATTGGTTTTTCATTTGCTTGTTTGTGAATCATATGTACAAACTTAATCATTACCCCAACTTACTATCTGAGACTCAATTTATTTAAATATATGAAGGAGTTCTTTACTCATCTGTCCTTTGTGCTTCAACTGAAAGTTCTGTGTCTCCAGAGTTTATTGAATTATGCCACTGGATTGGGGCCAGTTACTTGGAATCATGAAAAAAAACACCAGTTAATGAGATCTCATATGTATTCAATCATACCTACAGAGTACATTCTTAAAAGTGAAGCTACTGGATTAATTAGGAGACATACTTGTAATTTTGATAAAAACAAGGAAACTTCATTTTTTGGAGATCATTATTTTTATGGCATATGTCCAGTCTCTTGTCAAACTATTTTTATCATATTATTTCTTTATTTGAATATTTTTATTTTCTTTCAGTAGCTGTACAAAGGAGAACAATAGAACAGTATATGAATACAGTGCTCGTTGAACAATGTCACCCCTTTAAACATTCCCACCCACTCCTCTCACCATACCCCTTCCCCTCGTTATTCTTTTTTTTTTTTTTCTCAAATTTTTATTATCAAACTGACGTACAGAGAGGTTACAGTATCATACGTTGGGCATTGGATACATTTCTTGTACTGTTTGTTGCCTTGTCCCTCATGCCCCCCTCCCTCCCTCCCTTTCCCTCCCCCCCCCCCCAGGTGTTCAGTTCACTTACGCCAAACAGTTTTGCAAGTATTGCTTTTGTAGTTATTTCTCTTTTTTTACCCTGTGTCTCTCGAATATGGTATTCCCTTTGAATTTCCTACTTCCAATACCAGTAAGCACGGTTTCCAATATACTCAGATAAGATTACAGAGATAGTGTAGGTACAAACATAGGAAGGTGATACAAAACATCATCAAAAATAGAAACTACACATACACATAGGACGTTGAAAGTAGTTACAACTGTGATATATCACTTGTTTCCATAACATGGAGTTCATTTCACTTAGCATCATCTTATGTGTTTCTAAGGGTATAGCTATTGGGCCTTGTGATGTTCTGCTATGGCTTGCCTAAACCTGTACTAATTATTCCCAATAAGGGAGGCCATAGAGTCCATGTTTCTTTGGGTCTGGCTCACTTCACTTAGTATAACTTTTTCCAAGTCCTTCCATTTCCTTACAAATGGAAAAATGTCATTCTTTCTGATAGAGGCATAAAATTCCATTGGGTAAATGTACCACATTTTCCTGATCCATTCATCTATGGAGGGGCATCTGGGTTGGTTCCAGCTTCTCGCTATGACAAATTGTGCTGCGATGAACATTGTTGTGCTGGTGGCATTACTGTGATTTTGTTTGTGGGCTTTTAGATAGATACCCAACAGTGGGGCTGCTGGGTCATAGGGGAGTTCTATATTGAGCCTTCTGAGGAATCTCCATATTGCTTGCCAGAGTGGCTGAACCAGTTTACATTCCCACCAACAATGAAGTAGGGTTCCCTTTTGGCCACATCCCCTCCAACAATTGTTATTATTAGTTTTCTTGATATATGACATTCTTGCTGGGGTGAGATGGAATCTCAATGTTGTTTTGATTTGCATTTCCTTTATGGCCAGTGATGTAGAGCATTTTTTCATATGTCTATTGGCCATTCTCATTTCCTCATCAGAGAAGTTTCTTTGTAAGTCTTTAGCCCACTTGATGAGGGGGCTATTGGTTCTTTGCAGTTTTGTTTTGGAAGAAGGTAATTTTTTTAGTTCTGCATATATTTTAGAGATGAGGCCTTTGTCTGTTGAATGTCCGGTAAAGATCTTCTCCCAGTCTGTGGGCTTTCTGTTTATCTTGAGAGCTATGTCCTTTGCCGTGCAGAAGCTCTGGAGTTTGATGCAGTCCCATTTGTCCAACCTTTCTTTGATTTGTAGCCTTTCAGGGTCTTTGTTAAGGAAGTTCTGTCCTGTGCCAAGGAGCCCAAGTGTTTCTCCTACTCCTTCCTTTAGTGTCTTCAGGGTGACTGTTTTGATTTCAAGGTCTTTAATCCATTTGGAATTGATTTTGGTGCAGGGTGATATATAAGGATCTAGTTTTAGTTTGTTGCATGTGTTGAGCCAGTTTTACCAGCACCATTTGTTAAAGAGGCTATCTTTCTTCCATACTATTGTTTTAGCTCCTTTATCAAAGATTAAGTAGGCATAGTTCTGTGGTTTTAATTCTGGGTCTTCAATTCTGTTCCATTGGTCTTCAGGCCTGTTCTGGTGCCAATACCAAGCTGTTTTTATTACTATAGCTTTATAATACAGCTTGAAGTTGGGTATTGTAATTCCTCCAGCACTGTTCTTTCTGCTTAGGAGTGTTTTTGCTATTCTAGGTCTTTTATTGTTCCATATGAATTTCTGGATTGCTTCCTCTATTTCATTAAAGAATGGTGTTGGGATATTAATGGGTATTGCATTGAATATGTAGATAGCCTTTGGCAAAATTGCCATTTTGATTATATTAATCCTCCCAATCCAGGAGCATGGGAGGTTTTTCCATTTCTTAGTTCTGACTTAATTTCATTTTTCAAGCTTTTAAAGTTCTCATCAAAGAGGTCTTTCACTTCTTTGGTTAAGGTTATTCCTAGGTATTTTATGTTTTGGGGGGCTATTGCAAAAGGAGTTGCTTTCCTGATTTCAGCCTCGGTCTTTAGGTTGTTAGCATAGAGAAAGGCCGTTGATTTTTGAAGGTTTATTTTATATCCTGCAACTTTGCCAAAGTTTTGTATCAGCTCTAGTAGCTTGGGGGTAGAGTCTATGGGATTCTTTAGGTATAGGATCATGTCATCTGCGAAGAGAGAAAGTTTAACTTCACCTTTTCCTATTTGGATCCCCTTTATATTTTCTTCTTGCCTAATTGCTCTGGCTAGGAATTCTAGTACTATGTTGAAGAGAAGGAGAGACAGTGGACATCCCTGCCTTGTTCCTGATTTTAAAGGGAATGGCTTTAGTTTTTCACCATTTACAGTTATGCTTGCTGTTGGTTTGTCATAAACTGCCTTGATTATATTCAAGAATGTTCCCTGGAATCCCAGTTTTTCCAGGGCTTTTAGCATAAATGGGTGCTGGATTTTATCGAACGCTTTTTCCGCATCCAGCGATAAAACCATGTGGTTCTTTACCTTGCTCCGGTTGATGTGATGGATTACATTAATTGACTTGCGTACATTAAACCAGCTTTGCATCCCTGGGATGAATCCAATTTGATCGTGGTATATGATTTTTTTGATGACCTGTTGAAGTCGATTGGCCAGAATTTTGTTGAGAATTTTTGCATCTATGTTCATCAGGGAGATTGGTCTGTAGTCCTCTTTCCGTGATGAGTCTCTGCCTGGTTTTGGGATGAGGGTTATACTGGCTTCATAAAATGAGTCTGGCAGTGAACGTTCTCTTTCAATTTCATTGAAGAGTTTGAGAAATATTGGAGTGAGTTCTGTTTTGAAGGCCTTGTAGAATTCTGCGGTGAATCCATCTGGACCTGGGCTTTTCTTGGATGGGAGATCATTTATTGCTGTTTCTATTTCAATACTGGATATGGGTCTGTTTAGAAGGTTTAAGTCTTCATAGTTGAGTTTGGGGGTATCAATTTTTTCTAGGAAATCATCCATTTCTTCCAAGTTCTCGAATTTGTTGGCATAAAGGTTTGCAAAATAGTCCCTTATTATTTTCTGAATTTCGGTTATTTCTGTGGTGATGCTACCTGTTTCATCTCTTATCTTGTTTATTTGAGTGTGCTTCCTTCGTTCTTTGGTCAGGTTTGCCAGGGGTCTGTCTATCTTGGTGATTTTTTCAAAGAACCAACTCTTTGTTTTGTTGATTCTTTCGATGGTTTTTTTTGTCTCTAATTGATTTAATTCTGATTTGATTTTAATTATTTGCTTCCGTCTAATGACTTGGGGTTTGGCTTGCTGTTCTCTCTCCAGAAAATTAAGGTGCTTCCTGAAATTACTGAGTTGCTGTTTCTCCAGTTTGTTGATGTATGTACTCAGAGATATAAATTTTCCTCTGAGTACTGCCTTTGCTGTGTCCCAAAGGAGCTGGTACTTTGTGCCCTCAACTTGGTTGAAGTCCATAAACATTTGAATTTCTGTTTTAATTGCTTCAATGATCCACTGATGGTTCAGCAGTGTGTTCTTTAGTCTCCATGAATTGTGGCATTTTCTGTGGTGGCTGAATGAGTTGAGCTCTAATTTTATTCCATTGTGGTCTGAAAGAATGCAGGGAATGATTTTGATACTTCTGAATTTGTACAGATTTTCTTTGTGCCCTAGGATGTGATCTATTTTAGAGAATGTTCCGTGTGCTGCCGAAAAGAATGTGTATTCTGTCCTTGCTGGGTGGAATATTCTGTAGATGTCGATTAAGTCTAGTTGGTCTATGCAATTGTTTAGTTCTGTGGTTTCTTTGTTCAGTTTTTGGCGTGTTGATCTGTCCAGAGGTGATAGTGGAGTGTTAAAGTCCCCCACTATCATTGTGTTTGGGTCTATGAATGTTTTTAGAGCCAGTAGTGTTTGTTTGATGAAGTTGGGTGCGCCTGCATTTGGTGTGTAGATATTTAGGATGGTTATTTCTTCCTGTTGGAGAGATCCTTTTACTAGTATGTAGTAACCTTCTTTGTCTCTTCTTACCTTTTTTAATTTGAAGTCAATTTTGTCTGATACTAGGATTGCAACTCCAGCCTGCTTATGGGGGCCATTTGCTTGATAGATTTGTTTCCAGCCTTTCACTTTTAGAAGATGTTTACTTTTGCTGGATAGATGTGTCTCTTGGAGGCAGCAGAAAGATGGATCTTGATTTTTGATCCAAGTTATGAGCCTATGTCGTTTGATTGGAGAATTAATTCCATTAATGTTGACAGTTAGGATTGAGAGGTGATCGTTTGTTCCTTTCATTATCACTGTCTTGTTTAAAGCTGTGTCTTCTCATTTCTTGATCTAGTGTTTACTAATTAGGGTTCATTTCTCTGTCTGTGTTGGGATCTTGATTATTTTCCCTGTATAGTACATCTTTAAGGATTTTGTGTAAAGCTGGTTTGGTGGAGATATATTGTTTCAGTTTTTCCTTATTGTGGAAGACTTTTATTTGACCTTCGGCTATGAAGGAGAGTTTGGCGGGGTACAGAATTCTTGGTTGGTAGTTATTTTTATTTAGAGTTTGGTATACTTCATTCCAGGCTCTCCTTGCTTTCATGGTCTCTGCTGAGAAGTCTGGGGTAATTCTGATTGCTTTTCCTTTATATGTGATTGTTTTCTTTGCCCTAACAGCTTTGAGTATTTTTTCCTTGCACTCTGCTGAAGCTGTTTTGATCACAATGTGTCGGTGGGAAGTCCTATTCTGGTCTGGTCGATTTGGGGTTCTAAATGCTTCTTGTATCTGTATAGGCCTTTCCTTCTGGATGTTTGGGAAGTTCTCAGCTAATATTCTGTTAAATAGGTTGCCTATCCCATTAACCTCTTTCTCCAAGTTTTCCTCAATACCTATTATCCTTAAATTGGGCTGCCTGATTGTGTCTTGAATCTCCTGTAGCGATCTGTTTTGTTGCTTGGACTGGATTTGTATTGATTTTTGATCTTTCTCCATAAAATATAAGGAATCTTCAGCTCCTGAGATTCGATCCTCTGCTTCAGTTAGTCGGGACTGTAGGCTAGCTACTTGATTTCGAATCTCTTTTCCTTCTGACTGGTCTTTCCTGATGATTTCCATGTCATTTCTTAGGTCCTGTATGGACTTCTTTACTTCATTAACTTCATTACTTTGGTTTTGAGTGTTGTGTCTCTCAAATCTTTAAGTTGGGTAGCTATCTTTTCATTTGACTCTTGAAGCTCACTTATCTTTCTATTTGTGGATGCCATGAAATTCTCCATTAATTTTTGCTTTGCCTCCTCACGCTCTAACATAATTGACTGAAGAGATTCAAACTTTTCATTTATCATGTTTATCAGTAAACTTTGTAGAGCATTTTGGGGGTTTTCTTCTATGTTTTTGATTGACTGCTCTGCTTCCTGCTTGTTTTGGGTGGGGGATAAGACTTCATTATTTGCCATCTTTCTTGTGTTTCTTCTGCCCATTTGAATTGGGAATGCCAGTCTACCAGCACCTGTGAGCACTGTTTAAGACCCAAAGCAGCCCTTACCAAGCACTGTTGTGTAAATCTTACAATTTCACAATTATATACAGATAACTTGTATACCTGTCTATAAAGTTAGATTTGGTGTTCCTAAAGAATACAATTTCAATATAACATCTGATCCTCGGCCCTGTATTCAGTAGTTACTTATTTACTGTTACAACCTTATACGCAATTCTTGTTTTTATATTAAGTTCTTTTAGGACTGGCTTTCTCTATGAACCCCTTTGATTCACTCGTATTAAGCTGGGATATCCTCTATCCAATAACCAGGAGTCAATGGAATCTGGAGGTCCAGGCAGTAAGTCAGGAGGGTAAGTTGGAGGTAGTAAAGAGAATAGAGTAAAGTGTATTGGGGGGGGGTGGTGATGATTTTGGTTTAGTTTCAGTGACGTGGAAATGTGGAGAAGAGTAGAATCAGTAGAAAGAACATTGATAAAATGACAGACACTGGAGAGTTAGCAGAAAAGGGTGTAGGTGTTATTTATAGGAAAGTAATTTTTAAAGGAAGAGGACCCAACGAGAGAAATGAAGCAAAAATACTGGAAGACAGATACACAAAACAGAGAAAAATTATTTAACAAGGAAGCATAAGTAAATAAAAAGGAAAATAACAGAAAAGGAACAACCCAAGCAAATAAACAAACACAAAAAAACTTGATAAAACAAACCAGTAAAAATGGAAAACAAACAAACAAACAAAAAAAACAAAAAAAAAACAGCCAATGATATTTCAGGTGTGAAAAAATTAAAAAGAAAATTTAAAAGAAAAGTTAAAAAAAAGTTTGAAAAGAAAAAGAAACCAGACTCTGGTTTCCCTGCAATGGACTGCAGTCTATTTTCCTGATTGGCTGGTTTGACTTGATTTCAGTTGGCAAGGGGTGGTTCTGTCTGACATTCTCCCCTGTTGGTGCAATCGTGGGTCTCTGAGGTTCGCACAGCTTGCAGGCAGGCCTTGGGCATCCTCTGTCGATGGGGTCATGGGCAGTCACAGGAACTGTGGCTCCTCTGTCTGCTGTGGGGCCGCTGCCTTTGATGCCTGGACTTGACTAGACTGTGAACTCAGCAGAGCGTGGCGCCTCTGGCCTGTTTTGCTCCACTAAGAGTTGCTTGCCTGAGGGAGGCGGCCTCCTTGGCATAGGTAGCTATGGAATGCAGCTCTGTTTTGGGCTGGGAATTAGTTTCCTCTGTGACAGGACCGTTTAGCTGTCCCCAGAACTGTTTGTTCCTCCGTCTGTTGTTTCCGTGCCCCTGGTAGCTGCTCGCAGCTTTTGCTTTAAGTTTAGAAGTTCTGGCGGGCAGGGCGGGGCATCTCTGGCTACGCCCCGGACTCGCCTCCTACCAGGGCAGGGGGCGTTCTTCTGGGCGGAGCTGGTTCTCATTGATTCCGCCCCTCCTGCCCTTTGCAAAGATGGCTTTTTTGACCTCGCTTTCCCCAGGCCCGCTTCAGTTCCAGTCTGGTCTGACCCTATGCCAGTGGCAAAGATGGCGCTTTGCTCTGGCGGTGGGGACAGGGATGCCTTCCAGAAGCTGGACTGTGGGCACAAGCGAGAATAATTTTTTTTTGCGGGGTACTCACGCTGTCTCTGCTATGTCAGGTCCTCCATGCTCGGCTTCTGTCTGGAGTATTTCTCGCTTTAGCTGCGCGGAGTGTGGGGGGCTGTGCCCGGCACTGTGCCGGAGCCGGCGCTGGCGCCGCGGTGGGACACCGCCCGGAGCTCAAAACTGTGTTTTCAGACCAGCAAAGTCGCTTTTTCCTTCCTGTTCAGAATCCCTGTACTGTTAGAACTTACTTTGGCTGTCTTTCTCGGAGAAACAGTTTCTATGAGGTGAGAAAACTACGATATCGGAGGGAGCTCTGCAGGGCTCAGCCGCTCCTCCGCCGTCTTCCCACAATTCCCCCCCTCGTTATTCTTAAATTTTATATTATATATTGAATATTTTTGCCATTTAACAAAGAAATTTATATATACAATAAATGCATCTTGATCATCCTTTCAACATTTTCAACCCCCTTCAACCCACCCCTTCCCTTATTTTTCTCAATTGGATGGTATATACAATGCGTTCTTGCCTGTATTCTACTCATTTTCCCATTCATTCTTCTACCCTTCCTCCCTTGCAAGTACCCAATTTCTGGTACTTATTTTGTTTGGCTCTGAGTCTTTTTTAATGAATTCTACAAGCTGTGCTCCATAGAGTCTATTATGTCAGTCAATTCATGTGTAATGTCTTGGATACCACCCCCCTCCCCAGTGTGTTTATTACTTTTAGATTCATAAGCATATTCTAGCTCTCACAAATGAGGGAAACCATGCAATCTGTGTTTCTTTGGGTGTGGCTTACTTCACTTAATATTTAATTTTTCTAAGTCTTTTTCTTTCCTTAAGAATGGTACACTATCATTCTTTCTGATGAATGAGTACAATTCCATTGTGTATATAATCCAGAAATGTGTGACTTGCATTATCAGTAATAGTTAATGAAAAAATTTCTGTAGCAGTTGAGTCTTATCATTTTCTGATATTTATTAGTCTAGTGACAGGCCTGTACTTAGTTCAATTCCATAGCCAACACATTTATAAAAATTCATAACCCTAAAAATATTGGTGGAAATATGCTCCTTTCTCTCAATTCATGAGGGTGTCATAAAATCAATACTTCAGAATATAATATTATTTCAAAACAGTCATTGATTTGCTCAGTATGAAATCATTAAGCTAAGCTGACTTTTAATATACTATGATGATGTCTTTAGAAAAATTGGAAGTGTGTATTCAGACAACCAACAAATAAAGAAACCACACACACACACACACACACACACACACATCAGGGAATGTTTATTCTTTTGGTAAGTAATGAGTTAAACACTCAAGCTAGAACATATAGCCTTAGAGACAGCCTCCTGGCAAGCAGTTTATCCTTGCTGTATGGTGATCTTTTGGGTGGAGCTGTGAATCTCATGGATTGTACTTCCTTTGATCTTAAAAAGTAACCTAAAATTTGGATTTTATTTTTCTGTTCCTTTTCTGACTTAAAATGAAATTGCCTCTAAATTATCTTCAATAGGGAATAGTTTGTAAGAAACAAAATATTCTTCCTACCCAGACCACATAGGAACTCGAGCATAACAAACACTGTCTAAATTAGGTGTTTAGGGACCTGTTTTTAGCAGAAGAGGGAAATTATAATATCTTTGTTTACATATAAAATGATGCATCAAAATGTCTTAGCTATGTTTATATTGTTAATGTCAAAGCAAAGTCCTTTTCTCTAGATAACACTGAATTCCTTTCATTTGAAAGCAATTTTCATTGATTATGACTGAGTTGAAATTAATAACTTCTATTAAGGAGTCATCAAATGATATACCATCCTCATTATTCTCAAGTTGACTTTTAATGTACCTTGTCAAAATTGTCAATTCTATTGGACCACATTCTAAAAGACCAGTTTTTTAAAATTCATAGTCTTCTATAATGTTTTAGTCTGTGTTTAAGAATTGGTAGGTATTTAATTTACTTTTATTCTCCCTCATTCCCTCAAAGCCATTTATTATATGAACAGAATATGAAATTAGTTTTCTTACTATCAATGTCATCCTTTTCAACATTCTTACCGATGACTCCTCTACTTACCCTTTCCCTTACTCTTTTTAATTTTGTAGGATATACATGAATTCATGATTGAATTTTCCTCCACTTCTTCTCTAAAATATCTCAAGCACCCCTATCTTCCTAGCCCTTCTGTGGGACACGCCTTGCATCATTAAGAGGCAATCAGCGGGCCCCATCTGTTTTCCCAGCCCAGGGGCTGCATGGCTGTTACCGGAACCCAGAAGGGGTGGTCCTAGATAGCCCTGCCTGTCTTTTGGGTTCCCCGGAACCGGACAAACGGTTCTAGCTGGCCCAGCCTCCCAGCCTTGGGACCAGGTGTAGCCAAGACGGTGCCCAGAGGCGGTCCTGTTGGCTGTGACATAGAATTAGGCTGCCTTTTAGGATTGGTCCCTCGGCTCTCCACCCTTGACAGCTCAGGGCGCCCCTCATAGCTCCTAGCTAGGTACACTACACCCCTCCCCTTCCTGCCGCTCTCTGACCCTTTTAAGAGTGTGACTCCTCCCAAATAAACTGAGATTGCAAGGCCTTTCTCCTGGGCTGTCTGATTGTCCTCCAGCGAAGGGGAGCTGGGTGCAGGCGGTTCATTGACCTTTCAACTTTTCTTGCCTCGCCTTGGTCAGGGTGTGCTTCCCCGCCTCTCCCGCTGGCCAGGAGAGCACGTGGGGGGGGGGGCAAAGGACCCTGACACCTTCCTTCTGCCCCCATCACATACCCAGGGGTCCCCACAAATAACCTAAACCCACCTCTCACCTAACACAGACTCCAGCAACTTTGGACATTAGGGGCCTGGCATTGGCATCATATGACATCACAACAGGATGGTTTTCTGACTTCACAGAAGGAAACCTACATAAGATCAGTGCATTGTATCAAAAAAAATGGCCAAGATAAGCTATTTCCATTCCAAAATATTAAAATGTAGTTAGAGGCATCAAGTCCGCAGATATTTAGACAAGCAAAAATGTATGTGCTTGGAAAAGATCTACCAAGTCCAGAGTCAAAACATTACCAGAAAATTGAAAGCAATTCAATGTGACTGCAGTGAAAAGAACGGGAATAATAATCCTGTTTCTTAATACTGAACTAAGCCTCTCTCTCATTACAGGATTGACAAGAACACTGACGGCATTACAGTCCCCTAATACGGTAATATCATCAGGCCACCATTCAAAATGGATGCAATTCTAAGTGTAATGAACATGGGGGAAGGGATCAATGGACATGTCATCTGTGAAAATTACCTAGTGTGAGAGGTACACATGTTCAATCTATTTCTAAATAGTTGGTACACAATGAATATGTACCATGCTCATAGCTGGTTGAGCATTTTAAAATGAGATTTTTGTTGTTGTTGTTTGGAGTGAAAGCATTATCTCACACACAATATTGAACTCTTTCCTATTAAGGGCATCAAATCAAGAAGTCTGAATAGCTCTTAAAAATAATAATAAAAATGTACAAGCAATCCAAACTATGTGGAAGGCTAACACATGCAAAGTCAAGAAAAAAATGTTCATGAGATCCCACCTCAGCAGAAAAATCTAGCAGATGGCTTGTACCTGTCATCCCACCTACAGCAGGAAGTATGTAGTTCTATTTGGCCTGGAGAACAACAACAACTAAAACCTTATTTAAAAATAACTATAGCAAAAAGACCAGAGGCATGACTCAAGTGGTAGAGTGCCTATGTAGCAAGTGTGATGAGAGAGATGGGATCAAACCCAAATGCTGCCAAGAAAATACATTAACTAAGAATGTGTAAATGAAAAAGCTGAAAGTCCCATAGATGTCACTTTTGTGCTCTGTTCAACAATTTTGTTTCATGTCTCAAGCTTTCTCCTCTCTCCAGTGTTTAAAAATGTATCCATTTTCCCCAACATTCCATTCCAGCTCAACTTCCAGCACTCTAGGACAATTGCATATTATCCTCCATAAATATAAATGAAAACAATTATATAAAATATCCTTTCCTTCCTATATCAAATAAAGTTAAGTTCATCCTGACTCAACCCATTCTTCTTTATCCAGTCCTGCTTAATGCTATTAACTTCCATATCACCCTGCTTTATTAGAAAATTGAACATTTAAACATGTCCCATTTCTCTGTAATCAATTTTTCTCTCACTTGAGTAATTCCAACACAATTTACGTGTCTACATCTATCTCCCTAGTTTGTAGATCAAACAAAAGTATTTATGATGTCACATCTACTCATATATCCACCTCCCCCTCTCTACTTATTATTATAATCATGTTTGAACTCTCTTATTTCTATATTTGTACAAAATACCAAAAATTTAAAGTGAGTAATAATTTCCTGGTCTTTGAACTTATCAATTTTACTTGTATTGAGTGAAATATTTTCTCACTATACTCATTCTTAAAGATTTTATTTCTTGGAATTCCATGATACAGTATTTTCAAATTATACTGATTTCAATACTGTCAAGCTCTATGAAGAGAGAGTTACTGTTTGCACTTGACAGAGCATAGCAAACACTCTGTGTTGGTTTGTAAAGTTGAGCATATATCGCTTTGTATGTAAATTTTTCTAGAAATTTTAGGGGACCCCGAAGGGGGAGCTTTAGAATGATCAAGGCAAAATGATGAAATGAGAGACATCATTTGTGATCCATCTTGCTTTGGAAGGGTTAAACATGTGGGCTGCTCTTTAATGTCAAAATATTCTATTTTCCTTGCCCTTCTTGGGAAAACAGATTTATAGTAGATCTCTTCATTTCATAGTCCAAAATGGATAAACACCGAGCCTACAGCAACTTTAACAGGCTAAATCTGTTGTAATTGAAGTGCAAGTTGTAAGAAGAATTTGATGACAAGGAGTTTACAACATGATGGACATCTAATAGATATATACACAAACTTGTACAACAATGACAAGTATTAATGAGTGATATAAAGAAGATGAACTAAGGTGTTGACAATGACTCAAAGTTCAAGGAAGTTTTGCATGAAGAAATGTCATTTGAACTGAGATGGTCTTGGAAGTAAACAGACACAAGATCCTGGAAAGAATGACAAATGGACTCCTCATCTCTGGTACTTTGAGATGGCAGCCTTAAATGATTCAGGCAAATGGGAAGACATGGAAAGGTGTTCAGTAGACTGTGGCAAACTAGTCACCGTGGCTCACATTTGAAGAGATGACAATGATAGAGGGTGACCCACAGAGAAGGTATTTTAGGCTGCCATCAGTTGGTGAACTGAGGTATAGAATTAGTACCTGTAATTCTGAGAAATTAATGTATAATGGAAATATAAATAACATAATATGCTGATATACCTGAAATGCTTTATGAAAAAAATACAAAAATCAGGGCTGAATACGGTAGATGAATGGTGACTCCATCTACTGAGATGGAGAAAGCACAAGTCAGGAATCATTTTAGTGAGAAAGAATTAACACTATTTTATTTATTACATTCAATGGAAGATTTTGTAAGCATTAAATTTCCTTCCATAAGGAAATTTAGAGAAGGAGAGGGGGAAGAGGAAGAGAGAATGTGTGTTTAGTTTAATTCAAGGCTCATCATAGAGGCCACATTATTAATATAATTTTAGAAGTTTGAATGTTTGAAACTATTGAAGTAGACAAACTAATTTAGTGGTAAAATATTGATAAAGGTATAACAGCCAGAATATTTCTCTTATACTGTGATGACTGATTCAGAACAAAATCCAACAGTAACATATGTGCACACATGCACAAATCTTTGAGAAAGTGATAGTCTAGTGTTCAAGAGAAGAAAGTATTGCAGGAATTATCTCCTTAAAAATTGAAACAGGTGTGAAAAAATTGGCTGGAACTGACTCAGTTTTCTAAGCATTTCCAAGACTGTATGAGACCTTGAGCTCAAAAGTGAAGAGACACATCTACATTATAGTAAGGAGGAAGGGAGTTGATGATGCCATTGCGGTCAATGGGTTGTTAGAATGGATAGTAACACGGTAGTCTCTTACCAGATGCTTATGAGTTTTTTGTGAACTATAAAAAAGTCAGTACCTAATATTTAAAAGAGATGAAATAATGAGATGTTAAGAAAAATTGATTATATAAATAATTCCTAGATTATGTGAAATTTCAAAAAATGTAGATCATTTGGTAAGGTGTTTATTAATTGGGAGTAATTTTCGCCAAATATTCTGTATATTTTTCTATAGCAGCTTTCAGTTACAGGAAAATGCAATACCTGAATTTAAGCAAGGTTTTCATGATAAAGTGAGAAACAGAATTGAACATATTCTACGTATTTCCAAGAGAATGACCATATAGGGTAGGATTAAAGAAGTTAAGTCTAGGTTTGGATGAAATTGAGACTGTGAATGTATTGTCTACTCTAAAAGTCACACTGTTCATAAATTATGGAGTAGAATATTTTTGCAATGGAATTAAAAATTGAAGATATGGTCATTAGGTGATAGACATAGTTTAAAATGAGACCTTTTGGTATATTTATGGGGGTGGTGAGATTAAGGACATTCAGGTAGGTAATTGAGAAGAGAGTAGTAGTGGTCGGGTGCAATTGATCAAGGTTTGTTAGTTTAAGGATAGGGAGTGAGGAGTTAAGGATTCCAGAAGTTGAGAAAGGAGCAGCCTCTTGAAGAACCATCTGCTAAATTTTCTCATCTCTAAAATAATGGGTCTCAAATTTTAATAACCAGAAAAATGCCAACATGAGTAGATTACTATCTGTAGTGTGGTGATGTATTTTTATCAAGATGTGTAGAAATATAAGAATTTAAAATTTTCCCCAGTAATTTTGATCAGCAAACTATGGCTTACACAGAATTCAGAAGCTTACATCCTTGATGTTTCCTTGCTACATGATTATTATGCAGACACAACTATGATTTCAGCTCTCATTAAATGACTTTTTCTAAAATGTATAAACCTGTGTTTCATTCTTAGTAGAGAATTTGGAACATTAAATAGATCATATTAGCGGTAATGATATTGTAGAAGTTGTGATTGTGAATCTGAGTATGAATTTCTTCATAGGAATGTGTGTCACAGTGGATCTAAGTCAAAAGAACATAATTTTTTTTCCACAAAGTATATGCCTTAGAGATTTATAAAAATCAAAACAATTTATGGTCATTATTTGATCAACCTAGCAGATTATCAGGCACTCCTGTTAATCTTTTCAATTCATTGGCTTGGAAACAGAGGCTTTAAGAAGGCAAGAACCTCTAGAAAAAACTTGTGTAAATGCCTAAATCCCAAGTGCATTTTATTAGAATGGATCATTCATAGCACATAAGGATGAGGGGTTATTTTTAACTCCAATTTTATGACATTTTTTTTCTAAACAAATTAGTGTATCCAAATATTGTTTGCTCTTTTTTATTTGAATTTTTAAAAGTTGTTATTATAAAGGTGATGTACAGGAGGCTTGGAATGTGGCTCAGTGGTAGAGGCTTGCCTAGCATGCAAGAAGGTCTGGGTTCAATGCCTCAGACCACACAAACAGAAAAAGCCAGAAGTGGCTCTGTGGCTCAAGTAGTAGAGTGCTAGCCTTGAGCAAAAAAGAAGCTCAGGGACAGTGCCCAGTCTCTGAGTTCAAGCCCCCGGATTGGCCAAAAAAGAAAGAAAAAGAAAGAAAGAAAGAAAGAAAGAAAGAAAGAAAGAAAGAAAGAAAGAAAGAAAGAAAGAAAGAAAGAAGAAAGAAAGAAAGGAAAGAAAGAAAGAAAGAAAGAAAGAAAGAAAGAAAGAAAGAAAGAAAGAAAGAAAGAAAGAAAGGATGATGTACAGACAGGTTGCAGTTACATAGGTTAGGCAATGAGTACATTTCTTTTTAAACTGTGTTACCTCTTCCCTCATTTTCTCCCAGTTTTTTCCCTCTTGATCTCTCTCCTCCACCAGTTATATAGTTAATTTTGACTTAGTGGATAATGAATATCACTGCTGCATTTTCAACTTAGTGTTCTAGTAAATATCCTTTGTCCCACCATTTCTGTGTAGCCAAAGCACTTTAAATTCAGTCTAAAGAATGGTAGTAATGCTAATATGATGCCATGGTTATGTGTATGAGAAATACTCATGTAAATAGAAGAAAATATAAAAATACATGAGAGACTACATTACAATATAGAAATTGTAGTAAGTTTTGATAGGGTGAAAAAATACACCTAAATGTATACAGTATGCTAAGTTTCAGTGCATCTTTAATTCATTCTCTTTTCAGGATTATAATGGAAACAACACCATAGTAACTCCTTGTATCAGAACTGAAATTCATAGTGAAATCCTTTTTAATTGAAGCCTGTTCAAAGATATGTTAATAACTTTACCTTGATTGATTTCCCTCCTCCAAATATGAAATTAAACAAAAGGAATCTCAAACATTTTCCTAGGAGACTTAACTTTCTTAATTTTTATTTGTTTATCACTTTGATGCTCACAAAAGCTTTGCAAAAATAATTGAATTTACCATTGAAAACAAAAGTTAATGCCACATTTTATTAATATTAAGCCTAGGTTCCTCATATTGTTCTCTTCAACAGGTCAAGCACTATATCAAATATCTTTAATGATTATAACTGTCATGAATTCTCTTTAAAATAATTTTTATTCCCATGAAAAATATCAAGAACAAGGCATATTAGAACTCCACAGTATTCTAAAAAAATAACAACTGTTGTTTATTCAACTAATAAGAATGCATGAGGAATAAAGGATCTAAATAACTATAATTTTGAATATGTAAATGACTATGAAGAAAACTAAGCCAAATGGAGAATATGAGATATAACATGTCCCTCCTTATTAGCACCACCCAGTTCTCTTGATAATTTGGACTTCAGGAGTATGCAAACTCCAGCCTGTTAGAGTGTAGTCAATAATTTTTCTTTTACTAATCTTACAAAGCATACATCTCCAAAACAGGAAATTACTACACCCAAAGAAGTAAGTTTCCACTATTTCAAATAGATAAATTTAGAACAAGTAAAATTCTCATGGAAGTCTCAAATTAGAAACATCTCCATATACAAAACTGCGTTGTTAGTATGCATACAAGGTGGTACAAAATATTACTTCTGCCAGGATGATGTGTTGTCATTACTAATTTGAATGTACTAGTTAAATCTTTACACTTCTCTGAACCCTACTTTTGTCTCTGTTTTCAGCTATCCCATCTCATGAAGCCAAAACAGAAAGCCACAGCCTTTTCTCTTCAACTCTACTTTCTTTATACAGACTCAAGTTTCCTCAGCACAGTATACACTGATACACTTCCTGAGTTCTTCAAATTCAATGATTTTTTAAGATTCTAATATTATATTTGTGCATGCTTTCTTTTCATAATCTAAAGTATAATATTAATTTTTATAAGGCCTAAATAGGCCTCTCTAAAAACAAATTATTAATAGATGTTTATTGGCAAATTTATGATCTGGCTCAAATTTATTTGTAAATCAACTGTCCTGGGGCATTTGAAGTCATTCATGAATGTGCTGAAGCAATAAAACTTTTAAGTTGCTAATGCTCATATTCCCATCTCTGCTTCATGTTTCAGTTTTGATATTGTATATACAATCTATTTGTGGTTTATTTAATGCCACATTTTCTTCTGTTGTTTGATATCTATTTCTGGCTTTATACCCAATGACAATGCTTACAAAAGCTAGCAACATAAGACAGAGAAAATTTTCTCCTGGAGAATATACATGTTAGTTATGAGTTACAGTAATGAATTCTGTATAGGTCAGTGGACAAAATGCAGGTATGAAACCACTGAAACTTAAGCCTGCAATTCTCTCCTCTTTGATAATTTTTTTATTCAAGGTGACTTTATAGGAAATACCTACCATAGTAACAGGAATTGACTGATTATTGGTTTATACACCTGTACTTAACAATGATACTTCTATCTTCTTCTTCTTCTTCTTCTTCTTCTTCTTCTTCTTCTTCTTCTTCTTCTTCTTCTTCTTCTTCTTCTTCTTCTTCTTCTTCTTCTTCTTTCTCTGGGGCTTTGACTCAGGGCCTGAGCACTGTCCCTGGCTTTTTTTTTTTTTTTTGGCTCAAGGCCACTCTGCCACTTCTGTCCTTTTCTATATGTGTGGTGATGAGGAATCGAACCCAGGGTTTCTTGTATATGAGGAAGCACTCTTGCCACTAGGCCATATTCCCAGCCCCATCTTCTAGTTCTTCTGAGGTAACTACTTCTTATATTTCTGTCTTCTCTCAAATACTTTATTAATTTAATGTATTTGGTCTTTTATTAAAAGCTAGGATATGTTCTCATTGCTATAAATATCTTTATTTCAATTATTATCCATTTATAATTTTTCATGTAATGGAAAATTGGCCTAGTCTTATGTTGTCCACTGTTTGTAGGAAGAAATTCCACTGGTAGCTAATTTTTTCTTCTGACTTTAAATAGGATCCTAGACATCCATAAGGAAAGCAGTAATAAGCCATGTCTACAATCAAGTTTCAGCTATCTAGCAATATGCTTAATGTAATGAAGTTGTAATGGATAGGTCTTAATGGAAACTAGATACCTGGACAATAAAGTCTACAAAAAATTCCTATGAACAAATAAAAAATGTGTCTGATCCCTAATATCTTTTTCTTATAAGTCATCAAGGGATTCAAATATAATATGTGTTTAGATGATTTGGGAGATATACAAGCATATAGATAGGTAGGTAGACAGACAGACATGATAGACAGATCTTAAGCAACCCCCAACTCAACCTTATGAGAAGAACATCTCTATATACCCACAAAGGAGAAGTGTGTGAAGAAAATTGGAACAGTGAATTCTGTGGTCTATGAAATGTTTTGGGTAAGACCCTTTTAGTTGAATGTAATGCAACAGTAAGAACAATGTTACAAGGTACATCTACAAGACAGGCATCTAATTTAAAACAACTCAGATCATTATAGAGACTCTGATCTGGTTCAGCCACCATTGTTGCAGTCAGTCTAATGTGGTCCTATGTATTGTCATGAAGTCACACTTGATAACTCACCAAAGCCTTTCACTTCCCACTGCAGACTTTCCTTTGTTATTAAAGGAAATCCAGAACCTAAGTGGTTAATGTGATGGAAGGAAGAGAAAAATATCTCCGTGTAGAACTGGGCTCAACTCTGAAAGAAGCATGGACAAGTGGCAATTTAGAACCAAGGATTAGACAGAAAATGATCAAGTAGAAACATTAAGGGTAAAGGAGATTTCTGGCTAATCCAATGCAACATAATTCTTGCTAAGACAGGCCAGGATGATCATATGTCACCCCGAAGATCCAGTGAAGGAGAAACTGATAAGAAAGATAGCAGAGGGCATCAGATATTGGTGATGGAAGATCCTCCCTGAACATGATTCTTGTTTTTCTTTAACAGGATTCTGGCTCCTGAAAAATAATGTCTCAGGGTAAGGACTAGTTGAAAAAGGCCTAAAGGAGACTTACTGAAATGTAGTTAAAGACTGTTTCTGCCTGTGTGAAATCACAGGATTCTGAAACTTTGCTTAATACCTATGCATTTTAATTCAGAACTATAGGGAGAATGGCTATCCTTAACATATAGCCATATTGGGTGCTTCTACATGTGCTTACTATCCATTTATCCACATTTTCCATCACTGTGGAGCATTCTGTGGTATCTTTTCAGTAGATTCCAACTGATTAGATATCAGTTAGCAGTAATGGCTGACAGTTGCCTCACAGCGTTTTCTGGCCAATCTCTTCATTCCTTTCACATGCCGGATGATAGTCCTAGTGAGGTTGTAGCAAAAGAAGGAAGCATTTGCATCTGAGTTGGCTTTGTCACAGGTTGGCATGCTTGAAACATTTTTATTGTTATTTTAAACTATTCAATTTGGAAATATCTGCTGATGTGCAAGTTTTAGAATTCAATAGGGGGATAAAATATTAGCAACATAACAAGATTTTATTCCAATTCATGCTTGTATTTTGCAATTCCTTGTTTTATTCTAAAATTCTACATGAAGAAAACACTATTAGAGGATGCACTAGGCATCAATGGCTCACACCTGTAAGCCTAGCTACTCAGGAGCCTAAGATCTGAGATTCTATGTTCGAAGCCAGCCTGGGGAAGGAAACTCCATGAGACTGTTTTCTCCAATAAACTACTCAGGAAAAACAGAAGTGGCTCTGTGGCTCAAGCTCAGGGACAATGCCCAGGACCAGAAAAAAAAATTAGAAGAAACCAAAATAACGGTATTTCCATAGTTCTTCAATTTCAGAGATGTGAGGAAAAATCAATACTTTTCACAATAAGCCTTACTATGATTTTGTAATTTAATTGACCTGAATCAGACTTAATTGATTTATATTTCTAACATCTAATAAGCTCTTTTGTAATATTAAGTAATGTTGGATCTATTTGTGAGATTTTGGGATCAGATGACATCAGGCATATATATATATTCAAATTTAATTCAAATATATATGTATATATATATAATATGTTCATATATATTTGTAGGTGGCTGTGTTTGGTGAAGCAATTCCTTAAAAAACAACTATTCAATGAAAGAATGAGTCTCCCTGAGAGTTCATGAATTTTTCCTCTCAAGAGGTGTTGAAAATATATCCTAAGTTTATGTTTTCAAATTTCTTGGATATTGGGCTCACCAACTGTTTAATCCTTTCCTATTTTTGTATATTTTGATGTGTGTCTATTCACTCAAATTTAAATGAAGTTACAGACTTGAAGGGAGAAAAATGAAGAATGGGGGGATTATCAGGAAAAGGAGCTAGATCTAAAGCTACTTTTTTATGGACTAATGTCAAAGCAAGCTCTCTCCTATGTTTTGGAAATTTTGAGTGATTTGAACTGTGCTGTAAGGTGAATGAAGCACTTAGAAATTTAGAAAAGACAGCTATGTCAATCAGATGCTCTACTCAGCAGAGAAGCCTATTTTTGGTCTCACGATTTGCTAAATTGCTAAACATATGTAACATTAAAGAGTTCTGAGGATTTACTCTCTGTGACCAGTAATGAAAACATTTTTGGTTTTTCCTTGAAAAAGACCTCAAGGGGGTGAGAAGAGTATCGCAGTTTAAAATTTCTTTTCTTCATTTACACTGAGCCACATCTGCCTAGAGATTTATAAGCTTTCTATGGACTTCAGAAACAAATCGATGATAAAAGCAGTTTTATGTTGGACTACTACACAGATAGCTTAATGAAAGGAGATGGAAATCTCTTCTACTGTAAATACATTTTACTTTCCTATTGAACTCTGCATTATTTATAATCTAGTGATTATAGGAAACTTTAAATTAGAATTCAAATATTTTCTAGAAGGTACTTATCCAGTGAAAACAGTCATTTTCATAAACATGGATAATTTGGGTGAGATAACATTCTTCACAGAGTAAAACATATATAACAATGATAAAAGTGAAAAATCATGAAGCACTGACTAAACTAATACAATAGAATAGAGAGTAACAATAGAAAAGCACATGAATTTAATGAGCATTATATGACAGGTGGATCTTCAGGAAGAATGAAGACCGAAAAACAGGGCAAATATTTTTATGGACAGTAAAGAGGTGTAGTTGGAAAAAAAAAATATATATATATATAAAAGTCCAATCAAATAGAAATAACCTAGAGAGAATTTATAGAAGCTTACTTGCTGAGGTTCTTCTTGCTGCCTCTGTGTGACTTCTCTTTTCTTTGGATATTAGAAGAAACTAGATTTAAGTCTATTATAGCATACTGAAGAGAAAGGTCAGAGCTTTCTATTGGTCTGCTACAGAGTATAAAGCTTTGAAAATGTTTCTGGGAGCTGCTAGCTTACACCTAATCCTAGCTACTCAAGAGGTTTAGATCTTAAGATGGCATTTCAAAGCTAGCCTTGTCAGGAAAATCTATGAGACTCTTGTTTTTTCAATTAATTGTCAAAGAGATTCTTACATAAGTCAGTGAGTATATTTCTTAACAAACTTCTTGCTTCCTCCCTCATTTTTTTCCCACTTTCCCCCAGCACCGCCTCATTTTCCTCCCTTCCCGGTTGTACAGTTGTTTTGCAGCACATTGTCTTGTAAGTAAGTATTGCAGTTGTATTGGATCACCTTTTACCCTGTGTCCATGTCTCTCCATGTTGAGAGACTCTTATCTCTAATTAACCACTAGAAAATGGGAAATTAAGCTGTGGTTCAAATGGTAGCTAACCTTGAGTGAAAAAGCTCAGGGACAGCACACAGGCCCTGAGTTCAAGCCCCAAGAATAACAAAAAAAAAAAAATGAAAAAGTTAAAAGTGAAGATCCTGCTTCTATTTTTCCTTCAGATTTTAAGAACCCATATTTTGAGAAAATGTAGGCTGATCCCATTTTTGATTCGTATGAACTTTCTCTAGGTACTTTCATAGTCTATGGATGATGTTTGTGGGTTGTCCCATAAGTCACTGAACCAGTTTTTCAACCTCAGGAATGTCAGACTAGTTACACAGTGAACAATTGGTTCTTCATTTCTGAAAACTCTGATGTTACATAAAACATCAAATGAATGAATGTGCTTTTCCCAAGCAAATTTGTGTTTCTTTACAAAGAAATGGTAAATGGATCAAATTATGGGCAATAACTGTGGGGATTTTGTACAGAACCAGTTTATTTTATGAGACAAGTGTACTAATTCAGTTATACTTGGATAGGATTAAGAAGTTCTGCTATGCAGTTGTACAGTACCATATAATTGCAATATAATATGTATTTAAAAAACTAGAAGATCTTGAACAATTAGAGCATTAAAATGATAAATATTCTTACTGGGGTGAGGTGGCATCTCAATGTTCTTTTGATTTGCATTACTTTTATGGCCAGTGATGTAGAGCACTTTTCCATGTGTCTCTTGGCCATTCTCATTTCCTCTTCAGAGAAACCTCTTTTTAAGTCTTTAGCCCACTTGTTGAGGGGGCTGTTGGTTCTTTGAGGTTGTTTTGGAAGAATTTAATTTTTTCAGTTCTGCATGTATTTTAGATATGAGGCCTTTGTCCATTGTATGGCCGGTAAAGATCTCTCAATCTGTGGGATTTCTGTTTATCTTGCAAGTTATGTCATTTGCCATGAGGAAACTCTGCAGTTTGATGCAGTCCCATTTTTCCAATGTTTCTTTGATTTGTTGCATTTCTGAGCCTTTGTGAAGAAAGTTTCGTCCTCTGCCAAGGAGCCCAAGTGTTTCTCCTACTCCTCCTTGTAGTGTTTTCAGGTATCTGTTTTTATTTTGAGGTATTTGATCCATTTGAAATTGATTTTGGGTGATATATAAGGATCTAGTTTTAATTTGTTGCAGATGTTGAACCAGTTTTGCCAGCACCACTTGTTAAAGAGGCTATCTTTCTTCCATCCTATTTTTTTTAGCTCCTTTATGAAAGATTAAGTAGGTGTAGTTCTGCGGGTTCATTTCTGGGTCTTCAGTTCTGTTCTGTCTTCAGGCCTGTAAGAATGTCCATTATCACGAAAACTAACAATAAAAAAATGCTGGAGGGGATGTGGCCAAAAGGGAACCCTACTTCCTTGTTGGTGGGAATGTAAACTTGTTCAACCACTCTGGAAAGCGGTATGGAGATTCCTCACAAGGCTAAACCTAGAGCTCCCCTACGACCCAGCAGCCCCACTCTTGGGCATCTACCCAAAAGATTACAAACAAGAACACACTAAAGCCGCCAGCACAATAATGTTCATCTCAGCACAATTTGTCATAGCTAAAATATGGAACCAACCCAGATGCCCCTCAGTAGACGAAAATGTGGTACATATACACAATGGAATTTTATGCCTCTGTCAGAAAGAATGACATTGCCCCATTTGTAAGGAAATGGAAGGACTTGGAAAAAATTATACTAAGTGAAGTGAGCCAGACCCAAAGAAACATGGACTCTATGGTCTCCCTCATAGGGAATAATTAGCACAGGTTTAGGCTAGTAAAAGCAGAGGATCATAAGAGCCCAATAGCTATGCCCTTATGAACATATAAGATGATGTTAAGTGAAATGAACTACATGTTACGGAAATGAGTGTTATATCACTGTTGCAATTACTTTCAATGTACCATGTAGGTTTGTTGTTGTTGTTGATCCTCTTGTATCCCCTCCCTGTGGTTGTCCCCATGCTATCACTATATCTCATCTGAGTACCTTGGATACTGTGTATGCTGGTATTAGAACTAGGGAAGGGAAGGGGAATATCAAAATGTAGAGATAAAGTATAAAAGGACAAATGACTCTGAAAGCAATACAAAACCATTTGATGTAAACCAACTGAACAGCTGGGGGGGGGAGAGGGGAAATGGGGAGGGGGGGAAGGGGGTGGAAATTAGGGAGGAGATAACAAATTGGACAAGAAATGTACCCACTGCCTTACTTATGGAACTGTAACCCCACTGTACATAACTTTGACAATAAATACATAATAAAAAAGGAAAAAAAATGATAAATATTTGAGGATCCAGAATAGTCTAAATGTATTATACAGTGTGCAATGTACAAATATATTGGAAAGCCATATGACAACCCATAAATATGTAAACACTTAGATTCTAGGGTTTGATAAAAACATACTTTGGAGAAATATTTTTAAATGAAACAAAATTTAAAGGAAATTGGTACCATCTAAAGATTATTACAAATATTATTATGTGCGTTTATAAATAGATAAATTTCTAAATACTTTTGTTAATATCAAGTTATGTGGGAAGTGCAAAATGCAAAAGAATATTAAAAATGTCCTAGTTTATATTGAGCCTTATAATTTTTATTTCATTTAATCATCAAAATAATCAAGCTGTGGTGGAATATCTTTGCTATCTAACATTGAAAGGGGAATAAGATGCCGCCGATTTCTTATTGATCTACAAAATCCATTAGTAAAATCAAATTGTGACATGTTTGTATATATCAAAAAGCATGTAAAAAAGCCAGAATACCACTCATGGGAAATTTCAATTACCTTAATATTGACTGAGGAACAGCTATGCAGAAAATGTAGCACTGTGTTTCTGCACAGCAAGTTCTGTTCATAATTTAATTTGATGAACAACTATTCTGGCAGCATAAAAAGAAACTGGTTATTAGGTATTCTCAAATTCATGGCTATTCAAATGTTAATTCTCACCTTCTATAATGAAGGTTTCAGGAATCCAATATGTTCAGGTATATGCCTAGGTTTTTTGCATGTCTTAAAGCTGTGACACTGAACAAAATGCATTGTACTCATAAATTGCCTTTCAAGATGGAATGTTTTTTGTACAACTACTGTAAGATAATTTTCCCATAGATGCTAAAAAAGCTGTCTTTGTTACAACAGTCTTTGAAATTATTACAATCAATAGGAAGAGTTACTATGATTGCAAACAAGGAACTCTCTTCTTTTTTAAAATTTTTATTGTCAAGGTGATCTACAAGGGGGTTACCGTTACATATATTACATAGTGAATACATTTCTTGTCAAATTTGTTACTCCCTCCCTGACTTTTCTTCCACCTTCCCTATTCCCCAATCACCGCCCCCAAGCTGTACCATTAGTTTACAACGTATTGTAAGTATTGCTATTGCATTGGTTCACTTTTTAATCCCGTGTCTCACCATTTTAATGTTCCCATTTCCCTTCCCTAATACAGACAAACATATATATATATAATACCCAGGGTACCAGAATCAAATACAGTGATGACATGGGCTACGTCAGAGGGAAAATGAACAGAAGAAAAAAGAAATAATTTCACATAGTACGTTAAAAATAACAACATCACTTCTTTGATAATAGTGTATGATTTTTTTGATGGCTTGTTGAAGTCGATTGTCCAGGAAAAAAAACAAACACAAAAAAAGAGAAGATTTCTGATTCTTATGCTAACTAGTATGTCTTATAAACATTGTCATTAAAACTTAGGGGTAGTTGGTACCAGATATGGAACAGTTCATTGTTTTTATCAGGCTCTTTTGATTAGTTTATATTTCTTTGAATGTTATTAAAGTTTCTTAACAGGTTTTAGATTTGGACTGCCATCATCCTATCATGCATAAATTCTCTTAAACAAAAAACATGATATAATAATTAATTTCCAGAATAAATTGAATTGCACTATGTGGAAATTATTAGAGATTATAGGGATATGGTCTATTATACGGATAATTAGTCAAGGTTAAGGGAGCAAGCGATTGCATATAAAGTTGACCTTTATTTAAAAAAAAATTAACAACAATGTTAAACCATTTGTTTCCATATTTTGGAGATCATTTCACTTAGCATCATCTTATGTGATCAGATGTACATGGCTACTGAGCTATTGTGATCATCTGCTAGGACTATCCTAGACATACCCTAATTATTACCAATGAGGGACACCATAGAGTCTGTGTTTCTTTGGGTTTGGCTCATTTTACTTAGTATGATTTTTCTAAGTCTTTCCATTTCCTTACAAATGGGGAATTATTCTTTTTCATAGAAGCATAGAATTCCATTGTTTATATATGCCACATTTTCTTGATCCATTCATCTATTGGGTGGCATCTCGGTTGGTTCCATATTTTAGCTATGGTAAATAATGCAGCAATATACATGGTTGTTCTGGGAGCTTTAGTATGGCCTGGTTTGTGATCCTTGTGGGAAATGCACAGAAGTGAGGATTCTGGGCCAAAGGGGAGCTCTGTGTTTAGTCTTTTGATCTTTCCAAAGTAGTTAAACAAGTTTACACTCCCACCAACAGTGTAGTAGTGTTCCCTTTTGGCAACATCTCTACCACATCTGTTGTTATTAATTTTTTTGATAATGGACATTCTTACTGGGGTGAGCTGGAATTTAGATGTTTTTGTGATTTGCATTACTTTTATGGCTAGGGATATTGAGCATTTCTTCATGTATCTATTGGCCATTCTTATTTCCTCTTCAGAGAAGTGTCTCTTTAAGTCTTTAGCCTATTTATTAATGGGCAGTTGTTTCTTTGGGGATTTGTTTTGGAGGAATTTAATTTTTTTTTGTGTTCTAAGTGTATTTTAGGTATGAGACCCTTATCTTTTGTATAGTCAGTGAAGATCTTCTCCCAGTCTGTGGGCTTTCTATTTATCATGCAAGCTATGTCCTTTGCCATGCAGAAGCTTCTGCGGTTTGATGCAATCCTATTTGTCCAATCGTTCTTTGAATTGTTGTGTTTCTATATCTTTATTTAGAAAGATTCAACCTGTGCCAAGGAGCCCTAGTGTTTCTCCTATTCCTTCCTGCAATATTTTCAGGGTGTCTGCTTTTACATCAAGGTCCTTGATCCATTTGGAGTTGATTCTGGGGCAGGGTGATATATAAGGTACCACCTTTAGTTTTTACGGGTGTTTAACCAATTTAAGGCATTCCCTTTTTTAAAAAATACTGTTTAGTGGTTTCTCATTGATCACATCCTATGCATAGTAGCTCCCATGTACTACAGTAAAATTAGGAACATGTGCCTTTCAAGAAACTGAGGTATATATGAAAGATTATATATTAATTGTGAATCAGCTAAGATTGTCTAACCAATTAAACCAAGACACTTCTGTTTTAGTAATGCTTTCTATCTATGCAATTTTTCCTCATATTAAATATAGATCATTATCTACCAAAAATTTTACAACAAAAACTACTGACATTCAATTCCTATTAGTTGTAAACTTAGTCTCAGCTTACCCCCAATCTGTTTTTCATTCAGATAAGAAAGACATAGCATGCTTTAATTTAATATCTTAAGAATTCTGTAATATTCCAACAAAAATATTATTCATGAAATGTTAACCAGATAAAATCTATGTGGATTTTGTTATTTTTAACATTTTTTGGCTAATGTGAAAAAAATGCATCTCAAACTAGACAATCATTTTAAATTGAAGTGATCACTTGGGAAGCACTCTTTGACCTTGATCAAAAATGATCAGAGACCTGAATTTCATTTCAATGCTACTTCTTAAGTTGTCCTATGCTGCTGTGATTGAAACTGAGATGGGAATGAAATTGCATGACAGAATTAGGAAAAGTATGTGGAAATAGTTTGAATTTTAGCTGAGAGGGAGAATTCAAGGAAGCATATTGAATAATAAGAAAATCATCCTGGAAAGAAATAAGAGGATTAAAATAGCAATTTTGGGATGCATGTTTGGAAAAATCAATTGAAATAAAATGTGGATGATTTGGATATCCAGGTAAGGATCCTAATGGAGAAGATTGTAAATGGTTCAGGTTTGCAGAATGTAGGAAGAACATTGACCAAAGAAGATTGTAAGGCCATGGAAGAAGCAGAGAAATAATTGTCTCCACAACCAGAAAACTTAACAAGAAACTGAATTAGGCAACATGAGTATGAAAAGACATAAGATAATTTAATGCAATGAAAATACAAACCGGTACAATGTAAATAAATGTAAGTGACATAAGAAAGACAAACTAAGGATTCTGATTTTGTGTCAGAAGCTTAGAGGCTGGGTAAATGGATGATAAGAATGCATAGGAAGAGGAAACTGAATATCAGGCTTAGAGGGCAGAGTGCGAATGGTGTGTGCATGTATGTTTTATGTGTGGAGATAAGACACAAAACACATTCACTAACATTTAAATTATTTGAGATCATGTAAGTGAAAACATCAAGTAGTTATTTCTAATGTGAAAATCAAACATCAACAACAACAAACAAGCTAAAAAAACTTCTTGTCGGAGACTTCCGGGAAGACAGCGGAGGAGCTGCAGAGCCCTAGCTGAGCTCCCTCCGACATCGCAGTTTTCTCACCCCATAGAAACTTTTACTCCTAGAAAGACAGCCAGAGTAAGTTCTAACAGTACAGGGATTCTGGCCAGGAAGGAAAAATCGACTTTGCTCGTCTGAAAACACAGATTTGAGCTCCAGGCGGCATCCCGCTGCTGCGCCAGTGCCGGTGCCGGCACAGCACCCAGCACAGCAACCCGCACTCTGCGTAGCTAAAGCACACAGCGGAGACCATGGAGAAATCCTCCAGATGGCGGCTGAGCACGGACGACCTGAAATCTCAGAGAAAGCGTGAATACCCATTCACTCGAGCCCACAGAGCAGCTTCTGGAAGGCAGCCCTTCACCCACCGCCAGAGCAAAGTGCCATCTTTGCCACTGGCATAGGGTCAGACCAGATTGGAACTAAAGCGGGCCTGGGGAAAGTGAGGTCAAAGGAGCCATCTTTGAAAAGGGCAAGAGGGACCCACCAGTGAAAGCCAGCTCCACCCAGGAGAATGCCCCCTGCCCAGGTGGGAGACAAGTCCTGGGCCTTGGCTTAGCCAGAGGTGCCCCGCCCTGCCCACCAGAATTTCTAAATTTAAAGCCAAAGCGGCGAGCAGCTCCCAGTGGCATGGAAACACCAGACGGGGGAACAAACAGTTCCTGGGACAGGTAAATGGTCCCGTCACAGAGGAAGCCCAATTCCCAGCCTGAAATGGAGCTGCATTCCATAGCCACCTCCACCAAGGAGGCCGCCCTGCCCAGGAGGGTGGAGCCTCCCCCAGGCAAGCAACTCTCAGCTGGGTAAAACAGGCCAGAGGTGCCCTGCCCTGCTGAATCCACAGCCTATTCAAAGCCAGGTATTAAAGGCAGCGGCCCCACAGCAGACAGAGGAGCCACGGTTCCCAAGACTGCTCACGTCCCCATCTACAGAGGACACCCAAGGCCTACCTGCAAGCTGTGCGAACCACAGAGACCCAGGATTGCACCAACAGGGGACAAGGGTCAGAACAGGTCTACCCCCTGCAAACTGAAATTAAGTCAAACCAGCCAATCAGGAAAATAGACTGCAGACCATCGCAAGGAAACCAGAGACTGGGGAAAGACCACCCAAACAAGGAGGAAACCATTTTTTTTTCTTTTCACACATTTTTTAAACCTTAAAAATTTTTTTTTTTCACTTCTGAAATGTTGTTGGTTTTTTTCTTTGTTTTCCATTTTTACCAGTTTGTTTTATCAAGTTATTTTCTTTTTTATTTGTTTGGGTTGTTCCTTTTCTGTTTTTTTTTTCTTTTTTTTCTTTTTTAAATAATTTTTCTCTGTTTTGTGCATCTGTCTTCCACTATTTTTACTTTATTTCTCTCTTTGCATTCTCTTTCTTTAAAAATTACTTTCCTATGAATAACACCTCCACTCTTTTCCGCTAACTCTCCATTGTCAAACAACTACAAAAGCAATACTTGCAAAACTGTTTGGTGTAAGTGAACTGAACACCTCGGGGCGGGGGGAAGGTAAAGGGGGAGGAGAGAGGGGGGTATGAGGGACAAGGTAACAAACTACAAGAAATGTATCCAATGCCTAACCTATGAAACTGTAACCTCTCTGTACATCAGTTTGATAATAAAAATTTGAAGAAAAAAAAAACCAACTTCCTGGCTTCCTTCCTTTCTTCCTTCCTTCACTCCTACATCTAACACCCCTTCTCTCCTTCCTTCCTTCCTTCCTTCCTTCCTTCCTTCCTTCCTTCCTTCCTTCCTTCCTTCCTTCCTTTATTCCTTCCTTGCTTCTCTCTCTCCCAAATACCAGAGTATATCAATTCACTTCAGTTCCTTTGGGAATGTAATGTAGAAAATCTCCTAATCCAAGTAATTTAATTTATAGTATATATATATATATATATATATATATATATATATATGAACAATATAATTCATAACATTTATTACAAGTAACTTCCTATAGTATGTACTGACTAATTTTTGAGATAACATCAGTATAGTCCAGGCTAGCCTCAAATTCATGATCATCATGTCTCAAATTCTTTATTAATGCATATTCTTCATGAGATTTATTGTGAGACTAAATAAATGTGCAAATAAATATTGTACTTCATTCAATTTTAGCACAATACTATTGATGTAGTTTTTACTAAATTTTTAAGAGACAATTCATATTAGAAATGGACATACTCCAAAAGTTCAAAGTAATAAATATGAGAAAGTTACTGTTGTTTTTATCTTGTGCCTGAAAGGTCTATGTGTTAAAATCTTGGTCTTTTTGATAACCTTTATGGACATTAGGTCATTGGAAAATGTCCTTAAAAGAGATTGTGACATCTTGTCCCCTTCCTCTTCTCTTGTGCTTTCTGGCTGGGAGGAGGGGGGCTAGTTTACCAGTCTACAAACTTGCTCCATGATGTGCTTCTTCATCACATGTCCAAGACAAAGATCAGGCTATCATGACTCAAATTGCTAACTTTGAGATAAGTATTTATTTTCTCTTTATGAGATTAATTATCTAACGTATTTTGCTATAGTGGCAGTGTTGTAGGGAGTACAGCTGACGCTATCTTGATTAGGGAAATGTTGGGGGAGTAGATAAGGTCAACCTGACCCCCAAATTCTGCTTCTGTTAATGGCTTACTTAATTTGTTTCTTGTTTGCTCTACCCCTTGTACCAACCTCCTACATCTGTACCATGCTTGTTTAACTTGTTTGTTGCTTGCTGTACCCCTGTGTCAACCCCCTACATCTGTGCTATGCTTTTACCTTTATAAGCCTCAATTTGAGGACTGGCTGGGGTCACTGTGGCAGCTCCCGAGTCGGCGCTGTATCCCTGGCCAGTCAGTTCACTTTTTGCTTCCTCAATAGATCCATCTTTTTGCTTGAGACTGTCTCTGAGTGGTGGACTCTTGGAGGGAAGGGGAACCCCCTCCCTCAAACCCCATAACAGCAGAAAAGTTAAAACTATAATTGTGGTTACTACTGTCAGTTGTAGTAATTCTTCTTCTTCTTCTTCTTCTTCTTCTTCTTCTTCTTATTATTATTATTATTATTATTATTACTATTACTACTACTGCTACCACCAAAGGGAAGAAAGTATTATCCTCTTAAGGATCTCAAATGTAGTCCTCATTCTGACATCTTCCTTCATAAATTCACGTCCTCATATTCTACTGGAAATATCTCTAATATAAACTTGCTGTCTTTCTACACAATCATGCCATAGAATTAGCTAGTTTTGTTGACTCTATTAGTAGAATATTCGTGGCTGACCAAGGGTGAGGAAGAAGAATAAACAGAGAGGAGTATCTGGAGCTAGAGAACTGGTCTCTATGGACAAACAGTTGATTAGTCCAAATGGAAAAACACAAGCAAGTGATATAAACTGATTCTGTATGTGGGTGGATGGAATACTTGGTTTTAGAGATTTTGGGTCCTTTCCAAAGTGTGTGTCTCTGAAAGGAGTAAAAGAACAGGTTTAACAGCTGAATAAGGAATAATGTAGGCAAGATTCCGGCAGTAAAAGAAACTACGCTTTCCATTTACCTCACACATGCCTCCCCCATGATTTTACTCAGTAAATCTCCCTGGGAATGAATAGATGTCACTTAAATAAAGCCCTGTTTCTAACTAGCTGTCTCATTTTCTAGAGATGAATGAAAGAATTTCATGAGCAATTAATAAGTAGCAAAAGTTAGCTATGATTTTTTAATTATGAAAAGCAATCAAACGTTCTTCTGTTATTTGCTTTAAAAGTATTCTGATTCCTCTTTTTAAAGAAAATAAGCTCTATAGTTAATTCCTAAAACAGCAACCAAGTGTTGAAGGATGTTAATTAGTCCTTTCCTTGGTGACGAATATATTAGGCTTTCTGGCTTGTCATATAAAATCTTTTCTGACAACATGCTTATAAATATACATCAAAGTGTCACTATAATCCTTCAGCAAGGTAAAAAATAATCTGCAAAAGGTCAGTTCTGGTATTTCTCTCTAGAGAGGGATTATTAGTATGAAATGCATTTCAAAAATTTATTGTTGGAATGAAGAAAGGAATTCTTGGTCAAGGCAGATAAACTATTGACAGACATTTCTCAGCATTGAGTTATTGATTTCCGACAAGCTTTGGTCTCATTAACCATAAGAAAATACTTGTTTGGTTTTTCTGGCATATATTTTTCTTCCACAGAAGGCAATTAATTAAGAATTTCCTTACCAAAGCAGTATATTTTGCATATCAAAATTTAAAGAATTTTTCCTATAGTCCTATAGAAAGAAAAGAGCTAGAATTTCAAGAAACCAGACCACTTAGAATCCAATAGAACTGATAAACTTTCTTTATCACATCTTCTGGAGAAATATATTCTCTAACACTTACATGGAATCTAGTTTCAAATGTGAGAGAAATTGGCTTAATATGCAAAAAAACTTAGAGAGAGATAAGAGTTGATTCTTTCTGGGTACTGGTGGCTTCTGGATATCTTCCTAGCTACTCAGGAGACTGAGGTCTGATTATCACAATTTGAAACAGGTCTGGTAGGACAGTCTATGAAGCTTCTCTCCAATGAAGCACACACACAAACACACACACACACAATCACACACACACACACACACACACTAGTTTCAAGTAAAAAAGCTCAGTGACTGCTTCCAACCTCTGAATTCAAGCCCTATGTTCACCAATAAAAAGATATATTCTTTCATTAATATAAACTCACATATATTCTTTCATAAACATCAACTAGTAAGTCATTCAAACCAAATGCAATCAATTATTTATAATTCAGACAAAGTAGAATCTTGGAAGGACTTCAAGGAAGAGACATGAATTTGAAAATTCTAATAGCATTTGGTATCATTATGTGCTTGTTTATTGCATTGCTGGTTTTGTTTTGTGTCATGTGCCTTTGATTTACCATATTATGGATTCATTCAGCCAAAGCCATAAACATATACTTGTATTCACTAAGTTATCAGAGTACATACCAAAGCACTTTCACAATTCCAGTCCTATACTTTTTACTTGAGAGAAAATGATTTCTAACAAAGTAACAGAAAGGTCAGAAGCAGGATATTCCAAATCAAGAAAGCAAAACAGAAAAGCTATTACACAAATGAAGTCTCTAACAGGGCATTATAGATTTTCTGTGTAAGGGAGAAAATATATAAAAGAGAGGAAAACTACTTATGCAAGAGGGCATGGATAATCTTATGTCCTTTTTCTTTTTCTTTTTCTTTTTTTTTTTTTTGCCAGTCCTGGGCCTTGGACTCAGGGCCTGAGCACTGTCCCTGGCTTCTCTTTGCTCAAGGCTAGCACTCTGCCACTTGAGTCACAGCGCCACTTCTGGCCATTTTCTGTATATGTGATGCTGGGGAATCAAACCCAGGGCTTCAAGTATACGAGGCAAGCGCTCTTGCCACTAGGCCATATCCCCAGCCCTATGTCCTTTTTCTTATTGGATATCCAAAATCATTCTTTAATCATTCTGTTCAGTAAATTTGGGTTCCTGGTGCCCCCCCCTTCCTTTGTATTTACTGGTATTTGAAGTAGGAAATTGAAAGGGAATACCAAAATTGAGAGACACAGGGTAAAAAAAGACAAACAACTACAAAAGCAATACTTGCAAAACTGTTTGGTGTAAGTGAACTGAACACCTCAGGGTGGGAAAGGGAAAGGGGGAGGAGGGAGGGTTGTATGAGGGACAAGGTAACAAACAGTACAAGAAATGTATCCAATGCCTAACGTATGAAACTGTAACCTCTCTGTACATCAGTTTGATAATAAAAATTTGAAAAAAAAATAAAGTGAATAGGAATCTCTTATCACAAAAATACAGGGTCCATGAAGGCAGGAATTTTTCACAGTTTTGACCATTGATATATCCCTCCCTGTATTTCCAAATCATACTTGGATACATAAAATTTACGATAAAATGATTTACTACCGAATTCTGAAGAGCTTTATACTATTTGGAAAAAATCATAAAAATTTCTTCTTACCACACTACTAGGAAAATGCAGGAACAAAGTTTTTTTAACAAGAAAACAAACAAACATATATATATATATATATATATATATATATATATATATAGAGAGAGAGAGAGAGAGAGAGAGAGAGAGAGAGAATGTGAAATCCATGGAATTTTCCTTTGTGTCATCATATCATAAAAATCTCTAGGAAAATATTTACTAGTGTTAAGTGTAGAAGAAAATCAAAAGCTACTGGTTATGGATTTTCCTCTGATGGTCCATGCCCAACGATGTAACGTGGAGAATTTTGAGTATTTACATTGTTTACATGCTCCAATAGACCAATTTGAGGGCTATCTCTCTAAATCATCTTCACAAAAGAGAAGCACCATGGGAGAAAATGAAAGAATCCACACACTGGTAGTTTCATGATATTGCTGTAAATTTTTTTGTAGGGAAAACTTACCAATACAGCATTTCACTTTTGTGAGACTGTACTCCATTAGGGAAAAATGCTACCTCTTACTCCTGCTTCACTTTCAGAATAGTTTTTGCAAATATTAAATGCCTGAAAAAAATATTGATTAACTGAAGAAAAAGTAATAGTACTTGTTTGTACACTAACTTGGAGGAGGAGATGGATTAATTCTTTACTGCTGCTGATAAGCCAGTGTTATTTCACTCAGTAAAACTTTTTCCAAGTCCTTCCATTTCCTTACAAATGGGGCAATGTCATTCTTTGACAGAGGCATTAAATTCCATTGCATATATGTACCACATTTTCCTGATCCATTCTTCTACTGAGGGGCATCTGGGTTGGTTCCAAATTCTAGCTATGACAAATTGTGCTGCGATGAACATTGTTGTGCGGGTGGCTTTAGTGTGTTCTTGTTTGTGGTCTTTTGGATAGATACCCAAATGTGGGGCTGCTGGGTCATAGGGGAGTTCTATCTTTAGCCTTCTGAGGAATCTCCATACTGGTTGCCAGAGTGGCTGAACCAGTTTACATTCCCACCAACAATGAAGCAGGGTTCCCTTTTGGCCACATCCCCTCCAACAATTGTTATTGTTAGATTTCTTGATATATGACATTCTTACTGGGGTTAGATGGAATCTTAATGTTGTTTTGATTTGCATTTCTTTTATGGTCAGTGATGTAGAGCACTTTTTCATATGTCTCTTGGCCATTCTTATTTCCTCTTCAGAGAAGTCTCTGTTTAAGCCTTTAGCCCACTTGATGAGGGGGCTATTGGTTCTGTGCTGTTTTGTTTTGGAGGAAGGTAATTTTTTTAGTTCTGCATATATTTTAGATATGAGGCCTTTGTCCGTTGAATGGCCAGTAAAGATCTTCCAATATGTGGGCTTTCTGTTTATCTTGCGAGCTATGTCCTTTGCCCTGCAGAAGCTCTGCAGTTTGATGCAGTCCCATTTGTCCAACCTTTCTTTGATTTGTAGCCTTTTTGGATCTTGGTTAAGGAAGTTCGTCCTGCACCAAGGAGCCCAAGTGTTTTTCCTACTCCTTCAGTGTTTTCAGGGTGTCTGTTTTGATTTTGAGGGCTTTGATCCATTTAGAATTGATTTTGGTGCAGGGTGATATATAAGGATCTAGTTTTAGTTTGTTGCATGTATTTAACCAGTTTTGCCAGCACCATTTGTTATAGAGGCTGTCTTTCTTCTAGACTATTGTTTTAGCTCCTTTATCAAAGATTAAGTAGGCGTACTTCTGTGGGTTCATTTCTGGGTCTTCAATTCTGTTCCATTGGTCTTCAGGCCTGTTCCGGTGCCAATACCAAGGTGTTTCCGTTACTATAGCTTTATAATACAGCTTGAAGTTGGGTATTGTAATTCCTCCAGGACTGTTCTTTCTTCTTATGACTGTTTTTGCTATTCTAGGTCTTTTATTGTTCCATATGAATTTCTGGATTGTTTTGTCTATTTCATTAAAAAAGGTGTTGGGTTATTAATGGGTATTGCATTGAATTTGTAGATAGCCTTTGGCAACATTGACATTTTGATTATATTAATCCTCCCAATCCAGGAGCATGGGAGGTTTTTCAATTTCCTTAGTTCTGCCTTAATTTCATTTTTCATGTTTTTAAAGTTCTCATCATAGAGGTCTTTCACGTCTTTTGTTAAGGTTATTCCTAGGTATTTTATGTTTTTTGAGGCTACTGCAAAAGGAGTTACTTTCCTGATTTCAGCCTCAGTCTTTGGGTCGTTAGTATAGAGAAAGGCCATTGATTTTTGAAGATTCATTTTATATCCTGCAACGTTGCCAAAGTTTTGGATCAGCTCTAGTAGCTTGGGGATAGAGTCTATGGGGTTCTTTAGGTATAGGATCATGTCATCTGCGAAGAGAGAAAGTTTAACTTCATCTTTTCCTATTTGGATCCCCTTTATATTTTCTTCTTGCCTAATTGCTCTGGCTAGGAATTCTAGTACTATGTTGAAGAGAAGGAGAGACAGTGGACATCCCCATATTGTTCCTGATTTTAAAGGGAATGGCTTTAGTTTTTCACCATTTAGAGTTATGCTTGCTGTTGTTTTGTCATAAACTGCCTTGATTATATTCAGGAATGTTCCCTGGAATCCCAGTTTTTCCAGGGCTTTTAGCATAAATGGGTGCTGGATTTTATCGAACGCTTTTTCCGCATCCAGTGATATAACCATGTGCTTCTTTACCTTGCTTTTGTTGATGTTGTGGATTACACTAATTGACTTGTGTTTATTGAACCAACTTTGCATCCCTGGGTTGAATCCAGTTTGATCGTGGTGTATGATTTTTTTGATGACCTGTTGAAGGCCATTTGGCCAGAATTTTGTTGAGAATGTTTGCGTCTATGTTCGTCAGGGAAATCGGTTATGGGACAATTTTAGTCCATGGAAAATGCCTGTGGTCAAAAAAATAATGAGGTTAAAAAAATGTTGAAGAATATATTTTAAAGCATTGGCCAGGGTCAATGTCAAAATCAGATTTCATTTTCTAGATACCTGTAACAACGTTTTTAATAGTGTTTGTATTAAAAAGCCATTGATCCTTCCTCAATTAATGCTGGGTATAGAATTCATGTACATTAAACATATCTGATAATAGATTGCTTGATTTCAAACCACTTCCCTTATTATTTTAATTATATTATTTTACTGTGTCCTGACAATGAGAGAAGCCTACCAATGCTATAATCTACATTTCTTGCATAGATATATTTTTATTTTTTCTTTTCTTTATAGTTAATATTTTATAGTTTGATTAAATGTTATGATGTTGAACATGTTTTATTTTTCTTCCTTAGAGTTGGAATAATTAGTCTTGTAATAGTAAATAAAATTTTATTTTTGTGTATATGTTTTATCTATTTATTTACTTAAAGTCAGATCCATTACACTATGTACTCCAGATTGACCTCAAATACATGGTCTTCCTGCAGCAGCCCCTCAAGTACTGGAATTACACAGGTGTGTATCTGCTCTGAACACTTATTTAACTTTGATTTCATTATGTGTGTAGGAGAAGGGGATTAATTAATAAAAGTACTATGAGTCTGAGTTTAACAAAAAATTGTTATCATGGAATCAATGGATAAAGAAGCAAAAAGAGGTTAAGAGGTAAATCTTAATGCCTTTCCTATTTTCTCTTTAAAAATTGTATTGTTACTATAATGGCAATATACAGAGAGGTTATAATATATGTTGCATTTTTTCACCCTTTCACCCTTTGTTGCTCCATTTCTATGACTCCCCTTACACTCTCAAAGATAGCTAAATGAACAAATAAGACAAAGCAAAACAAAATGAATGAAAAACAGAAAAGAAAATATTTTAGCCCTCTTTATATAATGTGACTTAAAAGAACAGTCTGGATAGAATATGTCTTTAGTACCAGTGAGTCCTTGGGTTAAAAAAAATCTAATATGTATGTCAGAATTAAAGTCTAGGATTGCAATAGTATATCCACAAGTAACAAGTTTCTGTTTAAATTTAAAGTTTGATGTCTCATTATTCTAGTCATTTTATGAGTACTCAGTAGCCACATGTATCTAGTAAGTATTATAGAAATAAAGTGAAAAGACTACATTCCCATTAGTTAGACAGTGCTGATACAGAATTAATGTGAAGTTCAGAAGAGAGATAAGCCTACCATTGACAGAGGAGTACTTCAAACATCAAGAGAAAAATGACATGTCTAATATTGGAAGAGGCAAGTCAGAACAAACTTACTAAATATGCAATATCAGAAAAAATGATTCATAAAGTTGTTAAAATCTTATATACGGGGGCTGGGGATATGGCCTAGTGGCAAGAGTGCTTGCCTTGTGTACATGAGGCCCTGGGTTCAATTCCCCAGCACCACATATACAGAAAACGGCCAGAAGTGGTGCTGTGGCTCAAGTGGCAGAGTGCTGGTCTTGAGCAAGAAAGAAGCCAGGGAGAGTGCTCAGGCCCTGAGTCCAAGCCCCAGGACTGGCCAAAAAAAAAAAAAAAGTCTTATATTTGTGAATACATATATGCATACATGCATGCATATGTAAATATTTCTGCTATCCATTTCCTGAAATTCAAGGTAGAGTCTGAAATCTTAGACTTCAGTCATCTAATGATTAAGAAACTGTCTCTGAGCTGAATAAATCAAGAAAATGTGGTAGGTCTACACAATTTAATTCTCTACTCCCATCAGAAAGAATGGCATTGCCCCGTTTGTAAGAAAATTGAAAGACTTTGGGGAAAATTATATTATGCAAAGCAAGCCAGACCCAAAGAAACACAGGCTGCATGATTTCCCTCACTTGTAATAAATAGAATATGTCTATGATATTCTTAGCAGAGGATCACAATAGCTCAATAGCTAGAATCTTATTAAAATGAATTCTAAGAAACAGAAACAAAATGTTTTTATCATGTAGTTTGTAGTTTTTACAATGTAATGTTTATAGAGATACAACTATGAAAGAAAGAACAAAAGCATGCTTATTTGCAAATGATAAGATCCTGTACTTTAACAACAACAAAAACCCTAAGAATTCTACCTCAAACTTCTCAAATCTGACAAATAATGTCAACAAAGTAACAAGACAAAACAACCATACAAATATCAATAGCTTTTCTATATGCCAGTAATAAATAGGCTGATAAATAAATTGGACAAAGAATCCTCTTCGTAGTAGCTCTGAGAACATCTGGAAATAAACATAATAAGGAGGTAAAAGTAATGCTGATTATAGTGATTTCTTTTTTAGGGAAGTCACTAATTTTCTCCTGACCTCTTTGGCTTTCCTGTATAAAGTTAATACCAAGACCTTTTGTTTGATTGCTGAAGTTGCCTAAACGTTGTGCAATATATAGTGTGTTTATTTTTGTCAGCACATCTATTTATAGATAAGCTGAAATGTTAATGCTCCATAGAGTGTCATACTCCTCAAGATAACTGTCTCAAGTGAACAATCACATTTTATATGTGGCCTAATGCTCCAATTATCTCAACCACACTTTAGTATCTTGAGCTAAAAGAAAGAGCATATAAATACTTTTCACCACTCTTTCATTTTTTTAAATATAGCTAGAACTCAAATTTGTGTACCTAAATATATTCCACAAGAAAAATAGACTCTATGGTGTCCCTCATCTGGAATAATTAGCACATGCCTCGGATAATCCCATCAGAAGATCACAATAGCTGAATACCTATGTACATATGAACACATATATCTGAAGATGATGCTAAGTGAAATGAACTCCAAGTTATGGAAATAAATGGTTTACCACACAGTCTGGCTGGTTTTGAACTCGAAATGCACATGTACATCCTGAGCAATCTTTCAGAGGCCTTTTACAATAACAATCAAAGGTATTCTTGGGTTACAGTGTAGCATAATGAACCACTTTGTATTTGTTTAAGAGATTGTTAAGATAGTTATTCATGCATATTGCAAATTTTTTTTCTAACAGAGCTATCAAGGAACACAAAGATAAGCTAGTGGACATTGACCCAGATCCCTCACTATATTTTTGAATTATTCTTTAACAAATAATTCAATTAATAATACATAGCCATTTTGAGAAGCTCAGGAAATACAAATTATAAATAGTATCATTTCCCTTTCCCCACAGAGACCATTTGAAAGTAAATCATATGTACATGAAATATTTAGGGAAGAGCTAGAAAGGGGACAATATGTCATTTCTCATGTGTATATTCTTTGTTATAGTGTCTAATAAAAAACAAACAGGGATTATAAATTATTTTCATTGTAAGAATTGTAAGACATAAAATGTCAAACAGAATGTCTCATTTTATTGAATTCCTTTTTGTGATTGATGATAGTAACTATCTGTCTTATCAGTTTAGGCAAGGAAAAATTCATCAGCTTATGAGTATTTAATATGAGTTGATTTCTTATTACCAATATGCACATCTTCAGAAGTGACTGTAAAAGTAAGACAGAGGTTCTCTATGATGAAATGCCAAAAATATATTTAGTCTGTGGAATACATGTTCTGCCATCTTGACATGCAGGTAAATAATCTAGGGACATTTATCTAAATGTTCAGAAAAACAATCATGCACTCATATCAACACTGAAGATAAAAATTCTGATAGTTTTCCCTGGAGCTTTGTTATGATGACATTTCTGACAAAAGTTTGATTCCATTTTTCTAAATAAGATAACTAAGAAAATTCCTGGCACTTATTTGTCTTAAATAGGCAGGAGAAGAGAATGAGTTATATCTGTTCAAATACCCTGAGACTCTGCTAGTTCAAATATGTTAATGCCCTGGAAAAGAAAGTAGAACTTATAAGCTAATGTTGAGCTGCTAATTTAAGCCTCCTCAATAAGCAGACATCCTTTAATTATTGGACCATATTTTAAATTTCTCAAACATACTTTAAACACTTTCTTAGTGTGAAACATGGTAGCAGCTTATGACCTTGTAGGGTCAAGTAACATATAGTATAATCTCATAGAAAAGGAGCCTACATGTTATTCCATAGGCTATAGGGAAAATAATGGGCTCTTTAAGCTATTTCAAAGTAAACTGAAATAACTTAAATTGAAGTTTTGAGTGGGAGCAGTACAAAATATTTTTTGTCAAGCAGGCAAATGTATAGTTTAAGGGAAAAAGAGCTAGGCCTAAAAAGAGGCACAAGGGATGAGAATAGAAGAGTTGTTAAGAGTCAGGCATGGTAGCTCACATTTAAAATTCCAGCATTTATTGAGGTGGAGATCAGAAATACTGTATTTCAAGGCCAGCCCAGGCCACGGCCACACACACACACACACACACACACACACACACACACACCCCTGACAAACCCTGTCTCAAAACACATGCTAGGTGTGATTACATATTCTTTAATCCTAGCTACAAGAGAGGTATAGATTAAGTATTGTGGTCTAAGGCTGGCTCAGTAAAACTCCATTAGAACCTGTCTGAAAAATGATTAAAACCAGAACAATTGGGGGGTGTAGCTCAAGCAGTAGACCTTGAGTTCAAATCTCGCTATGGATGCAAAAGAAAGCAAGAAAACAAAAAGCAAAAATGGCAGGAACGAGGGAAGAAGAGAGCAAGAGAAGGAGAGGGAGGATGGAAAGCAGGGAGGAATTGAAGGAAGAAAAATGGATAGGAGAAACGGAAGAAGGAAGAGTGGGAGGGAGAGAGGAAGGAAAGGAGGGAGGGAAAGGAAGGAAGGAAGGAAGGAAGGAAGAAAGGAAAGGAGGGAGGGAGGGAGGGAGGGAGGGAGGGAGGGAGGGAAGGAGGAAGGAAAGAAGGGAGGGAGGGAGGTAAGGAGAGAGGGAGGGAAGGAGGAAGGAAGAGAGGGAGGGAGGGAAGGAGGGAGGTTGGAAGGAAGAAAAAAGGCAGAAATAGTTATCAAATTCAAAGAAATATTTCAGAGTTGAATCAACAGAATTTTGTGATGTTTGAATGTAGTAGATATTGATTGTGAATTAATTAAACTAAGTTTGAACTTTCAAAGTGAGAAAATATATTCAAGGTCAATAAAGTAATTAATTAGAAATAATATGGAACCATTAAATTCAGGTTTCCATTTCAGTGGGAGGTCTACAATGGTTTAATATAAAAGTCAAAATTTTATCTCTAAGGACCAGCTAATAGGATGCTAAAATCACTCATTTATTACCATCTTGTATGAATATTAAGAAGATATTTATTTAATGGCTGGTATTTTATTGAATGGAAGCCATAGTGCAGAGATCATAAACATTAACTGTGGATGAAATGTGAATTGGGCTAAGAGCAGGTGAGTCATGCCTATATAACCATAGCTACTCAGAAGGCTAAGATCTGAAGATCATGGTTCAGAGCCAGCCTAGACAGAAAAGTCTGCAAGACTGTAATGTCCAATTAATCATCCACAAAAGAACCTGGAAGTGGAGCTTTGGCTCAATCCCTAGAGCTCTAGCTTTGAGCACAACAACTCAGGAACAGCACCCAGTCCCTAGGTTCAAGCTCCAGAACTAACACCAAAAACAACACCAATAAAAAAAGGTGAATTGGAATCAAAATGATAGATTTCCGAGTACGATGAACTCCAAGCAAATAATGGGTTGGGAGAGAAGCACAAGTCATAAGATATGACATTGTTAGAAAATATGCCTAAGTGTATTTAAAAAATATATTTTATTGTTGTTGTACAGTGATGAACATAGGGGCTATGGTTACATAAGTAAGTAATGAGTACACTTCTTTTTGCGTCATGTCACTGCTTCCCTTGCTCTCTTAAATACATTTTTAAAAACAAAATTTCCATTGGTTTTGATGGAAGTGTTTTGAATCCTAGCATTCCCTATTTATTTTCTGTGTGTGGGCTTTTTCTTTGTACTCAGTAAACATGCATTGTTATTATTCACTGAGATAATGTTAATGAGAGCAGCATGTCACAAGACAGGCACACCTGATAGTCTTGCTGACCATGGGCTTCCAAAGGGATTGATTTTATGGGATGAACTGGATAAGCACATTTTACTCCTGTCTCTTCTCCTACTTTTTAATATGTTCTCAGATTAACCTGGAAAAGGAAATAGGAGCTCCTTTACAAGTATTTTAACTTGGAGAAATAACAGTGGTTAATAAATAAAAACAACCTGATGTTTATACTGAATTTCACTGTTATTTACAATTTGGGGCTTGAGTTAAAAAAACACATGACTCCTTCCTTCTGGGAGGCTGCTGTTTCCTCTACACAGCAGCCCTTGTCTTTTCTTACCTGGTGTGGGAGGAGATTTTTCTGTGCTTCCATTCATCACAAAATATGTATTTCTCTCCTCTGAACATATGCTTGAGTCACTCTTTGTGTTCCTACTTGATCAAGGCTGCCTAGTGTTATTTCTAGGAGAAAGAGTTGTGTTTTCTTCTTACTGTTTATTTTTTATTCAGGAAATGTAGGTACCAACACTGGTAAAGTGATAAGTATCTTAGAAAAATTCCCTTTAAGCATTTTATGTCCAAGTAGAATGTGACTGACATAGATTGGACATTTGCACACTTCCAATCTTTGCACGTTGAAATCTTTACTTAGTTGTGGAGGTTTTAGGAAATTGGGCCTGTGGGTCATGAAAGCAAAGCCCTTGTGAGTGGCATGAGGGTCTGCATTGGAAAAAGAAAATAGACTTGAGAAAGCAGCTTCATCCCTGTTCGGTGAGAGGATACCAGGCAAGGATGGTCATGTGTCGTCCGGAGATGGACTCTACCACCACATCTGGTATCTTGATTTTGGCATTCCAGTCCCGAGAACTGTAATAGACAAATTGCTGTTCTCAATAAAACCACTCATTTGATCATACTTTTTGTTGTAGAAGCCCATATAAACCAAGGTAATAATTTAGAGCAGGACTTTTTAAGATGGAAAATGATCAGTTAGAGACTCAGTCTCTCATTTTGTATTATGAAGCTAATAGATATTTTGTTGTTTTCTCAATAAGGACACTTGATGGATTGATGATATCCATTAGAAGCATCGTATCAATACTTCTAATGCATGGGCTTTCCATATTCAACATCCCCATTGTAACTTCCCTTTTTCTCATACTTGGACATATCACTATGTTCAAAAGTATGAAGCAAATGTGATTAAAATATTGTTCTAAAGTCCAACAAAAGTAAATTTATATTTTGTAAAATATCCACCTCTATTCTCTAAACCTTGACTGTAAAATCATATAGCACTTAGGATAAGCTTTACAAGAATGGGAGACGTGGGCCGGCTCCAGTGCCTCACACCTGTAATCCTAGCTACTCAGGAGGCTGAGAGCTGAGAATAGGGTTTCCAAGCCAGCCAGAGCAGGAAAATCTATGAGACTCTTATCTCCAATTAACCACCAGAAAACCAGAAATGGCGCTGTGGCTCAAGTGATAGAGCGCTAGCCTTGAGCTGAAGAGCTCAGGGACAACCCCCAGGCCTACATTCAAGCCCCATGACAGACAAAAAAAGGGGAGGGAGAAGACTTGGCAGACAAATGAGAAATGGATGGCAATGCCATCCTAGGTTGGCAAGCCCTCAATTGATCTTCAAATGAGCCCCCCACACAAATGAATAAACTTACTGGCTATAAGCTAATTGGATCTAATTAGTTTCACCACCAAGCAAACCCAGAGACCCAGAGAAAAACAAACTATGTGCTTCTGGAGTTTTCTGTAAAATTGTTAAAGTGTGATAGGAAAAGAAATTTTATATACAGACAATGTTAAAAATGAATCTTAAATACCTATGGCAGGGTTAAGCCCTACGACGCTGACTTTATTTTGTTTCATTTACTAATGACCTTATTGTTAAGATCTTAAAATATATCTTTCCTCTAGTTTGTATCTCTCTTAAAGTCAGTACAAAATCTCAGTGTTTGCACAGCCTGCTGTCTGAAAACTCTTGCATCAGGTGAGTGCCCAGATCTTTCTGCAAGTCATTTGCTTCTTGCTTTACTGTTTGCAACATATTTATTTCAGCAGATTGTTTCATAGCACTTGGCTTTGTAACAAAATTCTGCTAGCTGAGTAACAGACAAGAGAATTCAAGAAATTTTCTAAACTTCATTTATTCTATTCACTTCCATCCAGAGTATACCAAATATCAAAAAAAGGAAATACAACACATATTTGAAAATTCAGTTTGAAATCATCATCAATTCATTGTAATTGAATGTAGGCTTTTAGATATTTTTGAGCCAATAGTATTTTATTGAAGATACATATGATATCTTCATTAGTTAAAAGATTATATGTAGGTATGCATGCTTCTTTCAAGCCAAGGAAAGTTGAAACTCTGGGTTAAATTTTTCTGGGGTATTTTATTTCTTATAATATATTTACCTACAATTGCTTCACAAATGCAAAAGCAATCATACTGTCATTCTATATAGATTATGAAACATTTATAACTTCTATTCTTGCAGCATAAAAATTTTAGAGCCATGTTGCTCTACATTCTGTAGCTGCTCAATAAATGCTTGAATGAATTATATCAGTATGTAATGACCTAAGAGGTATTGTTGTTAATGTTGACTCTGATTACTGGAACACCATTTAGCAATGTAATTGTAGCAGCAGAATCTCTTCATACTGCAGAGAAGGGGAGGTCAAGGCAATATGTGTTATTTTTTCAGATGGGTTATCATCTTTCCTTGCCACTCACATGAGAGTCCAAGGGCAAACATGAATGCCAATGTTCATGAAATAATTGTTATGTGGGGGGAAAAGGTCAATTTGACCACCATTCTACAAAGCAAATATGAGGCAATATTTACTGAGGAAACTTAGGAGCAGAAAATTTACAGACACTTCTGATACCTTAACCTTTCACCACTCCACAGAGGCATGTGTTTAAGCTGGTTATAGTTGAGGTGGATATAGCATGGAAAGTTTTTCATAAAATGATCATAATTCTAAATACTCTACAAAAAGACAGAATGCATATGGTCAACAGTGTAATGAGAGAATGTCCAGGAAAAGGAGGATATTTTTGCTAGAAAGTCGAAGACCTTATTGCTTTACCTCTTATCAGCCTCTTTCCCTGAGCTAAATAACAATTGAATCTGATCTTCACTAAACTACTGAATAGAGAGAAAACTAGCCTCCAATTTCAACTACAGCATTTTTTCTCCCATTACAATGAAAAAATTCCCTGTTCTATTTTTAAAGTACAGCCTTGAACATCTTACATGAGGTCAAAAAATATATTACTCACTTCAGATAGAGATACATGGGACACAACATGGAAAAATGTTAAAGAGGAAATGATATAAAGTAAGTTTAATGGGACTGAGATCCACTTTTGGTATTACTGAATGAATGAACTTTAGAAAGAAAATAAATACTAGGCAACTGAGACTCATTTCCTTGTAAACACACTGGAAATTGGTCTTAATGAACTGATTAATGTTACTTGAAAAATAATCTCATAGAACCAGGTGCCAGTGACTCACACCAGTAATCCTAGCTAATTAGGAAGCTGAGATCTGAGGATGGGTTCAAAGTAAGCCCAGACAGGAAAGTTTGTGAAACTAGTCAGAAAAGCTAGAAGTAGTGCTGTATCTCATGTGATAGAGTGCTAGCCTTGAGCACAAAGAGGCTCAAAGATGGCATTCAGGCCCTGAGTTCAAGTCCCAGGACCAACCAAAATATAGAGAGATGGATGGATGGATGGATGGATGGATGGATGGACGGACAGACTGACAGATAGATTGATGATAGAGATAGAGATATAGGAATATATACAATATACAAAATATATAAGGTATATATATAATAAGTCATATGTGTATGTAGGATTTAATGACTATCTGGGAAGATCTCCTAAATAAAAGTTTGTGTTATAGAAATCAAATTTCTTCCAGTTTAGTATCATATATCCCTGAATTTAAAAGATTCTGAATCTACCCATCAGATGAAGTTGCACTGATGGTTTTTAAAAAAAAAATATATATATATATTAATCTCTTTAAAATGCTATTCAATTTATTATTCTTTTTTTAGGTAAGTATTTTCTATTGCAATTGTAAAGGTGATGTAAAGAGTGTAAAAGTTACTTAAGTCAGGTAAAGAGTTGATTTCTTTTTGGAAAATGTCACCTCTGCCCTCGATTTCTCCCAGTTTTTTTCCTTTTGTCGCCACTTAGAAGTTGTCACATATTCTTAGTTTGCACATCTTCATGGGCAATTTCATTGTCTCTATTACCTGATAGTCTCTACTCTCTGGCAATACTTCAGAAGTCGAAAACTCTCCACTTCTATTTTCCTAAAAAGTACTTGTCCATATTTTCTATGACATTCATCAAATATGGTTTTCAAACAAATAGATCTCCAACTTGAAAATAATTATTATAAAAACAAATTAAAACAATATTTCTTAAAGACTAGTTAATTCTCATGACAATCTTACTGGTGAAATAAATATTGCTATATTACTTTTCCTTCTGTGTACATTGAGTCACAAAAATCTTAATTGGTTTCCATGCATCAAAACAGAATGGAGATGAGAGTACATTTTGAAATTTTGAAATTTGTTTCTGGGATTTTTGCTTAAATAAGAATTTGTGTGCCATTTATTAGACTTTAAAGGAAATTCATAAAGAAAACATAAATTTTGATACTAAAGGTGGACAAAATATGATATAATTGGAGAACACAAGGCATTAAGTACATCTCAGAAGTAGAAAATGTTTACTGCATAATTAAAATATTTACTAATGCCTCTTTAGAATGCCTCTTTAGAGTCAATGTCTCTATTTTAATGGCTGCTTTTAGGGAAGAATCTACGGATGGACATTAGGACTCTTGTTCCTGATTCTAACTAGCTGCATGAGACTCCCTCATCAGTCCTACACAGCTTGTCTCAAAGAAAAGATTGTCCCAGTTATTGGTTTATAAGAATCATAAGCACTTTGTACTTAAAAATGTCAAGTTATTAATAATTAAAAATATAACATAAGAACCAATTTTTCTTCTGTTTTATCTAGCTACAATTAAATTAGCCTCACAAATTATACATATGTGTGTGTATATATGCCTTAAAATGATCAATTTTACATTTTTAACATACTTAGTCAAAGTTTCATATTATGTTATACTATGCTAAGACTATATTAAAAATTAAAGACTATACTAGCTAAAGCTGTAGAGTAAGGTCTTTGGTTGCATAATTGCTTTGAGGTTTAATGTGCTCCACATTTTTTTCTAATTGATTTATGTTTCATGTTCAGCTGCAATAAGCACAAAACTCCACTGGCAAGTATGTATGCCACAGCTTGTGCATTTGCATCATCTGAGAATAAAAAGATAAATTAAAAAATTTCAAAATAGAAATATATATTTATAAAACCAGGACATTTAAAAAAGCTATGAGTTAAAGAAATCATACAACAAAGTTACTTCAGAAAAAAAATTATCATACATTGGAGAGTAATTTTTACCCATGGTCATAATTAACTGGCCCCAGCTAATGTCCTTGATGTGAAGAGGCAGCCTGTGCAGCTGGCCAATGGCTAGATGAGTACTTAGGAGTAACAGTGTTTAGTACTTACCGATAAGTTTCAAAGCTGTAAAAATCAACACTAAATAACTGCATGGCAAGGCCATATATTTCAACTGAAGTGTATGAATATTGTGGGTTTTGCTTGTTTGTTTGGGCTGACATAGGCATTTTAGGTGTTAATAAACTTCTTCCTACCTTAAGCATTTTTACCCAATCCATATTTGTGAACTTGCAAGTTTCATTCCTCTAAATAGAAAAGACTGTATGTATAATAAAAGAAGCTGTTATAGAATAACAACCAACATCACACATCATAATAAATTCTTGACCTATAAGACTTACTGTTTTCTACCTGGGGAATTATTTCTATCATTACATTTTAAGAAAGCTCCTTTGTTTAATATGCAATAGATTCTAAATGAATCCAATTAATTAAATAGAAATGGATATTTATGTCTGTTTTTGTATATAATGTATTTTGTGTTCAGTAATTAAAAGAATGTCTGATAGTAAATATATTGTACATATTAGTTACTAGAATTCAAGAGTTTGAACTCAGCAGTGTTTGGGATATTTTTATACACATTTTGTACTATGAATCTGTGAAAGTGATGATTTCTAGTGATATAAAAATTTTAATCTGTACAATTTTAGGTGTAAGCTTTTCTACATATTGTATATATTAAATACTATGTGTGAAATATATGGTATATATATGTATAAATAGTATATTACACATATACATGTAAACATATATGATATATAACATATTGTAAGAATACATATTACACATATATGTTTATGCATATTATTTACAAATATACATATATTGTATACATTATATTACTATATACATATTTGTGTACATGTTTGTACATGGTATAGTGTGTGTGTACATGTTTGTACACATAGATGCATACATACACATACACGGGAAGCCTGAAATCTAAATGTTAAAATTATGTGGGATTAAAATTAGAGGGGGTAACAAGTTTGATAAGTAATGTTCTCACTGCCTTTCATATGTAACTGTAACCCCTCTGCACATTACCTTGACAATAAAGTTAACTTGAAAATAAAATTGTAATGTATGAGTAGTTTTATGTCATACATTTCCTTTATAAAATTTTCATTTTTATGGGTAAATTTTGTCTTACTGAAAGCAGATTAATAGAAAGAATCTTAAGTCAATTTTCCACAGAAATTACAAGTTTGTGAATCTCCATTGAAGATCTCCTACTAGCAAGATAACAGAAGCTACACATAATCATAGTTACAAAAAAAAAGTTGAAACCCTTCAGCATGATTATATTTACTCCTCCCTGCTTAGTATAAGATGAATCTCTATTTTTAAGTCAAAGTGAATTAATTACTTTCCAAGGACAACAAATTTGATGTGCTAAAAAAAAGTCTTTCTTAATGGCTTTCAGATTTGATTTAAGCCTGAAAAGTCTTTTTACTTGAGTAGATTTGTATTAATATATAAATATTTCAAGTAGAAAAGGAGTAGTCTGTAATTATCATGCAGTAGAGCATTCTAATTTTTTCTTTTTTTGGTACTGGGGATCAAACCCAGGGTGTTGCACTTGCTAGGCAAGTGCTTTGCCATTGCCCCAGTCCCCCCACCCCCCAACCTCTCTTTTCTGGTTCTACTATCTTTTTCTGCAACTTTCTCTGAGTTGTACAAGATGATGCATCTATATAATTAATCTCTTGAGTACTTCTTTTTAATGGCCTTCCTCAAATTGAAGAAGTTACTCTTTCCACTGTCAAACACTAATCAATATTAGGAAAAACTATTCTCACCGCTTAATAATGAATATAGATATCACTAGCAAGTGGCCATGTCCTTCAGAGTTTGCAGTACTGTTTCTCTTTGCTGAGAGGTAGTGCCACGTGCACATTTCATGTCAAACAGCCAGTGTTAGATAATAAACACTACTCTGTAGAATATTCATTTTACAAGGCAAAAAAATAAACATTATTTAACTGCTCACTGTCACCACTTCACTCAAACAGGAATTTTGAAGCACAGTATGACTAAGGAGAAAACATTGATATCTTGTTGCAAAGGTTTCAGACATAAGTACTTACTTCAATAGGAATTTTTGCTAAGATATCCCAGAAACCTTTTACTTTTTGTTCTTCAAGCAGCATAATGCATTGCATTGACAATTGGAGACATCCTGTGATAGAATCATTGTGATTTCTAAATCTCTTCCCACATTTCCTCCCTTTCAATCTCTGAGTCTTAATTATTTTCCAGTTTTAATTCCTCTTCTATTTCATTATCAGTAGAATAACCTTAATCATAAAATAAGAATCAACTTAATGAATAATATCAGGCAGTGCACCTACATGATAGGAACATCCTGTTTTTAATTTACAATATTTTGTGTTCATGTAATTGCTCTCTGTCTTTGGAGAAAGATTAATTGCCTAATATAAACTAGGGCTTATGCTGGACATTGAGGAATAATGATGAATCAGGTAAGATACTTGAATTGACACAGTTCAAATCATGAGTTAAAAGTCAATCATTTACAAGTTATTTATATTAAAATTTGCTATGCGAGAATAGAGAAGTTAATAGAATAAAATATAACCACATATGGGAAATCAAAATTTTCTACTTTAAGAAACATGGAGGAGGGCTGGGGATATAGCCTAGTGGCAAGAGTGCCTGCCTCGGATACACGAGGCCCTAGGTTCGATTCCCCAGCACCACATATACAGAAAACGGCCAGAAGCGGCGCTGTGGCTCAAGTGGCAGAGTGCTAGCCTTGAGCGGGAAGAAGCCAGGGACAGTGCTCAGGCCCTGAGTCCAAGGCCCAGGACTGGCCAAAAAAAAAAAAACATGGAGGATTTCTTATACAAGTTAACCTCAAATTACAAATGTTATTGTCCTCCTTTCATAACATTCTCTATATTCAAATACACTGTTGTCCTCAACCCCTTTTGAGCCCCAGCCCCCCTCAGGTGGCATCAGATAATAAGGAGTCTCACATGAGTCTTTCAACTGGTCTCTCTGCCACATTCTTGCTCCTAGAGGCTTTCTTGTGCAAATGACCCACAAAAAAAGAATTCAACTTGTTTCTGAGCTGCTATCTAACAAGCTGGAAATCCCCACTCTGTCTTAAAAAGGAGGAAAATGAACAGATGGAAATTTCAAAAATTGTTCCTGGAGTTATAGGCAAAGTGAAGTCATAGGGCAAACAGCTGTTCGCAAGAAGAGAAAAATAATGGGGTGCAGCATATCACCATTTACCGGAGCAGAATCTCACAACCAGAAACATCAGTGAGATCCATTTTGCAGAAACAAGAAGCTGAACTGATATTGTTAAGTTTATGGAGACTCAACTTTGAGATTCAAAACCTCTTAAGGAAACTTATCAGGACTGGGGGCTAGATCCTGGCACATTTTTGAGGTTTTCCCTGAGGAGTAATCTTAGTATTTACATTGAAGACACAGAAATAGATATAGATATATGTATATTGATATACATACATAGATATGTAGATAGGTAGATGTAGATATCTACATATATGATTCCACTATATAACATTCTGTAAGAGATTAAACTTTGTAAATGGTAGAAGGGAATGGTAAATGGGGAAGGGAGGAACATAAAGGATTATTAGAGCAGAGAAACTATCACACCTGATTCTAATGGAGAATATAGGCCATTACACGTTTTCAAAATCTGTATAATTTACAGTATCAACAGTGAAGTCTGTTGATAATAATGACACACCAGGGCAGGTTCACTAGTTTTCATAGGTATGCCACTCTAGTGAGAGATATTGATACTGAGAGAGACTCTGGATTTTGAGGTACAGAGTACATGAGAAATATGCAAATTTATGCTCAGCTTTCCTACAAAGGAAATACGTACATGAAAACAAAGACTATTTTAAAAGTAATTCACTAGTCTTATGCATAAAATATGCTGTTTCTTGTTTTAAGTGTTCAATATTTTGTTGAATTAATAAATTTATGAATGAGTGGCATTTTTTTCTAGAGATATTAAATTGAAAGCAAAGTCTAAAACATCACCAAATATTATGAAGAGTGACTGATCAGATTCGGTATTATCAGTGCTGAATGCTAGTACACACCTGGTGACCATTTAATTCTGGGGAGAAATGTGATGTTTTGATGAGAACAGGAGATTTTGTCTGGTGATCAGATATGTGAGGGGATGGAGGAAATGAAAAATTTCTTAGTTGCGTTCATGGAAAGCCCAGTAGCCAATTCTAAGGATACTGGTTAGTTGTCATTATCTTCTTATTCAACACGCTGATAAACTGATATCTTTAAAGAAACGTGTTTATATTTTCATATGGTCAGTATGTTTCTATGAGAAACAGGGTAAGAAGTTCTTTTTTTCTTGTGCAGATATTTAAAAAGACAACTTCTCCTATTATTGCAGTTAGAAACTTGTGGGCTGGGCCTACTAGAAATTTAACTTGAACACATTTTAGCTTGAACACATTTTTTTGTTTTGTTTTGGTTTATTTTCTTTTTTTTTAAGTTTTTATTATAAAACTGATGTACATAGAGGTTACATTTCATACGTTAGGCATTGGATACATTTCTTGTACTGTTTGTTACCTTGTCCCTCATACCCCCCTCCCTCCCCCCCTTTCCCTCCCCCCCCCCCGGAGGTGTTCAGTTCACATACACCAAACATTTTTGCAAGTATTGCTTTTGTAGTTGTTTCTCTTTTTTTACCCTGTGTCTCTCAAATTTGGTATTCCCTTTCAATTTCCTACTTCTAATACCCATAAACACTGTTTCCAATATACTCAGATAAGATTACAGCGATAGTGTAGGTACAACCACAGGAAGGTGATACAAGAACATCATCAATAATAGAAGCTACAGATAAACATCGGATGTTGAAAGTAGTTACAACTGTGATATAACAATTGTTTCCACAACATGGATTTCATTTCTCTTAGCATCATCTTATGTGTTCATAAGGGTATAGCTATTGGGCCTTGTGATGCTCTGTTATGAATTGTCTAAACCTGTACTAATTATTCCCAATAAGGGAGAACATAGAGTCCATGTTTCTTTGGGTCTGGCTCACTTCACTTAGTATAATTTTTTCCAAGTCTTTCCATTTCCTTACAAATGGGACAATGTCATTCTTTCTGATAGAGGCATAAAATTCCATTGTGTATATGTACCACATTTTCCTAATTCATTCTTCTACAGAGGGGCATCTGGGTTGGTTCCAGATTCTCGCTATGACAAATTGTGCTGCGATGAACATTGTTGTGCTGGTGGCCTTACTGTGATGTTGTTTGTGGGCTTTTGGATAGATACCCAAAAGTGGGGCTGCTGGGTCATAGGGGATTAGCCTTCTGAGGACTCTCCATACTGCTTGCCAGAGTGGCTGAACCAGTTTACATTCCCACCAACAATGAAGTAGGGTTCCCTTTTGGCCACATCCCCTCCAACAATTGTTATTATTAGTTTTCTTGATATATGACATTCTTGCTGGGGTGAGATGGAATCTCAATGTTGTTTTGATTTGCATTTCCTTTATGGCCAGTGATGTAGAGCATTTTTTCATATGTCTCTTGGCCATTCTCATTTCATCATCAGAGAAGTCTCTTTGTAGGTCTTTAGCCCACTTGATGAGGGGGCTATTGGTTCTTTGCGGTTTTGTTTTGGAAGAAGGTAATATTTGTAGTTCTGCATATATTTTAGATATGAGGCCTTTGTCTGTTGAATGTCCGGTAAAGATCTTCTCCCATTCTGTGGGCTTTCTGTTTATCTTGCATAGGAGCTATGTCCTTTGCCGTGCAGAAGCTCTGCAGTTTCATGCAGTCCCATTTGTCTAATCTTTCTTTGATTTGTAGCCTTTCTGGGTCTTTGTTAAGAAAGCTCCATCCTGTGCCAAGGAGCCCAAGTGTTTCTCCTACTCCTTCGATTAGTGTTTTCATAGGGTCTGTTTTGAATTCTAGGTCTTTGATCCATTTGGAATTGATTTTGGTGCAGGGTGATATATAAGGATCTAGTTTTAGTTTGTTGCATGTGTTGAGCCAGTTTTGCCAGCACCATTTGTTAAAGAGGCTATCTTTCTTCCATACTATTGTTTTAGCTCCTTTATCAAAGATTAAGTAGGCGTAGTTCTGTGGGTTCATTTCTGGGTCTTCAAATCTGTTCCATTGGTCTTCAGGCCTGTTCCGGTGCCAATACCAAGCTGTTTTTATTACTATAGCTTTATAATACAGCTTGAAGTTGGGTATTGTAATTCCTCCAGCACTGTTCTTTCTGCTTAGGAGTGTTTTTGCTATTCTAGGTCTTTTATTGTTCCATATGAATTTCTGGATTGCTTCCTCTATTTCATTAAAGAATGGTGTTGGGATATTAATGGGTATTGCATTGAATTTGTAGATAGCCTTTGGCAATATTGCCATTTTGATTATATTAATCCTCCCAATCCAGGAGCATGGGAGGTTTTTCCATTTTCTTAGTTCTGACTTAATTTCATTTTTCAAGCTTTTAAAGTTCTCATCAAAGAGGTCTTTCACTTCTTTGGTTAAGGTTATTCCTAGGTATTTTATGTTTTGGGGGGCTATTGCAAAAGGAGTTGCTTTCCTGATTTCAGCCTCGGTCTTCGGGTTGTTAGCATAGAGAAAGGCCATTGATTTTTGAAAGTTTATTTTATATCCTGCAACTTTGCCAAAGTTTTGGATCAGCTCTAATAGCTTGGGGGTAGAGTCTATGGGATTCTTTAGGTATATGATCATGTCATCTGCAAAGAGAGAAAGTTTAATTTCATCTTTTCCTATTTGGATCCCCTTTATATTTTCTTTGACTAATTGCTCTGGCTAGGAATTCTAGTACTATGTTGAAGAGCAGGGGAGAGAGTGGACATCCCTGCCTTGTTCCTGATTTTAAAGGGAATGGCTTTAGTTTTTCACCATTTAGAGTTATGCTTGCTGTTGTTTTGTCATAAACTGCCTTGATTATATTCAGGAATGTTCCCTGGAATCCCAATTTTTCCAGGGCTTTTAGCATAAATGGGTGCTGGATTTTATCGAACGCTTTTTCCGCATCCAGAGATAAAACCATGTGGTTCTTTACCTTGCTCCGGTTGATGTGGTGGATTACATTAATTGACTTCTGTATATTAAACCAACTTTGCATCCCTGGGATGAATCCAGTTGGATCGTGGTATATGATTTTTTTGATGACCTGTTGAATTTGATTGGCCAGAATTTTGTTGAGAATTTTTGCATCTATGTTCATCAGGGAGATTGGTCTGTAGTCCTCTTTCCGTGATGAGTGTCTGCCTGGTTTGGGGATGAGGGTTATACTGGCTTCATAAAATGAGTCTGGTAGTGAACGTTCTCTTTCAATTTCATTGAAGAGTTTGAGAAATATTGGAGTGAGTTCTGTTTTGAAGGCCTTGTAGAATTCTGCAGTGAATCCATCTGGACCTGGGCTTTGCTTGGATGGGAGATCATTTATTGCCATTTCTATTTCAATACTGGATATGGGTTGGTTTAGAAGGTTTAAATCTTCATGGTTGAGTTTGGGGGTATCAAATTTTTCTAGGAAATCATCCATTTCTTCCAAGTTCTCGAATTTGTTGGCATAAAGGTTTGCAAAATACTCCCTTATTATTTTCTGAATTTCAGTTATTTCTGTGGTGATGTTACCTGTTTCATCTCTTATCTTGTTTATTTGAGTGTGCTGCCTTTGTTTTTTGGTCAGGTTTGCCAGGGGTCTGTCTATTTGTTGATTTTTTCAAAGAACCAACTCTTTGTTTTGTTGATTCTTTCGATGTTTTTTTTCGTCTCTAATCGATTTAATTGTGATTTGATTTTAATTTTTTGCTTCCGTCTATTGATTGGGGTTTGGCTTGCTGTTCTCTCTCCAGAAAATTAAGGTGCTTCCTGAAATTACTGAGTTGCTTTTTCTCCAGTTTGTTGATGTATGTACTCAGAGATATAAATTTTCCTCTGAGTACTGCCTTTGCTGTGTCCCAAAGGAGCTGGTACTTTGTGTCCTCAACTTGGTTGAAGTCCATAAACATTTGAATTTCCATTTTAATTTCTTCAATGACCCACTGATGGATCAGCAGTGTGTTCTTTAGTCTCCATGAATTGTGGGATTTTCTGTGGTGGCTGGTTGAGTTGAACTCCAATTTGATTCCGTTGTGGTCTGAGAGAATGCAGGGAATGGTTTTGATACTTCTGAATTTGTACAGATTTTCTTTGTGCCCTAAGATGTGATCTATTTTGGAGAATGTTCCATGTGCTGCTGAAAAGAACGTGTATTCTGTCCTTGCTGGGTGGAATATTCTGTAGATGTCGATTAAGTCTAGTTGGTCTATGCAATTGTTTAGTTCTGTGGTTTCTTTGTTCAGTTTTTGGCGTGTTGATCTGTCCAGAGTTGATAGTGGAGTGTTAAAGTCCCCAACTATCAATGTGTTTGGGTCTATGAATGTTTTTAGAGCCAGTAGTGTTTGTTTGATGAAGTTGGGTGCTCCTGCATTTGGCGTGTAGATATTTAGGATGGCTATATCTTCCTGTTGGAGAGATCCTTTTCCTAGTATATAGTAACCTTCTTTGTCTCTTCTTACCTTTTTTAATTTGAAGTCAATGTTGTCTGATACTAGGATTGCAACTCCAGCCTGCTTATGGGGGCCATTTGCTTGATAGATTTGTTTCCAGCCTTTCACTTTTAGAAGATGTTTACTTTTGCTGGATAGATATGTCTCTTGGAGACAGCAGAAAGATGGATCTTGATTTTTGATCCAACTTATGAGCCTATGTCGTTTGATTGGAGAATTAAGTCCATTAATGTTGACAGGATTGAGAGATGATCGTTTGTTCCTTTCATTATCACTATCTTGTTTAAAGCTGTGTCATCCCATTTCTTGATCTAGTGTTTACTAATTAGGGTTCATTTCTCTGTCTGTGTTGGGATCTTGATTATTTTCCCTGTATAGTACATCTTTAAGGATTTTGTGTAAGGCTGGTTTGGTGGAGATATATTGTTTCATTTTTCCCTTATTGTGGAAGACTTTTATTTGACCTTCGGCTATGAAGGAGAGTTTGGCTGGGTACAGAATTCTTGGTTTGTAGTTATTTTTATTTAGAGTTTGGTATACTTCATTCCAGGCTCTCCTTGCTTTCATGGTCTCTGCTGAGAAGTCTGGAGTAATTCTGATTGCTTTTCCTTTATATGTGATTGTTTTCTTTGCCCTAACAGCTTTGAGTATTTTTTCCTTGCACTCTGCTGAAGCTGTTTGGATCACAAAGTGTCGGTGGGATGTCCTATTCTGGTCTGGTCGATTTGGGGTTCTAAATGCTTTTTCTATCTGTATAGGCCTTTCCTTCTGGATGTTTGGGAAGTTCTCAGCTAATATTCTGTTAAATAGGTTGCCTATCCCATTAACCTCTTTCTCCAAGTTTTCCTTAATACCTATTATCCTTAAATTGGGCTGCCTGATCGTGTCTTGAATCTCCTGTAGCGATCTGTTTTGTTGCTTGGACTGGATTTGTATTGATTTTTGATCTTTCTCCATAGAATCTAAGGAATCTTCAGCTCCTGAGATTCGATCCTCTGCTTCAGTTAGTCAGGACTGTAGGCTAGCTACTTGATTTCGAATCTCTTTTCCTTCTTACTGGTCTTTCCTGATGATTTCCATGTCATTTCTTAGGTCTTGTATGGACTTCTTTACTTCATTAACTTCATTAGTTTGGTTTTGAGTGTTGTCTCTCAAATCTTTAAGCTGGGTAGCTATCTTTTCATTTGACTCTTGAAGCTCATTTATCTTTCTATTTGTGGATGCCATGAAATTCTCCATTAATTTTTGTTTTGCCTCCTCACGCTCTAACATAATTGACTGAAGAGATTCAAACTTTTCATTTATCATGTTTATCAGTGGACTTTGTAGAGCATTTTGGGGGTTCTCTTCTATGTTTTTGATTGACTGCTCTGCTTCCTGCTTGTTTTGAGTGGGGGATAAGACTTCATTGTTTGCCATCTTACTTGTGTTTCTTCTGCTCATTTGAATTGGGAATGCCAGTCTACCAGCACTTGTGAGCACCGTTTAAGACCCAAAGCAGCCCTTGCCAAGCACTGTTGTGTAAATCTTACAATTTCACAATTATATACAGATAATTTGCATTCCTGTCTATAAAGTTAGATTTGGTGTTCCTAAAGAATACAATTTCAATATAACAACTGATCCTGGGCCCTGTATTCAGTAGTTACTTACTTACTGTTACTACCCTATACACAATTCTTGTTTTTAAATTAAGTTCTTTTAGGACTGGCTTTCTCTATGAACCCCTTTGATTCACTCGGAATAAGCTGGGATACCCTCTATCCAATAACCAGGAGTCAATGGAACCTGGAGCTCCAGGCAGTATGTCTGGAGGGTAAGTTGGAGGTAGTAAAGAGAATAGAGTAAAATGTATTGGGGGGGATAATTTTGGTTTAGTTTCAGTGACATGGAAATGTGGAGAAGAGTAGAATCAGTAGAAAGAACAAGGTTAAAATGACAGACACTGGAGAGTTAGCAGAAAAGAGTGGAGGTGTTATTCATAGGAAAGTAATTTTTAAAGGAAGAGAATGCAACGAGAGGAATAAAGTAAAAATACTGGAAGACAGATACACAAAACAGAGAAAAATTATTTTAAAAAGAAGAAAAAGTAAATAAAAAGGAACAACCCAAACAAATAAACAAACACAAAACAACTTGATAATACAAACCAGTAAAAATGGAAAACAAACAAACAAATAAAAAACAAACAAAAAAACAACCAATGATGTTTCAGATGTGAAAAAAATTAAAAAGAAAATTTAAAAAAAGGTTTAAAAAAATGTTTGAAAAGAAAAGAAAAAAAAAAAAAGGAGTCCTCCTTGTTTGGGTGGATTCTCCCCAGTCTCTGGTTTCCCTGCAATGGTCTGCAGACTATTTTCCTGATTGGCTGGTTTGACTCGATTTCAGTTGGTAAGGGGTGGATCTGTTCTGACCCTTCTCCCCTGTTGGTGCAATCGTGGGTCTCTGAGGTTCACACAGCTTGCAGGCAGGCCTTGGGCATCCTCTGTAGATGGGGACATGAGCAGTCTCAGGAATTGTGGCTCCTCTGTCTGCTGTGGGGCCGCTGCCTTTGATGCCTGGTCTTGACTAGGCTGTGAACTCAGCAGGGCGGGGCGCCTCTGGCCTGTTTTGCTCCACTGAGAGTTGCTTGCCTGAGGGAGGCGGCCTCCTTGGCATAGGTGGCTATGGAACGCAGCTCCGTTTGGGGCTGGGAATTAGCTTCCTCTGTGACGGGACCGTTTAGCTGTCCCAGGAACTGTTTGTTCCTCCTTCTGGTGTTTCCGTGCCCCCGGTAGCTGCTTGCAGCTTTTGCTTTAAATTTAGAAATTCTGGCGGGCAGTGCGGGGCACCTCTGGCTAAGCTGAGGACCAGGACTCGCCTCCCGCCAGGGCAGGGGGCGTTCTTCTGGGCGGAGCTGGTTCTCACTGATTCCGCCCCTCCTGCCCTTTTCAAAGATGGCTTTTTTTACCTCGCTTTCCCCAGGCCCGCTTCAGTTCCAATCTGGTCTGACCCTATGCCAGTGGCAAAGATGGCGCTGTGCTCTGGTGGTGGGGACAGGGAAGCCTTCCAGAAGCTGGTCTGTGGGCATGAATGAGAATATCTTTTGTGGGGTACTCACACTGTCTCTGCGATGTCAGGTCGTCCGTGCTCAGCCGCCGTCAGGAGTATTTCTCGCAGGTCTACACTGAGCGCTTTAGGTGCGCGAAGTGCGGGGGGGCTGTGCCGGGCACTGTGCCGGAGTCGGCACTGGTGAGGCGGCGGGACGCTGCCTGGAGCTCAAATCTGTGTTTTCAGACGAGCAAAGTCGATTTTTCCTACCTGGTCAGAATCCCTGTACTGTTAGAACTTACTTTGGCTGTCTTTCTACGAGTAAAAGTTTCTATGGGGTGAGAAAATTACGATTTCAGAGGGAGCTCTGCTAGGGCTCTGCTTGTCCTCCACCGTCTTCCTCGGGAACCCCTTGAACACATTTTAGTTGAAATCAACTTTTTAGAGGATACAAGCATGATCACAAAGCTCCAGGACAGGGAAGCAACCAAGGTCTTGGAAACAATAGGAAAGAAGCCACCAGTTCACTCCATCTTTGACATTTACCTCTAAATTCAGTCTTTATTTCTCATCTGCAACAAGCTGTTTTCCAGAATAGGAGAACCTTGGTGATCACCAAGGTCTCTTGGGTCCTTATGTCATTTAATCAGTCAAAGGATATAATTCATAACTTTAAATTTATATTTCTGCAGAATATCATTTGTTGGCTAATGGATAACAGCTTTCTAATGATGCACCTTTTAGACATACTCATAAGGAAGTACTGGACCAAACATTCTGCCTTGGTTGGCAGTTAAATGTATCTAGGAGGTACAGTCACATTTTGAGTCTGTAGGGAAACGATTAATTGTACAGATACATCATCTTGTACATCTCAGAGAAAGTTTCAGAGGAAGATAGTAGAACTAGGAAAAAGAAGAGAGAGGGCTGGGATGTAGCTCATTAGGCAAAGCACTTGCCTAGCAAATGCAACATCCTGGGTTAAATCCCCAGGAGTTTATGAACATAATTTGACAAGAATATATGATGCAGGCCAGGCACTGGTATCTCATGCTTGTAACCCTCACTACTCAGGAATGGATATTAGGAAGACAATGATTCAAAGCCAGCCTAGGTCAAAAGTTCATGAGATCGCATCTCAAGTAGTAGCTTGAACAATTAGCTTCACAAGAAGCTGAAATTGGGAGGATTGTGTCAACATGTTTGCAAGATCTGTTTCAACAGAAAAACCTGGATATGGTGAGCCTTTCTTGAAATCCCAGATACATTAGTAATTACAAGGAAAAAAGCGAGAGCCTAATCTCAAACTTAACCAAAGCATAAAAAATGGATGGAATCATTGCTTGAAAGGTAGAGCACCTGTCTAGCAAGTTTGAAGCCTGGGGTTCAAAATCCATAATCACCAAGGCAAACAAATGAGAAAAGACATAATAGAATTGTACTTGAAACTTACTGGTTTTATCACCAACATCTGGTCACTTGCCTTGCTTTTAGGAGATGCTTAATAAATATTCCCTATAGGGATACTTTTTAAAAAGAAAGTCACTGATCAATATAAAAAATATAGTGGGCAGAGTTACAGTCTTATGCATAAAATTAAAGTCTTTTGTCAAGACTATATTTAAATCTTGCATTTCATTCATAACAGACCTGTGATTTTTTGTAAGTAGTTTACCTCTCCATGCCTTGTAGTTTTGCTCTGTGACATGTTCATTGTTTAAGTAATACTCATGTGAAACATCTGGTGCACTGCAAATCTGCAGCTAATGTCAGTTAGTGCTATAAAGAATGGCCATTGGATACTTATTGTTTTCAGTATTTAAGGCAAATAAAAATAAACTTAACAAAAATCAATTAGGGCATAGCCTCCTTTGGCCTCTGTATGCTAATGACTAGGGTCCTATGTAATTTATCATGTCCCAGTGTTATTTATTTATTTTAGTCATTCAGTGAATTTACTTGTAAGTTTATAGGCACATTCTAGAGGGAACTCGTGCAGCCCATGTTTCTTTGGGTCTGAATTACTTCACTTAATATAGGTTTTTTTTTTTTCCCCCAAGTCTTTATATTTCCTTACAGATAGTACAGTATCATTCTTTCTCATGGATGATACATACAGTGGAATTTATGTATATGTATATATATCACATTTTTTGATCCATTCATCCACCGAAGGACATCTGTTTCCATATATATCTTGTCTATGGTAAATAATGCTGCAATAAACATGTCTTTCTTTGTTTTCTTTTGGTTTTGTCCTGTTGGTTAGTTTTTAATTGGTAAGGGAATAGACAGCATATGGAAAATAAACTGGACATCTTATAGGTGGGGATGGGAGGGAAAGGCCTGGAGAGCGACAAAAGGAGAAACAGTTCAAAAAGAATTGTACTTATTACCTCATTCATGTCACTGTAAACCTCTGTATATCAATGCTACAATAATGATGAAAAAATAAATATATACATTACATTTAGAAAAAAACATAAGGTTGGATTTTTTTCACTATCTGATTCTTTAGATTAAATCTATTGATTTATTATTAACAACACTAGCTAGGAGAGTACAATTTGAATATGTGACACACTCAACTGAAATTGTTTATGTAAAAATATTTAGTGGGGAGAATAAGATCCTTAAGAAACCACGGTTTTTAATTCTGTTGGGTTATATTTAGTTGATCTTTCATGTGTGTGTGTGTGTGTGTGTGTGTGTGTGTGTGTGTGTGTGTGTGTTTGCATTCCATTTTTACGCAAATGTCTGTTTGGGGACAGTTTATGCTGCAATATACTTCATCTTTCCAGAACTCATTTTCAACTCCTTGAACTTTGTAGTTGAAAATACTCAGAAAGATCAATAGGAGGAACCGTAACTTTTACAAGGAAGAGGTTTTTATGATTCATGACTCCCTTTTCTTTTAGAGGAGGCTATTCTAAAAAGCTATTCGGGGAATTCTAGTCTCAATGCAACACAATAAAGTAAACTTTAGGAAAGTTACAAAACCACCTATGGTCATTACTTTTCTCCGGATCAATAACTCAAATAGTACTTCAATATTTCAATGACAGACATGATGCTTTGATACAACAGAGCTAATACCATACTGCCTCTGAGTTCCATTCAGATTAGTTTCTGCGACCCTAAATATCTGCGCTCGCCTGTTTCTGCCTGCCGTGTTTGGAAAACTGGCTAGACAATGAGTCACTGATATTTTGTGAAGTGGACAGTAAAAGTGCCTCTACGGAATTCATGTGCCCTGTAGTAACGGGCACTTACTACGCATGACCAAGCCACTAAAGTCTTTTGGACCCTTCCATAAGACAAATAAAATGACCACACACTTTCTGAATCCCAAACTTTAACCAAAGAAGTAAAAAAGATGAATTTCAAAGAACTGTTTTTAAACTGAGGCTTCCAAAACTTTTAATCCTATAAGGAAGCCAGGATGAGATGGGACCCAGACAAAGGGTCACTGATAAAATTTCAAAATGATGGCACAGAAGGAAAAGATCTTTTACAAACAACCCACTGTCTTACTGAGGAAATTTGTAAGATTTGGAAAGATAATCAACTCTAGATATTCTTAGAAGGAAGAGTTTTAGAAATCAAATTAATACTTACTAAAATTAATGGCAACTTGAGAATATTTACTGCCAGGCTCTAAGTTTGCTGCTAGCTTTCAAGGATCAGGGTAGTGCGACAGGTTGAAGAAAATACCCTCCAAAAGCTGTGAAACATTGCTTGGTACGGGCTGAAGAAGGGTTTATACTGTTTATGCCTGTTTGGGCTATTTTTAAAGTTTTGATACATGAATTTGTCTTTAAAAATGTCTATTTGAATTGTGAGTCTTTCTTTGTTTTGTTTTTTTTAAGAAAAAGAGCAGGCTGGGAATATGGCCTAGTGGCAAGAGTGCTTGCTTCGTAATCGTGAAGCGCTGGGTTCAATTCCCCAGCACCACATATATAGAAAATGGCCAGGAGTGGCGCTATGGCTCAGGTGGTAGAATGCTAGCCTTGAGCAAAACAGAAGCCAGGGACAGTGCTCAGGCCCTGAGTCCAAGGCCCAGGACTGGAAGGAAAGAGCATGAAGGAAAAGAGCATGGTTTTAATATCATTGTTATATTTAGTAGTTTGTGGTGGGGGGGGGGGGTTGGCTGGTGCTATTCCACTTGAGTCCTATGTCTACTCCTAACTTTGTATTAGTTAATTGGAGATAACTACTATGAACTTTTCTGCCTGTGTTTGCTTTGAACCACAATCCTCAGACCCCCAGCTTTCTGTGTATAGGATCATGAACATGAACCATCATTACTTGGCTTCTAGTTTGCATTCTTTATCCTAGAACTCAAAATAATTCCATTCCTAAAAATTCATTTAAGTATCTGACAACTGAGCAAAATAACTGAATTCAGAATATATAAAAGTTTGAATAAGATTTGCTTTTCAGCAGAGGTATACATATATACTGCAGTTTTCCTAAGTGAAAATTTCACGTTAGGCACTTTGAATTTTGAAATGAGATCCTAAAAAATAAATTTACTAGAATTGCAATTCTTCCTATACAAATCATAATGATTAGAGATTTAAAAAAGTAAAGACTCTCAAAATACTAATTTTTCAAGAAATTTTGACATATGTATCAGTACTCTCCTTTGGTAATTCCTTACCATAATATCAATAATACCAATTAAAAGGATTTTAGCTCCTGATTTTAATGATCTTTCACACTACATAGCTATCATGTCCCTAAGCAATGTATTTTAGCCTCTGCTACCATTTTTATTAACCTATTTTAAACATTAGCAAGTATACACAGTCCAAGTTACCTTTAAGAGATAGTATATTGTTACTAAAAACTAATGTCCTGACTTGCAATCTTTCAGGTAAATGTCCGAGAGTGTTATCTCTGTACCATTGGGTTGTTGATGCTTAGTTTTCCTGGGAAACTCGATATTGATTTCTATAGTGGTTGTACCAGCTTACATCTCACAAAGAGTGTATTAGGATAACTCCTCCCCCTGCATTCTTGGCAGCCTTTCTTTCTAACTGCATTCTTACTAATGGCCATTCTTACTGTAGTGAGATGGAATCACACTGTTGTTTAGATTTGCATTTCCTTTATGGACAAAGAGAGACATAGGACATTTTTTTGGTGAATTTATGAGCTTGATACCATTCTAAAGAGAATTGTCTGTATAACCTTTTTGTCAATTTATTGTTCAGATTATTGATTCTTTGAGGGTTTAATTTTTTAGCCCTTTGCCTTTGCTGATTATTAGCATCTTGTCAGATGTATAGCTAGCTAAAATTTTCTCCTATCCTGTAGGCTGTCATTTAAGTTTAGTGAATATATCTTTCAGTGTGCACAAGCTTTATAGATCTCTGCAATCCCATTTGTCAGTGCTCCCTCATATTTGCTGAGCCTCTAGAATTCTGTTCTGTTCTTAACGTTCTTGCCTCTAAGTCTTCATGCTTTTCTTGCCCTTTTGGTTTTGTAGTAGTTTCAAGATATCAGACTTGCTCCTAAAGCCTAAACATGCCAAAGAATCATGTTGTGAAATAGGGTTGGACCTAATTCAGCAAGACTGAGTAGAAAATCGAAAGTTCCCCTATGTACCCCCTGCCTTCCTGGTCTCCTTCACCATCAGCATCCTACACCAGTAAATTTCTTGTTCTACACTTGATGCAGCTACACTGACACAAGGTCATTGCATCAGATCCTTAACTTATATTAGGTTTCACTCAATGTTCTACATTTTATAGGTTTTGAAATATATATATAATGCATTTTCCACACCATCATACTAGCATACAAAAATAGTTTCACTACCCTAAAATTTCCTGTATTCCACCACTTTCCACCTCATTCCTTCCACTCTGGTAAGACTTGCTCTTTGTACTGCTTCCACAATTTTATCATTTCCATCTTTCATATAGCTCGAATCATACAATATTTGATTTCTTCAAATTTAATTCTTTTATTTAGTTAAAAGAAGCTATGAAGCAATGAAAATAAATGAAGAATTTTTTATAGGACCAAGAATCTAGAAGATTATTTCAGAAATGTGCTTACCATATAGTATAGAAAAGGAAAGACTAATTGGAATCTGGAACATATAAATCAGATTTTATAATACTAATCTTTGAGGCATGGAACACATTTACTTATAGCAAGTGTCATGAATCACTAAAAATTAGCTTATTTTCTATGTTAATCTGACTCTAAACCTTATTTTATTTTTATTAAATGTGAGTATATTTTTATGGAAAGATGGAGACAAATTAAAATGTTTCTATTAGTATAATTTCATTTTTTGAGATGATAAGAAAGTTTTCTCCCTAAATGGAGAATGTTCAAAAAATATTAGGTCACTTTGACTGCTGAAAAAGCACATATGACAAAGGGTAGTATTTAGTATAAGATACAGAGTGGATTTGTCTCTCAAAGTCCTTTGAAAATGAGATCAATAAGTACCAAGTGGGTATAATTTAACTATTGGCTAAACTGGAGGAAGGGAATCTGACAGAAATCCATTCTTTTTCATTGCCCTAAATTTCTACTAAAATAATTATTAAGCTTTGGGTAATAGTGAAAATAACTGCAGTACAATAACACAAAGTAAAATATTTCATTTAAAAGTGAATATCTAACAATTTTATACTATTAAGAAATTATGTGACTACTAGTAGCATAATAGCAAATTAAATGTGTAATGCTCCAAAAATCTATTGTGTGCTATACTATATCATTTTCAAGGAAAGAGTAGAAAATATACTATCAATAAGATCTTAAATGTTTCATTATTCTGGAAAAAATGCTAAGTTCACATTTCAGCTTAGAGTATCTAGTTTTTCTTCAGTTTCTGAAATTAAAAACTTATGTGCCTGAGTAACACTGCTCTATTGAAATTAGAGACAAATCGTCAAGTTGGAGGAAATTTTGTGACTGATAGATGTGCAAAGCACCATCTTTCTATAATGCTCAGTCTTTGGTAGAATTAGTTAGATGAGCATTATGCTAGTATCTTCATGAAAAATAAAACACAAACAAAACTAAACTAAGGATCACTAAAAGGAGCTATATGTTAAAAAAATAAACATTATAAAATAAACTAGATTTCTCAATCTAAGAGGATAAAAAATTTATTACATACTTATTAAGGGAATAGACTTAATATACACTTAGTAATTGGCATACGTGAGTGTATATGTATATGTGTACTAGAGAGGAGAGAGAAAAAGAGAGAACACTGATAATCATTGGCCTGTGGGTATAAATGAGTGGATACTGATAGGAAGACATCCCAGTAGTATTGCTTTTTGTTTAAGCCATTTATCAAAATGAAATTGTTCTTGTGTGAGTGATTTACTATTTTGCTTTGGGAGAAAGACTTCAGTACAGAGAATTTAGGTTTTGATATGCTGTGTAGTGCTACTTGTATTTCTCTCAATAGCTAAGCAGAAAAGAAAGTTTAGGTGCTAAAGAAAAGAAATATTCTTTTAATAAATCACCAGTCAAAATGCACACATGTTAAGGTAGGGAAGAGACTTTTTGGGAGACAGATGAATTGTCTTTCTAGTTCATGGTATCACTCAAAGTTGTAAGAGAAACTGCTTTAAGTCTGGCAGTATGCATTTCTTTTCTTTTTTTCATTTTCATTTCGCCATTTTCATTATTTTTTCTGAGTAATTACTTATTTATTGTCAAAGTGATGTACAGAGGAGTTACAGTTTAATTCATAAGGCAGTGGGTACATATCATGTACAATTTACTTTTTATTAGATGATTGTTGTATAAACCAAGCTTAAAATGCAGAATAAACCATGTGTTAAAACCCATATATTTAAAAGATATATTCAGGTCTTTAAATAATTCACATAATATATAAGTCTCACACTCAAAGCTCTTACAGGAATTCAGTTCACCTAGCAAACAAATAACTATTTAGTATTAAGTAGCTCAAGGACTATTACATGTACTAGATAAGCAGAAATGAAAACAACATAAATCTTATTGCCTTTGGTGACCTGTAGTACAATAGGCTAATATTATTATAAATATAAAGTCATTTGCACACTATATTGCATATCATAATCATATAATAAGTAGAAATTAAGATTCATTTTTAAGATGTTTATGTCTATTTTATACTTTAAAACATGCAAATTTAAATTTTATGTTAAAAGAATTTTATTAAGACAAAAATAATTTCTTTTTGCTGTTGTCCAGCACAAAATAATTTTTTTTTATGTTTTCCTGTCAGAAGTCAAGATTATCTGGAAAATCACCAGGGTTTGGGTTCTTCATTTCTTTCTAGCTATGAAAGCTTTGTTATGAAACCACTTGGAAACAGCAGATGGAAACAATAGATGACAGATGAAAGAAAGTATAAATCATTCTCTCTACTTTACTCTCTACTTTTTCAATATGGCTTTTTGGATACATTTGTTAACATTGAAGTGAAATATCTATGTAACTTAAAAGAAAACAAGAAAAATGACCATTTGCCACCATATGAAAACTAATAGTGTAGCATAAGGTGAGCATCACTACTTCCTTCAGAGTTTTAATTTGATTTTTTTTTTTGCCTCAATAATAGCTTCAATGCTCTGGGTGGTTGTTTTCGCATGTAACTAAGTTGCTCTTTACAGGAGTAAATGAGCTTGTACCATATCCTTGCTGAAAACTCTTTCTGGAAATCTTGTTGAACTTAGGACATAAATTAACATTTTTATCATGACTCTTAGATTGTAAAAAAGAAAAAAATCTTCTCTTCTCTTATTATGTTCCATGCCCAGTGATCAGTATAGATCATTCCACTGGCCATCTTTCTTTCTCTATTGACATCCTTACTAATCAATCTATCATTTTTTTTGTCTTTTGGATTGGGATTCTCTTCTCTCAATCAGTCATGTGGTGAATTTATCCTTACTGTTCCATAGATCTCAGCTCAACTCTAACTTCCTCCAAAGGCCCTCCCTAACCAAAGGCTGGATAGGAATCAGCCCTGGTAGGAGCACAATGCCACAAAAATAAGGATATTGTTTTGAAAGAATGTAGGTCCTGAGTGATGTGGTGGTAGAGTTACTATATAAACCCTCACTGGCTTATTTCAGACTCCTTTTTTTACATGATAATTTTTTTTAAAAAGTGAATTGTTAAAGTATAGAGTATTTGGAGGGAGCAATTGGGTATTTTACATATAAAGAAACTCTTAAGAATTTTCTAGAATGATGGTGTGTAATTATTCATCATTCTGAATGTACATGTCTGCCTTTATTCATCAAGGTGAGATGGAATAGATCACTGATTAATAGTATAGGTTTTAGGTTTAAAATAACAGGCTCTTTTGGTATGCTTTATGTTTTATCAAATTAGAAAAGCCCATTTGAAAGTTGAAATGCAACGGTGAATGTAAATTATCATTTTGAAACATCAAAGAGGAGAGTAGTTTATTTTGCATCAAGAAATATGGAGACAGTACAGAGTTCATATTTGAGAGAGCACATTTTGAGATATCACAAATAATAAGGATAATGAGGATCATCCCAGCACTTAAATACAGCTTAGCAAATCAATTTCTACTTGCTGAGAGAGATCACAATTCCACATACCGTACTAAAGCAAGGTCAGGATCAGACAGATACAGGCAACAAAGAACGATGGGATTTTAGGATTAGGCTTGCTGACAAAGATTTTTAAGTTAGGCCTGCCAAAAAGTTCTTTGTGTGGTCGTTGTATTTATGTGTATTAATCAGATAGTAAGGTAAGATCTTAGATAATCCTAGATTAAATGCTCTTCATTGGTAGTATTTTACTGCTAGTAGTTTGAATTTGAGATTCAAACATTGCTCCTTGTAAAAGTCCTTAAGGCATGATTTGCCATTTGCTTTTGTAATGTCAATAAAACCAGAAAAAAAACTCTTAACTTATTGTATGAATACATTATAGAATCCATATATCAAAATTGGTCAATAGTCTACTCTCAACATTGAGCCCACTGGATAATAAGTGAATGCTGAAGAAATGTTTGTTCAGTAAATGGATAAAAAATCATTAAAAATAATTATTAAACTAATCATGTCCAGCCAAACATTATCTAGATACATATATGTAATAATTAAATAAAGGTCTAAGTAAGCATTTTTACTATCTGCACTTTTACTAAAGAAGTAATAGTTAAGAGGAACCAAAGAGTTTGCAAGCTATGTGTAGTATGTAGTCCCAATAATTCCAAATCTCTTTATCTGGCTTATTTATCTAGAGTGGTTGTATAATACATAAAACATACTTTTAGTATCAAGCTTTAAAAATGAAAATGCCCTTAAGTCATATGACTGAAATGTATGTCTGACTCAGTAACTCTGCTAATCATTAAGTAAAATTGAAGTTCCTTTAGGGTAAATTCTGGATTCAATTCTCAAGAAAAGACAATTTTATGTATTTTTTCCCAAACATCAATAACTGAACTTTCTCACCCACACAAGCATTCAAGTTTCCTTGTAACATTCATTAATATTAGACATGAAAAGAAAAATGAGAGTAATCATGGATATTCACATAGATGTGATAGTAGGTTAAAACTTTAGTTGAGACATTTTGAAGAAAAAGTAATGTTTTTAGGAAGGACAGTTCATAATCATGATGGTACCAGATGATAGAATGAAAACCAAGGAGAGAAATAACAGTGATAAAGAAACATTTTTCCCATAGGAAAAAATTTAGAATTATCAAGTGAAACTATGTGGTGTGTAGTTATGAATTGCCAAATGTCCTACAAAGAGAATTAAATATTCAGGAGATGGCTTGGATACTGGATTTTCAGTGCAGGACTCAAGAAGGAACAATGGCTGCCCAGTTGGGAAAAATCTTTGGATATTCATAATTATCAGTTGTGAACAAACAAATTTGGTTTTTGAATTTTCTACTTCTTTAATTATTTTATTCTCTGAGTACATCAGTACATGAAGTATTGTTTTACTTCCTTGTTCCTATTTGCTTCAAATTGAACATATATGCCGTGGGTACATGGCAATGGGTGAAAAAGCAAAGCTACTTCCAAACCCTAAAGGTTAAGTTAATGGCAATCAATTATGTCCACTTTCAAAGTCTTGATTTTTTTTCTTCATGGAGTCTTAATTTTTCAGGCATACTCATGTGGAAAGCTGACTAATTGGCACACTATAATTTTAAGATGAGCCTTTAATTTTTAAAGTTCTTTTATTAGCCACTAAAATTTCACCTCCCTTTTGGAGCTGAAGATAGAAGTTTGAAACTTTGGTCACATAAAGTGAATTCCTTAACATAAATTGTCTAATTTAATATGTCTCTGGCTGTCCAAGGAAGTAGTAAGAGGATCACAATTTTTAGAGTAAATGCTTTATCATGGAATTTATATAAAAAATCACAGTAGCTCTCTTACAATGAAATTCTCAAGTAAGCAAGACTATCTAATAGAACACCCTTGGCAATGAATACATTATAAAGAAAATATTCCTTTGTATCTCTACTATGAGCTCTGAATTAATCAAATACTATAAATCCGGAATTTCACTATTAGAATTCATCAGTTAAAATTTAATCATCATTAAAAGCATCAGTCTTAGCATTCATCACTGTTATTCCATCAAAAACAGCACAAGAGAAATATTAGGTTAAACAAATTCAGTTTGACTATTACCTCAAAACTGTAGCCTCATTTATAAGACTAATGAATTTTTTAAAAAAAGATTTGTGCTAAATAAATAAGGATACTTTAAGTAATATGCAAAATACTTACAAGTATACAGCTTTCTCTGGATTCACTGTGATGCATTTGTGAGTGGTGATAGAACTGTACACTCATTTACTTTAAGAACTACTGAATGAAGGAGAAAGGATACAAACTTACTCAGAAAAGACTCCCAAGTTTGAGGAGTTTAACAGAAAAGCTGAGAGTTTCTTCCAAAGGTAATTAATACTTGGGTGTAAAGAAGGCAAATATTAGAAAATACTAGTTCTCTTTCTCAAACATATTTCAGTAGCATTTCACCAGTTAGAAAGCCATTTTAATCTATTGGCTAGTATTTAGAAATAAGTCTTCCACTGGCACCAGAAAGGAAAAAAAATGATGGAAATGCAAACAGAAAAATCTGTTGAGGGAGAATTAAATTTACAGAAGTACTAGAGAAAGGTAACCAAACGGCATTAGCTGAAGTAGTAGGAAACTGTCAAGATCACTGGCTTTTATCAGTGAATGTGGCTGAAAAAGTCTATTCTCTACCACATGCAGAAACTACAAGTAGATTAAAAGGGCCATTGACATAATGTTGTTGCCATACCAAGACTCCTATGGGGCAATGAAGACTGTCCTCAGAGCCAGGCAAGGATGAGGAAGAAAAGGAAATCTGCCTTACAAGATGTTAATCATTGGCCTCCTGACCTGCGCTCCCATGTCATCTATCAAAGTTCAGCAGCATTGAGGAGGGAGGAAGATGGGATCTTCACAATAGGAAAGCACCCCAACTCCCTTCAACTGAATAGTGAGCTGGTAACTCCAACACCCAACACCCCATCAAGAGTCCAGCAAACCCAACAACTAGAAGCAACAGAGGAACACAAGAAATGAAAAAGAACAAAAAAAAGAAGAGCCTAAAACCTGCACAGAGCCAGAAAATCTCTGGGGTTAACCCCCGCCCCCCCCACTGACCCCAGCCCGGACAGGGCCAGGCTGGAAAAAGGGACCTGGCGTGGTTAAATGGGACCACAGACCGTCAGCGACCAGAGAGGCAACAGCCAAAAAGTCATGCCAGGAGTGCAGAGTTCAGACAGCAGGAGCTCCATGGGCCCCAGACAAAGTGCAGACCAACTGAGACAGACGGTGGCATGGGACCAGAGGCGCGGGACCGAACGGCCGGGAACAGACAATAACAGCAGGGGAACCGGGCGGGGCAAATGGGGAGAGCTGGATGGGGAGAGCCGATACTGCCACCACCAAATGGCTGATTGCCACACCCCAGCACCTCAGCCCCAAAAAGCCCACAGCAGCATGGGACACACACACAATCCAGGACCAGTAAGTTCTCCATTGCCCCCACCCCCTAATGGGAGACCAGCTCTAGCAGAGACACAAACCCTACAAAGAAGCTACAACTCCCTCCCTCCCGCTCCCTACCCAGAGGGAACAAAGGAGCCCCACATCTGGCAGATCTAGGACCCTACAGACTCTGGGAGCACATGGGAGCTAGCAGAGGTGGAGCAGTGCCCAACCAAGTGACCAGGAATCACCTTAGACAGGCATCCCCCAAAGCCCCAGCTGGGGAGCCTGAACCTGTCTGCACCAGCCCCGCCCCCCCAGCAGGGGCCCAGGGACTAGTAGGCCTTGGAACACCACCTGAGGCACCCTGGTCCACACGGATTTTTTGAACAACAGTCATAGGCTTGCTGGTGTGCAACACCAGCCCAGCAGGGTCACCTGGGCCCGAACACACGCCCTCTCTTACAGCAAAGGCACAGAAAGTCTGTGGGCACCAACCCACTCCCAGACACTTGAACCTGCTGGGGTCCACGTATACCGCCCCCCACAGCAGACTCGCAAGATGGCACAAGCACTCTCCAACAGCTCAGGGCATCACGCCCCCAAAGGAAATACTAGAGCGCACACGCACGTGCCCCCCAGAGGCATGGGTCAGCATGCTAGCCCTCCAACAGGAGGATCTCCTGCCCAATCCCCCGCTGGAGCACAGCGTGGCAAGCTGCCCCTTAGCAGCAACACCCGCTCTGAGAGGAGCACTCCGCATAGGTGGGCAGGGCTCCCCAGTGGCAGCGCCCTCTCTGATAGGCGCACTCCGCACAGGTGGGTGGGCCACCCCTCAACAGCAACACCTGCTCTGACAGGAGCACTCCTCACAAGTGAGCTAGCCGCCTCTCAGTGGCAATTCTCAATCTGAGAGGTGAGCTCTTTTGACCATGGTACCTAGTGGGAAAAGAATCAAAGAAGAGAAAAGTCTCTATGCCACACAGAATCAGTGACCCGCAAACCCCCATCAGGGGAACACTAGGGTCAGCACAACACAGCAGCAGAGCACAGTCCAGCAGAGAAAGACACAGAACCTACCCACCCCCAAGTGCAGTGAGGGTGACCACCTCAGCAACAACTGAGACAGTCATGCTCACCCATTGGGCAGTAAGATTCAGCAGCCAAACTCAAACCCAGAGCAAGGACACAAACAAGTCTCCACTGATGGACCAGCAGGAACTAGCACAAAGCCAAGCCAAGGTCGCCACCTACAGATCTCAAGATGTGCAAATCACAAAGAAATATTACAAATTTCATGAAAGGTCAAGCCAACTCGCCAGCTCCAAAAAGTAGTACGACTGAAGAGGAGATGGAGGATAAAAAATCAAATGAGAATAAGATAGAAGAAATGATCAAAAGCCTCAGGACTGAATTCAGAAAACTTACAGGAGCTTAGAATGGAAATCTTGAAATGTCTACAGGAAATCAAGAAAGAAATGGAACCAAAAATGGATACAGTGCACTTCTCCGTTAAAGAAGAACTTAACATCCTGTGAAACAAAATGCATGAAAAAATAGATTCAAAATACAACTCTTTAAAAGAAGAAATCTCTACAATGAGAGCTGATCTGGGAACCATACACAGCTTGCTCTCATGCATAAACACCACACTCGAAGCCACATCACCAAGAATTGATAATATGGAATCCTGAATCTCTCTTTTGGACGACGATACAACTGATAAGGACCAGAAAATTACCACACTGCAAGAAACGATTAAACTCCAGGGCAGACTAATCCAGGAGTCAGTAGGCAAAGAAAAGAGATATAATCTGCATATAATTGGAATAGATGAATGAGCAGAGTACTAGAGCAGAGGGCTACAACTTATTTTCAATAGAGTTTTTGCAGAAAACTTCCCCAATCTCACAAGGGACCTCACGCAAAGGAAGCCTATAGGACGCCTGGCAGACCAGACCCTAGAAAATCCTCGCCCAGGCAGATAGTAATCAAGACTTCAGATCTCAAGAATAAAGAGCAAATTTTGATTGCAGCCAAAATGAAGAAAGAGCTACATTACAATGGAAAAAGGATCAGAATCACAGCAGACCTCTCCACACAAAGCTACAACACACGAAGAGCTTGGAAGAACACAATCCAAGTCTTGCAGGCCAACAATTGCCAACCACAAATTAGATATCCAGCAAAACTAGAATTCACGTTCGAGGGAAAAACCAGATCTTTTCATAGCAAAGAGGATCTAAAGGACTATGTGAATAAAAAACCAGCCTTACAGCGAATTCTAAGAGGGGAACCCCACCAAAGAGAAAATATACAGGATCTCCAAACACAAAAAGAAAGAAACTACAATAGCCGGAGCCCAAAACGAAGAACAGCTCAATAAAGACAAGAAAGAAAGGAGAGGAAACACAGCATAACAGGAAAATGGAACGGAAAAAAACCACACCAATCCACGATCTCTTTGAATATCAATGGTATAAAATCTCTGAGAAAGAGGAGCAGACTGACAGAGTAGATCCATAAACAAAAAATTGCTGTCTGTTGTCTTCAAGAGACCCATCTTACAGCAAGGGACAAAAACAGGCTCCAAATGAAAGCATGGAGCAAGATCTTCCAAGTAAACCCACCTACCAAAATGGCAGGAGTAGGCATCCTGAGTTCAGAAAAGCTAGACTTCTCATTAAAATCAGTTCAAAAAGATAAAGAAGGGCACTACATTTTAATACAAGGAAAAATACAGAGTCAAGACATCATGGTGATAAATTTATACTCACTGAACAAAAGAGGCCCTAAATATGTCAAACAAATTCTCATAGAACTACAGAACAAGATATATCCAAATGCAATCATGGTGGGAGATTTTAATACTCCACTCTCTCCAAGAGATAGATCCAACACACAGAGGATTAGCAAGGGAGCCGAAGACCTAAGTAACACCATATCCCACATGGATCTGACAGATCTGTACAGAGTTTTTCACCCTGCAGAGAACCAATACACATTCCTCTCAGCAGCCCATGGAACATACTCCAAAATAGATCATGTCATAGTCCACACAAAGAACCTCAGCAAATACAAGAGTGTTAACATTATCCAATGTATTCTATCTGATACAGTGGAATCAAGGTAGCCCTCAATAACAAAGGATACCACAGAAACTACACAAATACTTGGAGGCTAAACCCCTCACTGTTATCTAACATTTGGTTCACAGAATAAATTAAGGATGAAATTAACGAATTCATAAGCCACAATGACAATGAAAATACATCACAAAGAAACCTATGGGACACAGCTAAGTCAGTGCTGAGGGGCAAGATCATTGCCCACAGCACTCATATTAAAAGAATGGAAGCAGAGCAGGTGAATAACCTCACAATGAAACTAAAACATCTGGAGAAACAATAAATAATCGAATCTAAAATGACTAGGAGGAGAGAGATCACAAAGATTAAAGAAGAGATAAATCTGATTGAGAATAGAAAGACCATTCAACAAATAAATAAAACTAAAAGCTAGTTCTTTGAGAAAATAAATAAAATTGACAGACCCCTTGCAAGACTTACAAAAAAAAAGAAGATAAGAGACTCATATCCGTAAAATCAGGGACGCCATCCGGGAAAATTACAATGATACACAATATTCATACAATCATAAGGAACTCTTTCCAGAACCTTTACTCACTAAAACACAATCATTTTACAGAAATGGATCAATTCTTAGAGACATAAGTATATACTGTCCAAACTGAATCAAGAAGAAATACATCAACTAAATAAACCAATAACTTACAGCGAGATACAGGGGGTAATCAAGAGCCTCCCAACAAAGAAAAGCCCAGGCCCAGGTGGATTCACCAATGAATTCTATAAAACCTTTAGTGAGGAGCTAATACCAATACTCCTCAAACTCTTCCGCAAAATAGAAACAGAGGGAGAAATCCCAAACTCATTTTATGAAGCTAATATTAGACTCATCCCCAAACTAGGCAAAGACACAACAACAACAAAAAAACTAATGAACACAGATGCAAAGCTCCTCAATAAAATATTAGCTAACAGGATCCAGAAACTGATCAAGAAAATTATACATCATGACCAAGTAGGCTTCATCCCACAGACACAAGAATGGTTCAACATCCGTAAATCTATTAATGTAATTCACCACATAAACAGAACTAAAATGAAGAATCACATTGTTATCTCAGTCTATGCCCAAGAAGCCTTTGACAAAATACAACATCCATACTTATTAAAAGCATTGGAGAGAATAGGAATAGATGGAACATTCCTAAAAACAATAAAAGCCATATCCAACAGACCAACTGCTAATATCGTATTAAATACGGAGAAACTACAATCATTCTCTCTAAACTCAGGAACAAGACAAGGATGCCCACTCTCGCCACTTCTTTTCAACATAGTACTGGAATCCCTAGCCATAGCAATAAGGCAAGAGGAGGACATCAAAGGGATCCACATCTGCCAAGAAGAAATCAAACTATCCCTATTCGCAGATGACATGATCTTATATCTGAAGGACCCAAAAAACTCAGTCCCCAAACTCCTGCACCTAATAAACCACTTTGGCAAAGTAGCAGGATACAAAATCAATCCACAAAAGTCAGCAGCTTTTCTGTACACCAGCAAAGTACAAGCAGAAAAGGCAACTATGGAAATAATAGCATTTACAATAGCTAAAAAAAGAATAAATTACCTACGGTCAACCTAACCAAAGAGGTGAAGGACCTATTTAATGAAAACTATAAAAGTCTAAAAAGGGAAATCAAAGAGGACACCAGGAGATGGAAAGACCTCCCATGCTCATGGGTAGGCAGAATCAATACAGTGAAAATGGCCATATTGCCCAAATTGTTATACAAATTCAATGCAATCCCCATCAAGATCCCAGCTACATTCTTTACTGAAATAGAGAAAGCAACCCATAAATTCATATGGAACAGCAAAAGACCTAGAATAGCCAAAACAATTCTAGGCAAAAAAAGCAGTGCAGGAGGTATCACAATATCAGACTTCAAGCTCTATTACAGAGCCATCATAACAAAAACAGCCTGGTATTGGTATAAAAACAGACCTGAAGACCAATGGAATAGAACAGAAGACCCAGAAATAAAAGCACACTGTTACAGTCAGCTGATATTTGACAAAGGAGCTAAAGACATACAATGGAAAAATCATGGCCTCTTCAATTACTGCTGCTAGGAAAACTGGTCAGCCACACGTAGACAACTCAAAGTAGACCCTAGTCTATAACCATGCACCAAGATCAACTCAAAATGGGTCAAGGACCTCAACATCAGACCTGAATCCCTGAAAATACTGAAAAACAGAGTAGGAAAGACACTAGAACTTATAGGCACAGGAAGGAACTTCCTGAATAGAGTCCCAGGGGCCCAACAGATAGGGGAGAGACTCGACAAATGGGACTAATACAAAATAAAAAGTTTCTGCACAGCTAAAGTCATAGCCACCAAACTAGTAAGACAACCAACCATATGGGAAAGGATCTTTACTAGCACAGCAACAGACAAAGGCCTAATATTCGTCATCTACAGAGAACTGAAAAAACTAAGCCCCTCCAAGCCCAGTAAAACAATTAGGAAATGAGCAAAGGAGCTAAAGAGAGACTTCACAAGAGAAGAAATAAAAATTGCAAAGAAACATATGAGGAGGGCAGGGAGTATTGCCTAGTGGCAATAGTGCTTGCCTCATATACATGATGCCCAGAGTTTGATTCCCCAGCACCACATATATAGAAAATGGCCAGAAGTGGCGTTGTGGCTCAAGTGGCAGAATGCTAGCCTTGAGTAAAAAGAAGCCAGGGATAGTGCTCAGGCCCTGAGTCCAAGGCCCAGGACTGGCAAAAAAAAAAAAAAAAAAAAGAAACATATGAGGAAATGTTCAACATCCTTGGCAGTAAAGCAAGTGCAAATAAAAACAACCCTGAGATACCACCTCACTCCAGTTAGGGCCTATGCTCTGAATTCAGGCGACAACAAATGCTGGAGGGTGTGCAGGGAAAGAGGAACCCTTCTCCATTGTTGGTGGCAGTGCAAATTAGTGCAACCACTTTGGAGAACAGTATGGAGGTTCCTCAAAAAGGTCAACATAGACCTACCCTATGACCCAGCCATACCACTCCTAGGCATCTATCCTGAACATCAGGTCCCAAGATATCAAAATGACATCTGCACTTCCATATTTATGGCTGCACAATTCACAATAGCCAAAATATGGAAACAACCTAGATGCTCCTCCACAGATGAATGGATCCAAACAATATGGTACCTATACACAATGGAATACTACATAGCAATTAGAAATGGTGAAATATTGGTATCTGCAGGGAAATGGTCAGCACTTGAACAAATAATGTTGAGCGAGACAAGCCTAGAACACAGAAAACAAAGGGGCATGATCTCCTTTATATATGACTGTTAAGGTGGGGGGAGGGGGAGACAGTAGAGACCAGATCTGCAAAACCAAAAACTCCTTACAAATGGTATTTCCCACAGGTTTGGGTCAGTGACCCTACATTATGTAACTAAAACCAAACAACTACTCAACATATAAAGGTAAAAAATAGACCTCTCAGTGGGTCACAATAGCTCAAAAGACATGTATGTATGTTCATATAAGATAAAGATAAGCAAACTCTATTGTTGACATTACATTTAAAGTCCTAGGTGAATTTCCTTTGGCGTAGGCCATGTGGCTACTGTGTATGTTTTTGGTACACTGTGTAATGTATATATGTCTACCTGATCTAGGGAAGGGAAAGAAAAACAGGGTGTAAGATATAACAAGAAATGTACACACTGCCCTATTATGTAACTGTATCCCTTTTGCACAACACCTTGTCAAAAATTTTTTTAATTAATAAAAAAAAGTTCAGCAGCATTATTCCCTCCTATTTATATCTGTATTCTATCATTTTCTTTAGTTCTCACATTACTTTTTCCTTCTTTTAAGACAATTTCAGGTTGTTTTTCTTCTATTATAGAGATTGGAACTCAGAGCTTGTTAAATAGCACTCTATATACTATGTGAGCTAAACTCCTAGACCATTTTTGCTTTAGATATTTTATGGGATAGGATCTCATGTTATTTGCCTGGATCACGCTTGAGACTCCAATCTTCTTACCTATGCATACATATAGATGAAACTATGAAAATATACCATCACACCTGGCCCTTGATTGAGATGAAGATCTTGTCGGCTTTTTGCCTGAGTTGAATATGACCTGTGATATCACACTCCAGCCTCCACCTCAACTATTACATTTAATATAACAATGTATGCAATTTTTTATATTACAACTGAAATTGTTATTAGAGGTGACTGAAGATACTTCCTCATCACTTCTGTAGATAATCACTTCTTGATATATGCTTGTATAAGTCCAGTGAAATGAGAGGCATATGATGGGGATGAAGCCAGACCCAGAGAAACACAGGTTGCACAGTTTCCCTCATCTGTGGAAGCTAGAATGTGCCTACAAATATATAAGTAAGCACACTGGGTGATAAGTTAATTAATTTGTAACCCCTTGGAAATGAATTAACTGAAGTGTAACAAACTTCATGGAGAGCACAAATAGTATACTACTTTACAAAGACTAAGTAAGAGCCCAACAAAATAAGTACCAGGAAATCGATACTTGCAAGAGTAGGAGGGTGGGGCCAGAGGAGACAAGTAAAAGAATTAAAGAGGGAAGAGGAGAGAATGCAGGCAATAATTTATTATATATACTACAGAACTGAGAAATACAAGGAAAGGTGAGTGAAGAGGTTGAAGTGGTGACACTAATCAAGATGCATTGTCCACATAAACTGTTTTGTTAAATGTCAAAAGTAAATACATAATCTAAAATTAAGATAACTAAGGGAAAGGGTAGAGTGGGAGGGAGGGAGGATATTGAAAAAGGTGACATTGATTAAGATGAACTATATTTGTAAACTGCTTTGGTGAATGGGAGCTTCTTTGTACAACTACTTAAAGGTAATAAAAAACATTCAACAAAAGAAAAAATAAGATATGGAAGAGATGTAGTTGGGAAGATTTGTAAACTTTGGTGGTACATTATCTTTCATTCTTCAGTGAGAACAAAGCCTTCATAGTGACAGAAAAGCACACTCATTATTGTGGTATGAGTCCAATGTAGATGGAAATGTCTCAGTTTTGGTTGATAGAGGATTTGGGAAACATCTCGTTCATGATTACTATAAAGAAAATAAATGCTGAAAGGTGACAAGTGAAGAATTTCAACTTTATTTTTAGAATTATAGGAATTATCAGCTTCAATGTTGTGGTAGTATTTCTTACCATGAGTCCTGTGAGAGAAACACGGAAGTTAATATTCTTGCCACAGTTATATAGGGGAAAGTATCATGGCCACACCCAAAATATGGCTTTTCTGTTTCTGACTTTTGCCAAATGTTTCTCTGCCCTTCATTCTCTACATCTTATCAGACTTAGATCAACCACATATCTTTTACTCAGATGCTAAAGAAATGCTTGTTTTGAATATCTTATGAATAAAATGTATGACTAGAAAGACAAAACAGGTATGACTTCAGGTCTACATAAAATTAGTTTGATCTAAGTTTATCTTAGATGTGTAGTACTTATTCATACCATGCTAATACCTAAAACAGATATATAATACTTTCTTTTTGGTGCTGGTCCTGGGACTTGAAATCAGGGCCTGAGGGCTGTACTTGAGATTTTTGTTCAAGGCTACTACTGTACCACTTGAACCACAGCTCCTCTTCCAGCTTTTTGGTGGATAATTGGATATTCAGAGTCTCACAAACTTTCTTGCCCAGACTGGAATTGAACCATGATCCTCAGCTTTCCTGATATGTGAGCCATTTGCACCCATTAGTGAAATTTTTTTTAACAATCTGAACACATTCCAAATACATGTATATGCAGACACACACACACACACACACACACACACACACACACACACACAAAATCAAACACAATACAAAATTCAGGGCAACAAGGCAGTACAAGTTATTTAATTTAAGAACAAACAGCAGATGTGATTCTTGGATCCAACAGCCCTAGTTATTTTCCATATAAACCCACTCAAGAATGATGTAACATATGAATTAGTGATATGCAAGAATTATGACTATAAATTAGTTATACATATGATGGTGATAGAATTACATTAAGAAAAAAATATTCATGTTGAGAGGCCCCCATGAACTATTACGAATGAAATAATACAGTGGATAGGATTTGTTTTAAATTAACTGAATAGGATGGAGAGAGCCTTTGTTGAATATAGATGAAGCAAAATCAACCATCTGTTAAAGTTTTTGAGTTTGGCTGGAAGGTATGTGGAGCTTACATTCCATTCTGTCTCATTTTGTACATTCTTTAAATTTTTCATTATGATGTTTAAAGGAAAAGAGAAGCAGAAGCAAAGTTAAACATGATTCTGGCCGATAGCATTTGCTGTTAGTGCTAGTTACAGAAATGTGCTTCTCGTAGGAGAGACCTTTGTAGGAACCAGTGAAAGCCTTCCACCATGAAGTGAATCAGAGCTGATTAAAGTTTATAAAGTGGAAAAGTCTTGAGTAATACAGGGAAGCTTGGATACCCCAGCCTGACAAGGACTTCAAATTTGTGGCCAGAGAGTAACAAACCCCAGGACATAGGAGAGTGTAAGAAATTCTCTGATTGGAAAAAATCCGACAGAACCAATGAAGCAAGACTTATAAGTAGCAATGATGGCAAAAAATAAAACATCTAAATGTGTTTAAAGGAATTGTGTATTCCTCAACATACATGAAAATGAAGCTAGATATAGAATAAGAAATAGTATTTAAGTCACAATTTTAACAATGTCAGAATGGAATTTCAGAAATTTTATATTTCACAACCTATGAGACAAAGGAATTGCAATTGGAGTCTTACATTTGGTCCTGCACCATGGCTAATTAATGCCATGGTGATTGCATTAGCAGGCATCTCAAAATAGATTCCTGAACATCTATGTGTTTAGGAATGTCTTTGTAAACGCCATATGATTCCATCCATGCTTTTGTCAATTTCAACACTACTTTCTCTATATTGATATTATAGCACACATTTTTTCCATTGGGACAAAAACTATAGCTGCTTTCATCATAAAACACACATGCCTAGTAACGTAAAAGCACACTTTAATCTTAGGCATTTATATTTTCATTATGAAAATATTAATTAGAGTACTACTTCAAAAATCATGAAACCTGCCAACTACTATTTCCTTGAAAGAACTACTGGAGGAAAGAAAAAGCAGGAGCTGCTCAGGGGATTAAATGCTCACTTGCTTTCAGATTCAGTAGATGTTGGATTCCCCAAATCTCACTGCACATGTTGATCAGACAAAGCTGAATTCATTTCTTGCTGTATAGAGAAAGAACAATGCTTCAGCATGCACCTCAGGGAAGAAAGGGCACAGCTGGCATATTTATGAGAGTTGAAAAACCTGATCTTCTAATTCAGGAAGAGGAAGTGAGTAGAGCAGGTCGCAACTAGGTTTGGGTATGGTTCAGAGTATAGTATTCAATAATGGTGACATAGCAAAGTGGAATATATAGAAACATGGAACCAAAGAATCTTAGGTTATAAATTGTCTTTCTGGCTCTTTGTTGAAAAGTTAATACTAGAATTTTCCTGGTGTGGATAATAATATTATTTGTAGCACCCTCTTCCTAGCTAAGAACTTTCTAGAAAAGTAAACTTATGGTAATGAAGAGAGTGGAAGAGTAAAATCACGTTTATTTAGACAGCTGTATAGATGGTTTTTACTTTCACAATGGTTTTATGGTTCTGAAAGGTATTCAAACAAGACACATGTAAATAGTTCAGAATGGATGAGCTGACACAGTGTCAAGGTTTCCTGTGAAACTGTAACAGAGAATTACCAAACTCAGTAGAGACCAGAAATCCACTTATGGCCATAGAGAGTGAACATTCAAATACACAACCTAGGAGACCCAAAATTAAATGTTAAGAAACTTAAGGAGCTAACAAATAAGTGAGAAAACAAAGGAAGACTCAAAATCAAATTGAGAAGTTTCATGACATGAAAATCAAAAGAAGAAAGTTTTATTTCCTCTTCTTTTTAGGTATTGCTCTGACCTCATAAGTTATCCAAGATGCTTTTTCTCCTTAAATGAAAAGAGACAGACTCTGTGTGATGTGGATATGATAACACTATTGCAAAACATATTGAAGGTAAATACAGTTGGCCTTTTTGATTCAGTATAAATTGGCAGAGGACAGTATCATCAACTACTGTCTAAATTTTAAGAAAATAGAAAATAATCTTCCTTAAAAGGAAACAACATTTTTTATTTCTTCCTCAAACACAAGAGCATAGTTACTCCTCCTCAGTTAATGGGTGAATCATAGCTTGAAACTATCCTCAACTCAAAGTTCACTGACACACTTTCATCTCCACAATTAGGGATGTAGGTATTTTACATAAAGAAAGTAAACTAAATATCAGATCTTTAATAACATGCTTGCCACTGGATCTGGCTATAACTACTGTATTTTGAATTATCAATGTATTAATTACAACATAGGAATATGTTATTTGTATTCATTTGTCCAATAGTTAAAAAAAATCTATGTACAGTCTGTATTGAGATCCACTGTAGCTTGGGCCTGACCAGGACCTTCTAAGCTTCCTGGAATAACTGCAGAATGTGTCACAACCCCTGGATGGTGAAACTCTCCTAGCAACAGCTAATCAAGAGACAGCAGGAAATACCTGAAGTTCCAAATGTTCCCTCAAGTTAAGGATGACTGGGATGAAACCCTTGCGACCCAGATCATTTGTCTAAACCAATCATTTTGAACCCCATAAGCTAGCCAATCACTTTTACCAGGCCTGGTCCCGTCTTTGATTATGCCAATCTTTCTTTAAGAATTATTTTATAACTTCCCCACAATACGAAATGATTTGCTGCGAGTTGCTATGCTGTTTTAAGATTTTCCCGTGAGATTTTTAGGATTTTTCCATGAGATATGATTTGCTGTATGATGAATGAAATGTTCCCCCAAACCCTATAAAAACCGTGTGAGCTGAAGAGTCAAGGCTCTCGATTCTGACCCACTGCTTCAGTGATGGGTCCTGAGACCAAGCTAAAGCTTGCAATAAAGACTCTCGAGGTTTACAGCGGACTCAGCTCCTTGGTGGTCTTTTGGGGACTCCAAATTCTTGGCATAACAGTATAATATTTATCTTGTGCTCAATACTTTGATAGACATAGTTTAAATATCTCTACAGAGTATGTATTGTTAGGTTTATTTTTTCCCAGAAGAAAAATTAATTCCAGCAGTTAATTACCTAAGTATCCTCATCTAATGCCTTAGAAATGCAAAGTCAAAATTTAACAAAATAAAAACCAGGAAACTTTTACTTAAAGGAGTGGGTTGAGTTAAGGGAAAAGGAGAAAAGTAGGAAGAATGTACTCAAGAAGTCAATGTATTTCCTACAAAATTAAGAAGAGTGAGGAGAGGAATGCATTGGAAGAGATGGGTGAGAATGTTGAAAAGGAGGATATTGATCAAGATGCACACAAGCTGCTTTGATAAAGGATGAATATGACTACTTAAAGATAATGAAAATTATGTGAAGAGGAATGAAAGAAATAGAGAGAAAGAGAGAGATAAAGAAAGATAGAAAGTTTGAGACTGCATTATAAATTCCACGTTTGCTGTTTTATATAATTTATATATGTGGCCTTGTCACTGGGCTTATGCCATGTGCCTGAGCTATGTGCCCAAAATTGAACCAAATGCTAGATAGGGAAAAAGATTTGGATTTTCCTGAAAATATATATCCAGTCAACATCTACCTAGAGAAGCAGAGCCACCAGGGCAATAATATAATTATGTCACAATTATTGCATAAAATTTACATCAAATAATGCTGGAAAACTACTAGAATCTGGAAATCACTGCAACAATTTAGGGATTTAACTATAATGTGACAAACCTCAAAGTGAAGTTTACTAAATAGACACATGATTCACATATTTGTGTAGCCTCTGGCATGTTAGTTCCTATGCTAAATGTAACTGGGGGAAACTTCTCTTGAAGAGAAACAGTGAGAGATATATGACCTCTAGCATCAGGATTAAACATAGGAGAGGGCAAAGCCTTCTTCCAAGAAGCAGAATCTACAACCTTTATATAGGTGATACCCAGAGAATTTCTGACTGTTACTTTCCCATCTTCATTTCTGTAATGTGTTACTATAATATCTTTTGTTTATTGTTTTTTTTTTTTTTTTTGCCAGTCCTGGGCCTTGGACTCAGGGCCTGAGCACTGTCCTTGGCTTCTTTTTGCTCAACGCTATTACTCTGCCACTTGAGCCACAACACCACTTCTGGCTTTTTCTATATATGTGGTGCTGAGGAATCGAACCCAGGGCTTCATGTATAAGAGGCAAGCACTCTTGCCACTAGGCCATATTCCCAGCCCTGCTACATAGTATCTTTAAATGAGCATCTGACTGAACATCCCATGTCCTGCTCCAGGCACACCAAGATACAAACACAGTCTTTCCACAAGCAATTGTAGGGGTGTAGAACTTCAAGACATAATATTCTGGCAAACCAAGAATGGGATATTTGTGTGTGTGTGTGTGTGTGTGTGTGTGTGTGTGTGTACACGTGCACATACACACACATATTTATTTGAATCAGGGAAAGGAAGGAGACCATCAAAATGGTGAGACACACAAAGGACCAACCAATGCAACAGTGATACTTACAAGACAATATATTGTAAACTAACTGTACAATTTTTGGGGGTGGGGAGGAGGTGGAGGTGGGAAGGTAGGAAAAACATGAGGGAGGAGGTAACAAGATTGACAAGAAATGTACTCAGTACCTTACGTATGTAACTGTAACTCCTTTGTATATTACCTTGAAAATAAAATTAAATAAAAAAGGAATGGAATATAATGAAGTCAAATTCCTAGTAGCAAAGAGGACAAAGGAATCTCATGGCTGGATGTGGTAATGCACGTCTGGAATCTCATCCTATCAAGAGAGAAGCTGGAAAGATCATGGCAAAAGTTAGTGGGAATGTAAACTGGTTCAGCCACTCAGGCAAGCGGTATGGAGATTCCTCAGAAGGCTAAACACAGAGCTCCCCTATGACCCAGCAGTCTGACTTTTGGGTATCTATCCAAAAGACAACAAACAAAATAACACTAAAGCCACCAGCACAACAATATTCATCACAGCACAATTTGTCATAGCAAGAATTTGGAACCAACCCAGATGCCCTTCAGTAGACGAATGGATCAGGAAAATGTGGTACATATACACAATGGAATTGTATGCCTCTATCAGAAAGAATGACAGTGCCCCATTTGTAAGGAAATGGAAGGACTTGGAAAAAATTATACTAAGTGAAGTGAGCCAGACCCAAATAAACATGGACTCTATGGTCTCCCTCATAGGGAATAATTAGCACAGTTTTAGGCTAGTCACAGCAGAGGATCACAAGAGCCCAATAACTATACCCTTATGAACACATATGATGATGCTAAGTGAAATGAACTCCATGTTATGGAAAAAAATTGTTATGTCACTGTTGTAACTACTTTCAACATGCTATGTGTAACTGTAACTTCTATTATTGATGATCTTCTTGTATCCTCTTTCTGTGGTTGTACCTACACTAGCTCTGTATCTTATCTGAGTATAATGGAAACCGTGTATACTGTTATTAGAACTAGGATATTGAAAGGGAATACCAAAATCAAGAGACACAGGGTAAAAAAAAAGACAAACAACTACAAAAGCAATACTTGCAAAACTGTTTGGTGTAAATGAACTGAACAACTCATGCGGGGGGAAGGGAAGGGGGGAGGGGGGAATGAGGGGTGAGGTAACAAACAGTACAAGAAATGTATCCAATGCCTAACATATGAAACTGTAACCTCTCTGTACATCAGTTTGATAATAAAAAATTTTAAAAAAGAGCTATACTAAAATAAAAAAAAAGAAGTATAAAAAAAAAGTTAGTGAGACATAAAACAAGCTGGCCATGCTGGCATGTGGCTGTTGCTCAGGGACACTGGAATGAATGTAGGAAGGTCAGAATGCAAGGAAAGGAGGCCTTGGGCAAAAATCACAAGATCCTATTAAAAATAAGTAAAGCTTAAAGGGCTTTGGACATGGATCAATTGGTAGAGCCCCTGCCTAGTAAGGTTGAGGTGCTGAATTCAAGCCCCAGAATTTACAAAAAAAGGGGGGGGGCAATGGTGAGCTACCTTTGAACTACCTCTTTCATCAGACAGGAAAGACTTGAAATTGAGTTCAATATATTCCTCTGTCAGGTTCATTTTGTTTTCCCAGATAAACTTAAAGAAGAGAACACAGGAATCTGAAAAAGTATAGTTCAGACAAATTATACCAGATAATAAGATTTGAATGAGATCCAATAAAAACACTAAAACTATTCAGGAATATTTGATTATTGGAAAGTTTGAGTATAAAAAATGCATGTTTATTACTTTGATGTAAAACACATTTGCTATATAATAGCTTCTGCTACACAGTGGCTCAGAATTTCTTAGAATATCTGAATAAATCATTGCAACCAAGCCTGGAATAAAATACAGTTATAAAACAGGAATATCATTAGGATTTGTCTTATGGCGATAAATCACTTTAATAAAACTGCTGTTAAAGTGTGTGGTGAATAGTGTAAGGTTTTCTTTCTGTTATTGAAGTGAACTTCTTATATGAACTAAATTTAAAAGGATTCTAAATGGTTGAGACATTAGAATTTTAATGCTGGAAAGTGAAGAATGTCAACAGCATACACATGGGTAAAATGAAGACACCTACTCAAAAGGAATGAAAAACTCAGTTATTTTCTCTTAGTTTTATAAATCATTATTAGTAAAAGAATTTATGAAACTATAAGTAAAGCCAAAATGCTTCTGAATTCTATAGAACTTTTCTATTCTATCTGTATTGTTTACATAGTAAAATAGTCATATCCCAGAATAAAATGGAAATTGCAATATTAACAGATAATGAAATCATGAAGAAAGCTATTATAATTCTATTTACTGAGTAGTACACATTTTAATTGATTATAGTATAAATTTGATAATACCAATGAAGTAAAATATTTCTGATGCAATGGTCCATCATAACCATTTAACACTGTTTGCATAATGAAATTCTTCTTATTTACATTGGAGCAATTTTATAGTTGATAGGTTTTCATGACTCAAACAACAGCTAAGATTACATTTTGGAAAGAAGGCATCTTAAACGAAAGAGTGTTTGAACATATTTTATCATAGAAATATACACATCTTAGTGACATGTATGGGTAGTGAAAAGGTATTTAAATAGAATTATTACTTTGAAGCAATTTATTAATTAGTAGTTTACTTCTTGAGGTTTTATTCTATTTATTTATTTATTTTTGCTGGTCTCAAGGCTTGAAACTGGGCTGGGGCCTTTTCCGCAAACTCCTTTTGCTCAAGGCTAGCACACTATCACTTGAGCCACAGTTACCACTTCCAGCTTTTTCTGTGCTTTAAGTGGAGAAAAGAGGCTCACCAACTGTCCCACCTGGGTTAGCTTCAAACTGCCATTATAAAACCTCAGCCTCCTGTGTATCTAGAATTACAGGCATGACCCACTGGTTTCGGGCTACTTCTTGATTTTTAAATGTTAAAAACTGCAAATTTACCCTGGATATTTTATATATATGTATTGAAACTAGGGAAGGGAAAGAGAATACCAAAACTGAGAGACAAAGGACAAAAAGCCAAACCAATGCAACAGCAATACTTACAAACTTATATGGGGGGAAGTGAAATAGGGAGAGGGAAGGCCAGGGAAAAATGAGGAAGGTGGTAACAAGTTGGATAAGAAATGTGCTCACTGCCTTACATATGAAACTGTAACCCCTCTATACTTCACTTTGACAATAAAGAAAAATTATTTTTTGTAGGTAGCTAGGATTTTTTTTATTAACTAAATTTTGTTGACAAGGTGTTGTGCAAAAGGGGTACAGTTACATAATAAGGCATTGAGTACATTTCTTTTGTTTTGTTTTGTTTTTTGTTTTTGTTGCCAATCCTGAGGCTTGAACTCAGGGCCTGAGCACTGTCCCTGGCTTCTTTTTGCTCAAGACTAGCACTCTGACTCTTGAGCCACAGCAACACTTCTGGCTTTTTCTATATATGTGGTGCTTGGGGAATAGAACCCAGGGCTTCATGTATACGAGGTGAGGACTTTACCACTAGGCCATATTCCCAGCCCTGAGTACATTTCTTGTAATATCTTATACCCTCATTTTTCTTTCCCTTCCCTTCATCAGGTAGGCATATATACAATACCCAGTGTACGAAAATCATAAACAGTAACCATATAGCATATGCCAAAGGAAATTCACCCAGAACGTTAAATGTAACGCCATTAAAAGAATCCTCATGTGTCCTTCTCTTGGAGTTGTTTTTGCTTATCTTTGTCTTATATGATCATGTGTATATAGCTGTTGAGCTATTGTAATTCACTGATAGGTCATTCTAGACCTTTTTATGTATAGTAACTCTTTGGTTTTAGATACATAATGTAAGGTCGCTGATCCAAACATATGGAAATACCATTTGAAAAGAAGTTTTTTGTTTTGCAGACCTAGTCTCTACTGCCCCCCCCACCCCAAAGCAATCATATATCAAAGAGATCATGCCCCTTTGTTCTTTGTGTTCTAGGCTTTTCTCGCTCAACATTATTTGCTCAAGTTCTGACAATTTCCCTGCAAACACCAATATTTTATCATTTCTAATCGCTATGTAGTATTCCATTGTGTATAGGTGCCACATTTTTTTTGATTCATTCATCTGTACAGGGGCATCGGGGTTGTTTCCATATTTTGGCTATTGTGAATTGTGCAGTGATAGACATGGATGTGCAGATATCTTTTTGATATCCTGAGACCTGTTGTTCAGGATTGATGCCTAGGAGTGGTATGGCTATGTCATCGGGTATGTCCATGCTGAGCTTTTTGAGGAAACTCCATACAATTCTCCAAAGTGGTTGTACTAATTTGCACTCCCACCAACAGTGGAGAAGGGTTCCTTTTGTTCCGCATCTCCTCCAGCATTTGTTGTTGCCTGAGTTCAGGAGATAGGCCATTCTAACTGGAGTGAGGTGGTATCTCAGGGTTGTTTTTGTTTGCATTGCCTTTGTTTAATGCCAGGGAAGTTGAACATTTCCTCATATGGTTCTTTGCCATTTTTATCTCTTCTTCTGTGAAGTCTCTCTTTAGCTCCTTTGCCCATTTAATAATTGGTTTACTGGGTTTGGAGGGGATTAGCATTTTGAGTTCTCTGTAGTGACAGATATTAGGCCTTTGTCTGTTGCTGTGCTGGTGAAGCTCCTTTCCCATAGGGTTGGCTGTGTTTCTAGTTTGGTGGCTATGTCTTTAGCTGTGCAGAAACTTTTTATATTGTAGTTGTCCCATTTGTCGAGACTCTCCCTATCTGTTGTGTCCCTGGGACTATGTTCAGGAAGTTCCTACCTGTGCCTATAAGTTCTAGTGTCTTTCCTACTCTGTCCTTCAGTAGTTTCAAGGATTCAGGTCTGATGTTGAGGTCCTTAATCCATTTTGAGTTGATCTTGGTGCATGGTGATAGGCTAGGGTCTACTTTGAGTTTTCTACATGTGGCTGACCAGTTTTCCCAGCAGCAGTAGTTGAAGAGGCTGATTTTTCCATTGTATGTCTTTAGCTCCTTTGTCGAATATCAGCTGACTGTAAGAATGCGGGATTATTTCTGAGTCTTCTATTCTATTCCATTGGTCTTCAGGTCTGTTTTTATACCAAATACCAGACTGCTATTGTTATGATAGCTCTATAATAGAGCTTGAAGTCTGGTATTGTGACACCTCCTGCACTGCTTCTTTTGTGTAGAATTGCTTTGGCAATTCTAGGTCTTTTGCTGTTCCATATGAATTTATGAGTTGCTTTCTCTATTTCAGTGAAGAATGTAGCTGGATCATGATGAGTGTTGCATTGAATTTGTACAACATTTTGGGCAGTATGACCATTTTCACTGTATTGATTCTGCCCACCCATGAGCATGGGAAGTCTTTCCATCTCCTGGTGTCCTCTTTGATTTCCCTTTTTAGATTTTTATAGTTCTCATTAAATAGGTCATTCACATCTTTAGTTAGTTAATCCCTAGGTAATTGATTCTTTTTTTTTAGCTACTGCAAATGTTATTATTTCCATAATTTCTTTTTCTGCTTGCACATTGCTGTTTTATAGAAAAGCTGCTGATTTTTTGGGTTGATTTTGTATCCTGCTACTTTGCCAAAATTTTTTTTATCAGTTCTAGGAGTTTTGGGACTGAGTTTTTGGGTCCTTCAAATATAAGATCATGTCATCTGCGAACAGGGATAGTTCGATTTCTTATTTGACAATGTGGATTCCTCTAATACCCTCCTCTTGCCTTATTGCTATGGCTAGGGATTACAGCACTATGTTGAATAGAAGCGGGGAGAGTGGGCATCCTTGTCTTGTTACTGAGTTTAAGGGAAATGGCTTTAGTTTCTCCCCATTTAATATGATATTAGCAGTTGGTCTGTTGTTTATGGCTTTTATTGTTTTAAAGAATGTTCCCTGTATTCCTGGTCTCCCAAGGGCTCTTAACATATATGAGTGTTGTATTTTGTCAAAGGCTTTTTGGGCATCTGCAGAGATGATGATGTGGTTCTTGGTCTTAGCTCTGTTGATGAGGTGAATTACATTTATTGATCTGCTGATGTTGAATTATCCTTGCATCTGTGGGATGACGCCAACTTGGTGATGATATATAATTTCTTGATCAGTTTCTGGATCCTGTTAGCTAATATTTTGGTTGCATCTGTGTTCATTAGTGATATTGGTCTGTAATTCTCTTTTTTTGTTGTTGGGTCTTTGCCTGGTTAGGGGATGAGTATAATATTAGCTTCATAAAATGAGTATGGTATTTCTCCCAATGTTTCTATTTTGCAGAAGTGTTTGAGGAGTAATAGTATTAGCTCCAAACTGAATGTTTTATATGACTCATTGGTGAATCCACCTGGGCCTGGGCTTTTCTTTGTTGGAAGGCTCTTGATTACATCCTGTATCTCGCTGTAGGTTATTGGTTATTTAGTTGATTTATTTCTTTTTGATTCATTTTGGGCAGTTTATACTTCTCTACGAATTGATCCATTTCTGTAAAATTTTCGTTCTTTAGTGAGTAAAGGTTCTGGAAAGAGTTCCTTATGATTATTTGAATATCCTGTGTATTTGTTGTAATCTTTCCAGTGGAGTCTCTGATTTTACGAATATGAGTCTCTTCTCTTCTTTTTTTTTGTAAGTCTTTCAAGGGGTCTATTAATTTTATTTATTTTGTCAAAGAACCAGCTCTCAGTTTGATTTATTTGTTGAATGGTCCTTCTATTCTCAATCAGATTTATCTCTTCTTTAATCTTTGTGATCTCTCTCCTCCTAGTTGTTTTAGATTCAATTTTTTGTTGTATTTTCCAGTCGTTTTAGCTACATCATGACGTTATTTACCTGTTCTGATTTCATTCCTTTAAGGTGTGTGCTGAGGGCAGTGTTCTTGCCCCTCAGCACTGCCTTTGCTGTATCCCATAGGTTTCTTTGTGATGTATTTTCATTGTCATTGTGGCTTATAAACTCGTTAATTTTGTCCATTATTTGCTCTGTGAACCAAATGGTACATAACAGTGAGGGGTTTAGCCTCCAAGTATTTGTGTAGTTTCTGTGGTATCCTTTGGTAATGAGGGCTATCTTGATTCCACTGTGGTCAGATAGAATACATGGGATAATGTCAATACTCTTGTATTTGCTGAGGTTCTTGGTGTGGACTATGACATGATCTATTTTGGAGTATGTTCCATGGGCTGCTGAGAGGAATGTGTATTGGTTCTCTGCAGGGTGAAAAACTCTGTACAGATCTGTCAGATCCATGTGGGATATAGTGTTACTTAGGTCTTTGGCTCCCTTGCTAATCCTCTGTGTGTTGGATCTATCTCTTGGAGAGAGTGGAGTATTAAAATCTCCCACCATGATTGCATTTGGATATATCTTGTTCTGTAGTTCTATGAGAATTTGTTTGACATATTTAGGGCCTCTTTTGTTCGGTGAGTATAAATTTATCACCATGATGTCTTGACTCTGTATTTTTCCTTGTATTAAAATGTAGTGCCCTTCTTTATCTTTTTGAACTGATTTTAATGAGAAGTCTAGCTTTTCTGAACTCAGGATGCCTACTCCTGCCATTTTGGTAGGTGGGTTTGCTTGGAAGTTATTCCTCCTTGCTTTCATTTGGGGCCTGTTTTTGTCCCTTGCTGTAAGATTGGTCACTTGAAGACAACAGATAGCAATTTTTTGTTTATGGATCCATTCTGTCAGTCTGCTCCTCTTTATCAGAGATTTTATATCATTTATATTCAAAGAGGTCGTGGATTGGTATGGTTTTTTGCTTCCCATTTTCCCATTAGGCTGCGTTTCCTCTCCTTTCTTTCTTGTCTTTATTGAGCTGTTCTTCGTTTTGGGCTCTGGCTATTGCAGTTTCTTTCTTTTTCTGTCTGGAGGTCCTGTACATTTTCTGTTGGGTGGGGTTCCCCTCTGAGAATTCACTGTAAGGTTGGTTTTCTGTTCACATATTGTTTTAGCTCCTCTTTGCTATGGAAAGATTGGTTTTTCCCTCGAAAGTAAATTCTAATTTTGCTGGGTATCTAATTCTGTGTTGGCCATTGTTGGCCTGCAGGACTTGGATTGTGTTCTTCCAGGCTATTCATTCATTATTATTAATCTCCTCTTTGGTCATACTGCTTTTGGGAGCTGGCAAGTTGGCTTGACCTTTCATAAAATTTGTAATATTTCTTTGTGACTTATGCACTTGGAGTGAAGCAGTTATGGATTGCTTCTTGCACTTCTTTCTGGGCCTGTAGGTGGTAGCCCTGGCTTGGCTCTGGGCTGGTTCTTGCTGGCAGGCCCGTGGGTACTTGTTTTTATCCTGTCTTCGCGTTTGCATTCAGCTGTTAAAACTTACTGCCCTATGGGTAGGCATGACCATCTCAGTTGTTGCCAAGGTGGTTACCCTCACCGCAGTTAGAGGTGGGTAGGTTCTGTGGCTTTCTCTGCAGGACCTTGCTCTGCCACTGTACTATGCTGACCCTTGTGGTCCCTTCGGGTGTTCATGGGCCGCTGATTCAGTGTGGTGTGGAGACTTTTCTTTTCTTTGATTCTTTCCTTGCTGGTTGCTGTGGGTCAAGAGCTCACCTCTCAGATTGAGTATATCACTGAGGGGCAGCTCGACGACCTGTGCAGAGTGTTCCTGTCAGAGCAGGTGTTGCTGTTGAGGGATGACCCGCCCAACTGTGTGGATTGCGCCTATCTAAGTGGGGTTTGCCACTGAGGGCGTCCCGCCCACCTGTGCAGAGTGCACCTATTAGAGTGGGTGTTGCCGCTGAGGGGCACCTTGCCCACCTGTGCACTCCCGCGGGGGAGTAGGTGTGAGACCCTCCTGCTGGAGGGCTAGAATGCTGACCCACACAGGCCCTCTGGGTGGGCATGTTCATGTGAGCTCTTGTGCTTCTTTTGGGGAGCATGCTGCCATGGATTGTTGCAGGGTGCTTGTGCCCTCTCGTGAATCTACTGTGGGGGCAGTATGAGTGGTCCCCAGCAGGTTCAAGTGCCTGGGTGTTGATCAGTGCCCATGGCCTCTCTTTGCCTCTGCTGTGAGGATGGCATGTGCTTGGGGCCAGGTGACCCTACTGGGCTGGTATTGCACACCAGCAAGCCTGCGACTGTTGTTCAAAAAGTCCATGCAAACCAGGGTGCCTCAAATGGAGGTCAAATGCCCAAAATGCCCACCAGTCACCGGGTTCCTGCTGGGGGGGCTTGTACTGGCAGATTGAGAGCTAGGGCTTTTGGGGACACTGGCCTAAGGTGTCTCCTGGCCATTTTGTTGGGAGCTGATCCACCCGCTGCTAGCTCCTGTGTTCTCCCAGGAGTTGTAGGGTCCTAGAACTGCCAGATATGGGGTTCTTTTTTTCCCGAAGGGAAAGAGCTCTAGTTTCTTTGTCCCCTTTTGATGAGCTCTAAGACAGGTTTTGGGTCTCTGCCAGAGCTGATCTCCTGTTGGTGGGGGATGGCAATGGGGAACTTACTGTTCCTGGATTGTGTGTGTGTCCCCTGCTGCTGTGGGCTTTTCCAGGCTGGGGTGTGGTGATCGTTTGGTAGCAGCAGCCACCCTGGCTTTCCATGTCTGCTGCACCTGGTTCCCTTGCTGTTGTCTGGTCCTGGCAGTTCCGCCCATGCTGCTGTCTGGCTCTGTCTGGTCTGCCCGCAGTCTGAGGCCTGTGGAGCTCCTGCTGTCCGGTCTCTGCACTAGAGGAGGGACTTTTCCGCTGTTGCTTCTGTGGTTGCTGACCATCTGTGGTCCCCTTCACCGGTGCCCAGGCTGGCCCTGTTCTGTCCAGGATGGGGAGCGTACCCTGGAGATTTTCCAGCTCTGTGCAGATTATAGGCTTTTCTTTGTTTTTTTTTTGTTTTTTTTTTTTTCATTTCCCATGTTTCTCTGTTTGTTCTGGTTGTTGGGTTTGCTGGTTTCTTGATGGGGCATTGGGTGTTGGGCTTCCCAAATCACTATTTGGTTGGAGCAAGTTGGGGTGCCGCCCTATTGTGATGGTGCCATCTTCCTCCCTCTTCAGTCAGTTTTTGTCACAGCCATGGAAGTCTGACTAGACACTATGTGAAAAGGTTGCCTGGTGGAGCTGGGAGTCCGGGGGTTCCAGGGGTTCTAAGGAGGTGGTCTGAGGAGCCAGTGCCTGGGAAAGTGTCCTCCGGGGTTCCGGTGGGTGGGTGTGAGTGGCAGGCCTGGAGTTCCGTGGCTTCTGGGGGTCCCAGGGTTCCAGGGGTTATGCGGAGCGGGTGCTTGTCAGTGAGCTCTCTGGGGTCAGGGGTGGGTGAATTGGCCAGGTCTGGTGGTCCAGGGCATCTGGGCATCCGAGCATTCTTTGGAGCCAGTCTGAGGAGTCGGTGTCTGGGGGCGCGCCCTCTGGGGGCAGGGGTGAGTGGGAGGGGCAGGCCTGGCGGTCAGGGGCTTCTGGGATTTCCGAGGAGCCAGTGCCCCGGGGCACGCCTTCCGGGGGCGCATGGGCAGATGGGAGTATCCACCAGACAATGCTTTGTCACGCTGTCCCAAGGGAAAATTCAAGAGGGAGACTCCGTGCCTGACAACTCACCGCAAGTGCCATGGGGCAACTGAAGGAAAAAATATTTTTTAAAATTGCAAATTTAAGGATTAAATGATTAAAGCAAACACCTTGGTGTGTATGGTGTTTTAACATTAATTTTTCTGTTTTATACCTTTTCATTAGCTAATACAAGTATGTCCATCATATAGTTTTTTCAGTGTTGATTAGAAAAATATGATTGTTTAATCTCATATCCATGCATTTGTCAAGTAACTAAAACAGTTCATTTCTTTACAAAAATATCATACTTACATAGAAATTAAAATATTTTAGTTTAAAAAGTCTTGGTATCTATATTTAGTAATCCAGTAGAAACCTATTGGATTGAGAGATCAAATAATTATTTAGCAGATGTTCATCTTTTGTACGAGCATATATATATACTCCAGGCTGATAAATAGTACAAAACTCATACCAGTATACTTGGCACAGTGTTTCATATTTTATGTTTATTTAAAAATTTGAATAGTAGGTAGAGATATGAAGATCAAGGTTCAAAGCCAGCTAGGACAGGGAAAATCCTTGAGACTCTTATTTCCAAATAACCACCAGAAAACCGGAAATAGTGCTGAGGCTCGGTGGTAGAATGCTAGCCTTGAGCAGAAGAGCCCAGGGACAGTGGCCAGGCCCAGAGTTCAAGCCTCACAACCACCACCACCAACAACAACAAATTGAAAGGGCAGTAAGAAGCTGGAAATGTGGCTTAGCAGTAGAAGGCTTGCCTAGCATGCATGAAACCCTGAGTTTCATTCCTCAACACCACATAAACAGAAAAGGCCCGAACTGGCGCTGTGGCTCATGAGGTGGAGTGCTAGCCTGGAGCAAAAGGAAGCCAGGAACAGTGTCCAGGCTTTGAGTTCAGTCCCCAGGACTGGCAAAAAAAGAAAAAGAAAAGGAATCAAGCCATCTGCATTATACAATTACAAATATAATTCAATAATGTTGGACAGGGTGACATTGGTCAAGATGCATTGTATTTACAAACTGTTTTGGTGAATGGCATCTCCTTCATATACCTACTTAAAGATAATAAAAATACTTTAAAAATTACTGGTGGGAACGTATGGCTAAAAATAGTAAAATGATTTCTTGTTCTTCATTGTTTGGATATTTTAATGATCTTTCGAGAGTCACAGCCTTTTCAAAAATTGAAACAAAATAATATTAATAAAATTAACTAGTCATCCTATGATATTTTAATATAAAGAGATTCTGACCATAGAACCCTGTAGTACTATGACAAATTGCACTGTGATGAACATTGTTGTCTGGTGGCTTTACTGTGACTTTGTTTGTAGTCTTTTGGATAGATACCCAAAAGTGGGGCTGCTGGGTCATAGGGGAGTTCTATATTTAGCATTTTGAGGAATCTCGATACTGGTTGCCAGAGTGGCTGAACCAGTTTACATTCCCACCAACAATGAAGTAGGGTTCCCTTTTGGCCACATCCCCTCCAACAATTGTTATTGTTAGTTTTCTTGATATATGAAATTGTTACCGGGGTAAGATGGAATCTCAATGTTGTTTTGATTTGCATTTCTTTTATGGCCAGTGATGTAGAGCACTTTTTCATATGTCTTTTGGCCATTCTCATTTCCTCATCAGAGAAGTCTCTTTGTAAGTCTTTAGCCCACCTGATGAGGGGGCTATTGGTTCTTTGCGGTTTTGTTTTGGAGGAAGGTAATTTTTTTAGTTCTGCATATATTTTAGATATGAGGCCTTTGTCCATTGTATGGCAGTACAATTTGTCATAGCTAGAATCTGGAACCAACCCAGATGCCCCTCAGTAGACGAATGGATCAGGAAAATGTGGTACATATACACAATGGAATTTTATGCCTCTATCAGAAAGAATGGCATTGCCCCATTTGTAAGGAATTGGAAGGACTTGGAAAAAATTATACTAAGCGAAGTGAGCCAGACCCAAAGAAACATGGACTCTATGGTCTCCCTTATTGGGAGTAATTAGTACAGGTTTAGGCAAGTTACAGCAGAGGATCACAAGAGCCCAATAGCTATACCCTTATGAACACATAAGATGATGCTAAGTGAAATGATTTCCATGTTATGGAAACGATTGTTATATCACAGTTGTAACTACCTTCAACGTACCATATGTATCTGTAGCTTCTATTATTGATGATGTTCTTGTATCACCTTCCTGTGGTTGTGCCTACACTATCTTTGTAACATTATCTGAGTATATTGGAAACCATGTATACTGGTATTAGAACTAGGAAATTGAAAGGGAATACCAAAATTGAGAGACTCAGGGTAAAAAAAAAGACAACTACAAAAGCAATACTTGCAAAACTGTATGATCTAAGTGAATCGAACACCTCATGGGGGGAAAGGGAAAGGAGTAGGGGTGAGGGGGTATGAGGGACGAGGTAACAAACAGTACAAGTAATGTATCCAATGCCTAACGTATGAAACTGTAACCTCTCTGTACATCAGTTTGAAAATAAATATTTTAAATTTTAAAAAAGCCAAACAAAGTTGAAAGTAAAAAAAAACAACAACAACCTTGTAGTACTCATTTGAGGAAGTCACTCTCCCTGTCCAACTCATACCATATTTTCCTCTATACTAGGAAAGATTTTCATGGTGACACTGTGTTGTTTTTAAAACATACTCATGGGGCTTTGATGAATCTCTAGCCTTCCTTCATATGTCAAAGGGTAGGAAAAATTGCAGAAGGGTTATAGAGAATAGGACCCTAGCTTCTTGTTCTCTGGACTCTGCTTTTCCTTGTTCAACAGCTGTGGTTTGAATCAGACTTCTGACAATTCTGCTGATGTTCAATGACTAGGCAAAGACTTTGTGGAGCTCTTTCTATATAAACAATTTTGTTTAAAACTATTTTATAGCATTTTACCTATGTCACTCTAGATTAAGAATAATGGGGAGAGGATACTTAACCATTTGCACCATTTGCATATTTCCTCACGTTTGCACCTAGAAATATGTGGTAGTATCCAGGCACACTATTTCTTCATGGCCAGAAACTATCTTTATAAGAAAAATTGGTGGTACTTGGGGTTAGAATTCAAGTCATTGCATCTGCTAGACTATCATACTACCACTGAACAATATCTGTAGCCTAGCATTTCTCTGTTATTTTAGGAAAGGTAAGTCTTATCCCTCCAGTCCCTCTACCTCATCACCCAGAACAATTCAACTGGTTTTCTTGTTCTACTTTCATATTTACATTCCAGCACAGCAATCTTATTCACCTTAATTTTCCCCTTTCTTTTAAAGGAAGTACTTCACAGTTTCTCTTTGGCATGTAGTAATTGCTAGAACATAGGCTATTCTTGTAGTTTAAGCCTATTCTAAAATAAAATGAGGTGCCATTTGTAGCACAAGCAATGCCATGGAATTTGATCTGATAAGCTAAGAAGGCTATTAAGTGAATAATGGGTGGGTAGCATATCCCACCTAGACACTCCGGACAAAACAATGATTCAATTCTAGGTGGGAATCAGCAGGAAAGCATGAGATTTCATCATATTCTTCAGAACAACAGGACATTTATACATTATGTGGTGTTTATTTCTGAAATTTTCCACTTAATATTTTCAGACTAAAGTTGGCAATCACTAACTAAAATTACTGAAGGCAAAATCATGATACTAGGGGATTTTTTTGTACATTACTTGCAAAGCAAAACTGATTGTACTTTACATGGCTGTACATACACCCCCCCAACTATTTTAATACAATGCATAACTTTGTAGTTCTCACAGGAAGAGCCAAAATACAGGAGAGGCAAGGGATTACATGCTATACACAGAAGGAGCAACATGCTTTATCTATTCCTGATCTTATTCCTCACAGTTAAGTGTATTGATTTCTGCATTCTATATATTGGCCTTCTATACTATTAAAGAAGAGAAACATCTCATATGAGAAGGTAAAGATACAATTCCAAAAAATTATCAGATTTTCCATTTCTATAGGTTTCTGTGTGTTCATTGTATGTAGACATGTACATATATAAGTCGGTTATATGTGTAATTTGCCTGTTTGTTCATATCATATATAGTGGCCAACTTTGATACCTTCCTGACTTTAACTCAGTATCAATCTAGTTAAATCTGAAATCTGTTGTGCAAATCTTAGACACATGGTGCTCCAATCTCCTCATATGAGAACTTGCCATTTGACTGGAAAATCTAGTTAGTCAGCAGCCTCCAATTGTATCACCCATAGGACCTGTCTCATCTGTCCTGCATAGACCATATTATTCTGAGATGGAAGAAAGGAGATAGAATGGCCCCAGCCAGTGTTTGAGTATGTAGAAAGTAAGAGGACCAAGTAATTTCACAACTGGAATTGTTCTCATGGAAATCCATGCTCTAGAGATTTATTGCTTTATCAGAATATTGCTTTAAAAAAGACTTGTAATCCTGAATGGCTACTTGAGCCTTGTACTACCAAATTCTTCTGTAGCAACTTCTTTTTAGTAGTCGTAGGTCTACATTGTGACCTTGTGGTTTTCTCTGCTCAGTTGGAATTCTAATCTTACCTTGAAATTTTTCAGGAGTTTTTGTGCTCCTAACACCATCATGGGCTGTGCTTTCAGAGGGATTTTTGGATGCAGCAATACATTTCTATTTTTTTCCCCACCATCTAAGAGATAATTGAGGATCATTTCTTGTGTTGATGACTGACAGATATTTTCATATGATCTTTCTGTATTTCCATGATCTTATGAACACAATGCCATCTCACAAACCCAATTTATAATATCAGTTGTTTACTTTGAAGAAAAATCTCATAGGCACATTATGATAAGAATATATATTTAAAAGGTTGTACCCTTGAGGAGGAACATTTAATACACTCCTCTAACTGACCATGACTTAGTTATGGCCCTCCTTTCATTCTTTGAAAATACTAGACTTCTCATTTTTAGGATGTACAGAGAATAATTTATCTACTTTGATACTTTCATCTTTCTCATATTCTCCATTTTTATTTAGGAATGAACCATTTCCAAAATCCAGAAGTAATTAAATAAACATCTTTATAGCAATGTTACTTTTAATAAGGTAATAGAGAGAAACCAAAACTCATTTTGTACCTGATTTTGAGTGTTTAAAACAGCAACAACATAACAATGGCCACAAAAATTCTTACAATCTTCTTGCTCCAAAATTTTTTTTTTTTTGGCCAGTCCTGGGCCTTGGACTCAGGGCCTGAGCACTGTCCCTGGCTTCCTCCCGCTCAAGGCCAGCACTCTGCCACTTGAGCCACAGCGCCGCTTCTGGCCGTTTTCTGTATATGTGGTGCTGGGGAATCGAACCTAGGGCCTCGTGTATCCGAGGCAGGCACTCTTGCCACTAGGCTATATCCCCAGCCCTGCTCCAAAATTTTTATATGCACTTGAAATTACTTTGCAATCACTTAGCAATTATCCTAATTATCTAAATAAATAATCTTCTGTTTTGTTTGTTTAATGTCTGGCTCTAAAGCTAAATGCAAAGTCCCTATAAGCACAAACCTATTTGTATTTTTTGTGTGTGTCAGTTCACAGATGTCTGTAATAGTACTTTGTGAATATGGGTCAATAAATTGCATGTGAATGAATGAAGAAATGAATGAAATATAATGTTCCTAATTTCTAAATCAAATATATTTAACTCTCTCAATTTTGCACAAAAGTACTTCTAGAAATTTATGAGATGTATATGACACAGCACATCACATTAAATCTGAACAATTAAGGAAGCTGATAATTTTCTGAAAAAATTGTAGATTTTTAGATAATTCAGTAAGTGGTAGATGTAAGAGGATACACTGTAAACTCAACTCAGGAGAAGCACAGGAAGGATCAAAACATTTCCCAAAATCAGACGGAGTAATTGCAAAAACATGAATTGTAGAAGTTTCTACTTCTAATACATAACTGATGGTAACTCCATGAGGTATTACAGGCAGTGAGTTTCTAGAAATATCCTTACAGAGTTTCTTCTCTCAACATCATATCATTTGTGTGGGTCATCTGTTAACTGACCCAACTGGAAGCTTGATGGGAAGAGAGCTATATTAATGTAACGTGTAATTCTACCACATTAGACATCCACCTCAGCACAGCAAGCAAGAGGAGAGGTGAAAGTGAACACAGAAGATCGAATGGAATGTGCGTGGCACACATATCCCACGTCTCTTGAAGATATTATCTGTCATTAAGCCTAGCTGTCAGTACTTGGGTTTCATCTTAGAGCCTCACCTAACTTGACTTGCGTACACAACTGGCATTCTCCCAATTGGGCCATGTCTCCTGAACAGCTTTTTACTGCTGTATAATTTTTTTTGCCAGTCCTGGGCCTTGAACTCAGGGCCTGAGCATTGTCCCTGGCTTTTTTTTTTTTTTTTTTTTTTTTTTTTTTTTTTTTGCTCAAGGCTAGTATTCTACCACTTGAGCCACAGGTCCGCTTCTGGCATTTTTCTATATATGTAGTAGTGAGGAATGAGGAATTGAACCCAGGGCTTCATGTATGTGAGGAAAACACTCTATCACCAGGCCATATTCCCAGTCCATTTACTACAGTTTTCAGAGATGGAATCTCACAGATGTTTCTGCCTGGGATGGCTTCAAACTGTATCCCTCTTAATTGGATTTTCTCGAGTAGCTAGAATTACAAGCATGGGCCATAGCACCCTGCTCATGTATATTTCAAAGATAATATTTGTTGACATTTCTATAGGAATATTTACCCAATCAGGTCATTGTAAAAATTTAAATTCATTTTTGTTGCCATAGCAAGCAATTAGCTTCAAAGATAATAAATTAACTATTAGGTATGTTAAAAAGGGTTGCTTTTCAACACAGATTAGAAAAGCAAATGGATCAAAATTTACAGGAGAATATAGATTAATAATTCAGTTTTTAATAGTAAGGATATATTTTAGCATAATAGAATTAAAATAGAAATGGAAAAAGAGAGGAATATTTCTTGTTCTGCATGCAGGAAATAGGAGTTAAAAACTTTAATTATTGAATTAATGAACCAGAAATAAAAACCTGATAGTAACAAATTAGGAAGATGTGAAAAAACATATTTGTGAATAAGTACTTTGGAGATTCCATATTGTTTTAATATACAGGGAAATGTCATGTTTGACAAAGTGCCAAGTATAGAAGCTGCAACTTATATAATTCTTATAAGTGTAAAACTGCTACTAGAGGTGATTATCTTTTTTAGACTGTTGAGATGTAATATTTATTTGTATTTATCTCTTACTACTATATGCAAATTCAACTTCTCAAAAGCCTATGTGTAAATTTTTTCATGAGTAGACCTCCACATTTATGTGCCCAAAATATTTAAAATCCAGAAGATTGTAAATGCTTCTGACCAAGAAGGATTGGGAAATAGATTTTCATTAAATATGCACATACAAGAATTTCCATGATCAATACCCATATTTACTTTGCCAGGCACTCTAAAATTTTCTATCCTATTCTATCTTCTACTTTTTCAAACCTTTATAGTATTATGAATTTTGCATGCATCCTATGCTAACATAGATCCTAATTGCTGCTCCTTTCAGGCTTTATTTCCTGCTATTTCCAACATGAATCCTTTGCTAAAGCCACACAATAGATTTACAAACATCAAATAAGGCAATTTTTTTTGAAAATGTTACTGTTAAGATTCAGCCATCAAATCAGAAAAGACTGAATGATATGAAAGTCAGCAATCATTGTATGGTTAAGACATACACAACTGTGCAAAAGTCAGAAAGCTTTAGAAGGGAGAATGGTTGGACCCTTAGAGAAAAGTCACTAACCAGAAGCCACAGAAAACATTCTGGTGAAAACCCTTTGTTCAATTAACATACAATGAAGCAAATAAAGGATGCAAATTAATACCATCTTCTGCTAAAGGAGGGTACTGATGGATGTGGGATGGCCAATAGGGAGAGTAAACAATGCTGAATATGACTGAAATACTTTATATGCATACAAGAAATATGCAATCATTTTAAGAAGGGATGTGGAATAGGAAAGAGTGATAAAAGTGGTGAATTTGATCAATGTATGACGGTACACAAATATCACAATGAAACCCCCTTGAATGGCAAATATATGCAGCAACAACAACAACAAAAAGCACCAAAGAACCCTAATGAAATATCTGGAAGTAGTTGCTTCTGTACCTGGTGGCCTGAATTCATCTCGGTCTGTAGTATTAGAAAGAAAAAGATAATAAAAGTATTGTTTTATAAAAGTATTATATTTATTATAAAATATTTTAAACACATAATAAACACAGCAAGCACAAACTCAAGCCCTTGAGAACTACTATACAGATAAAATCAGAATCTGCATTTATCTAATTGATACTTACAGTATAGGAAGCTCTGTCCTTCACTTCTGATTGTGCTTGTATGTGGCTCAACTTGGAGAAGCTGAGGATGCTCTACTGGCAGCTAAGGCATGGTTTGTGGAGAAGCACACTACCAGTAAGAGAAGCCAGTGTTGCAGTAGCCATGTGCCATGCTCTGATCATTCATGGGAACTTGCTTCTATAGGCAATGACAACAATTGTGTTAGTCCCTTACAGTATTTCTTTGAGCATTCTCTGATCAAAGAGGAGATGGTTCTTTAGCTAGTAAACCGTTTGTATATTCTCTTTCCTCTACCTAAGGTATTATCACCTGAGTTTATCATCTGATTGAAGTGTCCTAGCACTTCTTATATCACAGGAAATTTCTCTTCTAAATTCTATTTCATCTTAAATGTATCTTCTATAAGATTTTTGCAAATGGTTATCACAATATCTAATGTATTTCACATTAAAATTATCTCATTTTACTACCTTTTACTTCATTCCCTTGCATCTACCATGTAACAGTGTTAATCTTTTGTGTGTTTGTTTAGGCTGGAGTTAGAGCCTTTATCTACCATGGGTGAGGGCCTAACCAGAATCCCTAGTGTGAGCACACCTGCATGCATATGCATGTGTGCGCATGTGCATGCAGGCAGGCACACACACACACACACACACACACACACACACACACACACACACACACTGAGGAAATAAATAAGTACCATTGATCATACCTTACCTTTTATGTTTGTTTATTCATTTTACCAAGTTTATATCAAGTATATTTTACTCTATGGAGAAGGACTATTTTATTATGTCACTATATTCTCATAGCTACCAAATTCCCCAAGCATTTTATAAATTCAATCACTTTTGTTCATTGGACAGTTTTATAGACATTACTATCCTTTCTTCCAACAGTGGAAGGGCTCTTCCCTGACAGATTTGCACATTTTCCTACTGCTAATTGTCACCCAAGTCAGAGGGCACCTATTAAGGATTGGTTGGCAATGCTTCAGAGAGTTATATTAAAATTGACATGTGAATTATATTTGACAGTTCAGGATGCTCAGTGTGTTCATGGGGAGATATGTCATAAATGGCATAAGGAATCTTAATGTATTTATGATTTGACTTGTCAGGACGCCAGGTCATTGATCATCTTTATCATTCCCATAATGAATGACTAGCTCAGGCATAGAGGAAGTTATAGTGGCTGTCACAAATATGATCAATTATTTAAGAATTAATTTCAGTTAAATGTCCAACAATAAATTAAATCACTTTTGTCATTTGGATATCTGCTTTGGCTGAGGACTTTTATGACTTCTCTTATCTTTTTTTGTGAGGCTTGTAAGCTTCCTACCTACAAATTCTGGTACATGCTCACATATTTACATCTTAGGGGGAAAAGATAATTAAACTACTAACTACTTGAATAAAATTTAGCACTATGAAACTTTCCTGGGCAACACATTTATTCAGCCTAGTCCACTGTGTCCTACTTCTAACAGCAGAATACAAAGATTTTCACAATCAATAACAATTTACAGATAAAAATCAATTTTCTGTACTTGAGTAGATTACAAAACATCATGCATGCAAGTAGGTTTTAACTTGATATATTTTCCAAAAGCAAAACCCTTTAAAATTTTTTCAATTTGATTTGTTTTTGTAAAATACTTAATTTTTTTTCTTCATCTCCTACTCCTTTGCCCAGGAATCCTTTGCACATCTTTACACTTAAGTTAGTTTGAATATTTTGTTTATATTTCTAGGCAAACTTTTTTTTTTTGCTTAGGACCATTTCAATTGAAACTTAAGAAATTCTTGTTTCTATTATAAACTGTATTCTACCAGACAAATATTCCTCTGATGGCATCAGTATAGACAATATATGAATTATTAAGTTGAAAGTAAAACTCAAACCACTGCTTAAAGCCAGCAGAGAATATCCAAGATATTCAGGATTTGCATAGCCCAACTCCAGAATAGAATGTATTGGCTTAGCTGGATAAAGCAATTGCTGACTTCTTAATGATGAAGAATATCAAAGTTGAATATAAGGTGGGTGCTAAGTAGTAGATGAGAATGTTTTCAGTACCCAAGGACTGAGAGGAAAATATTGGAGTTCTGGGAAATTGAGCTACTTAGAAATGCAAGGAACCAAGATTCTAAAAATGGCATCATATACATTCTGCTTTACTTTGTGTTAGATCATTTGGAGATGTGAAAAAGGAATCAAAGAACTCATGAAACCAGACATAAAGAAGAAATTGAGAAGCTCACTAAGGACAGTGTTGAGAGTCTTCAGTGCTGGGGAAACAAAGGAGTTCAAAGTCAATCATTAAGCAAAAGCTCTTGTAAAGGCCCAATCTTTCAACTGAAGCTTCTACTAAAGACACTCAGGTAACAAAAAAGCAAATTATCCAGGCCTAAAAAATGAAAAATTCCTTGCTATTACTTTTTCCAGATTGGTCCAAAATAATCTACAAGTACTTGTTTTACCATCCAGTATGAAACAAAATTCTCTTTAGGAGGATGTTTTATCATGTTCAATTTCTGCAATATCTTCCCTGCTTTGGTGCTGTGGAGTAAATCCTGGGCTCATACATGCTAGGCAAATTCTCTACTGTGGAGGTAATCCCCAGCCTACCACAGTGCTCCTGAAATAATGTATAAAACCATCAGTCATGTCTGAAGACAGGGTCAAAAAGAAAGGATGAGTACAAGACAACAAAACTATAATGAAACTATTGAACTTGCAGACAGACATGAACATTATTTAAACATAAGGACAACGTTGTGAATTTGCCAAAGCAGTGTAATCTATATATAGGTGGAAGAGGAAATTTTACAATTGAAAATGTAAAAGTTAAAAATGAAGACCTTTAAGGATAGATTTAACTATGGTTTTAAAACAGAGCAAAAGAGAAAATTATTGGACTGAAGAATAGAGGAAGGAGTGACCTTGAACAAGAGATATTCTATTCATAAGCTGCTTTATTAAATGCCAACTCCTTTTTGCAACTACTTAAAGATTATAATTTAAAAAAATCAGACCATAGGAGAAATTTAGACTGAAGCCTCAAAAGGAAATATTATGAGAAATAAAAATGAAACAGTATAGTAGTTTCCTACAACTTAGTGAAAGACCTACCATAACATTTTCTAGAGTTCAATAAAAAAAAAAGCAAGAAGGACTGAAGCAATATTTGAAGATTACTTCTCTTGAAACTTTACAAAACTCACCTAAAATTTTTTAAATAGAACTCTTACAGAACTTACAGGTGGGTGCTAAGTAATCTTTGAAATACCTTTATATAATGTGTTATATCTTTATTTTGAAATTTCTTTCTTTTTAATTTCCAAGACTTTCTTTCCAATCACATTTAGGCATGCATATTGTACACAATTTTCAAAAGACAATTATCACAACATAACTGGTCAACCACAAATTATGCTTTTTGCTGTAGAAAAGAATATATAACTTTAGGCAGGCATAAAAACTTTTATGTAGCTAATTATGTAATAACCTACCGTGGCACAAAAGAAAGGGGAAATTGATGCCTAATCTATAGTAGTAATTAGCTTTTCCTGTCTGAGAACAAGGATTTATAGTAGCTCTTAACCGCTGTTTGAAGCCAGTAGGAAGGAATCATTACAACAGCTACTGTACTAGAAGTCTATCAGAGCCAACAAGAAACTTGGTTTATGTATAGGTATGTTTCTGTGCTTAAATGTCTGCATATGTAATTCCAGGTACATGAAAATTTGAGACAGGAGGATCATGGTTCAAAGCCAGCCTAGGGGAAATTTTAAAGAGCCTATCTATCTCAAAGTGTGAAAATCTAGACCATAGTTCTAGATATACAGAAAGGATGATCTTAATCATTGGCCAGTTACAGGAAGAACTATTAAACCCTCTTGGAAAAAGAAAATAAAAACTACAGCAAAAAAGACTGGAATCATGGACCAAGTGGTAAAATTTTTGCTTCAGAAGTGAAAATCCATGATATTGAACTCCACTGCTGCCAAAAATAAAAATAAAAATGATGGTGTCTACTGCAGAGTACTTGCCTAATTTTTTAAATCATGTTCGATTCTCATTATCACAAAAAAGTCAATACAATAATTTTTATATTTAAAAATAGAAATGTATATAGTTATAATGTGATATATAATTTTAGTAGTAAACTAGGCACAATATAGGATTTTTGATAATATCTTTTCTATAAGAGATCGCAATATCTTAAACTAGTTTTATAGTAATTGAGTGTTCTTGTGTAATACATTCATTGATAATGATTCTACAATAGTCAGATATATGATTTTTCCAACAATTTTTATGATACATTGAAGACTCCATTGTACTTCTTAAAGTTGTCAGTATTTTCTCCCCCTCTTAGGAACTCAACACACCTTCTTTTCCATAAATTTCTTTACATGTTGTTCTTTGTATCTCATTTTGAAGACTAATCATGACATCGATTTCCAATGACATGATTTCTATAGAACTTTGGCTTCACATCATTTGACTTCTCAGACAGTAGGAACTCATGTGCAGATTATCTTTGCTCAATAATATTGATGAAAATGAACAATCATGTTCTTGAGTGCCCCTTTTAAGGCACAGCTTCATGCTGTTAACTTACTGCTCTGAACTGTGTTCCTGTCCTGGATAATCTCTGGCTGAGTTACAGGTTTGGGATGTGTTTTCCACAAGACTTTGTTCACAGCAGCTGGGGTCTTGTGGCTCTGAAAGCATCTGTGACTCTGAAAGCAATGAAGGAAAAGAGAGTGAATATTGGAGAAAGTGCTTTGAGAATCATGTAATAGATTCATCTAAGATTGCAAATTTATGAAAAAGGTCAGTCATGTGACAGATTTCTAATCATGTTTAGTGTGCAATGCTTACTCTCCCACACTGTAAGATGGATTGTACACACAAATAATCATACCCCAAACAAGCAAACAAATACATTGCCACACTCCTGGAGTTTCTGACCAAACTTAAACTTTCGATATTACAACTATTATCATAATTTTCAAAAGCAGAGAAGATAAAAGGAAATGGATATTTCTCAATATTTTATGTGCCTAATTTAAAAATTGAAAATAAAAAGGAATTAAAACAAAACACATCTCCCTTTCAAGGACTTTACAATCTTATAGATACACAAAACACACAGGAAACTGCTATATAGTTTGATCCTGTGATACAGCAGGAAAAGTGTAATTTGCTATGGAATATCTCATGGATGAATATCTCATGGAAGGAGGAATAAGATAAATAGATTGAGTTTAGGGACTAGCTTTGAGATAAATGAGTAATAATTAAGGGATATAAAGTTTATACAAGGACACAACTTAAGTAAGGCCTAGCAGAAAGGAAGTATCCCATTTTGACACAAAGAAAATAGTCAGACAAACTGAGAAAACTTAGGTTTAGACGAGAGAAAATAACCATAGAGGCAGATAGAAATCAGTACAAGGTATTATCTAAACTGATCAGTATGAGGTTTATCATTAATAAAAAATTGTGTGAATGTCATACTCATATTTTCATCTTAGGAAGAACATTAAGTTGACAATGTTAAAACACATACACAAATACATACATATATACATACAGTTTTATATAATTAGGTTTATATGATTAAGTAGTGACCCAAACAAGATTAACACTAAAGCATCTGTTTCTCTTTTAAAACTTTGAAGGAACTCTGTGCTATTTTAGTTAGCTTCATCACAAGTTTATGAGGCAGCCTGTTTTACTGTAGGCATAGAAAGAGCATGAGAAGGAAATAGAAGAGAATGGAGTCTTACAAGGGGTGAATGATGTATTTCTGGCCCCAGAGGAAGAGAAGAAGGGTGAACAGAGCCCAAGGAGTTGGAGGAGGAAAAGATGAGGGAGGGGCATGAAATCTTATTACAGTGAATACTACTAACCATATGCCTGCAAAAATTCAAATATGATCTAACCCTAAAATGATATGATTCAGTCTTTATATAATAAATTCTCTCCCTAGGACTGCTATTTTATAGTAGATGTTAACATACATTTGAATTATATATGTTTTATGAGTTTTTGTGTACATCTTAATAGCTTTTGGGATATTAATTATGGAATAGTAGGTAAAATCATATGTTAATTTTTCTTGTAACTGTCCACATCGTTGTTTTCCACAATAAACTAAATCAAAATAAAAAGTGTTTAGGCAAGTATTATGGCTTGAGAAAGCTATCAAATTGTTGTTTCTAAGCAAAAAATTTAAGAAGAAAAGTTGTTGCTCATATCCCCTTCCATCTAAATTAAATTTGGTTTTCAATTCTTCTCATAAAGCCAGAGTCATTTCTTTAAATACTCTGAACTCTTAACTTTAAGTGAAGTTATAATTTCTCTCTTTTTTTAAAATACACAATGACGTAAAAATCTTATTTACATTTAAAACTGGATAAGAAAATCAGTTACATCTTAAACTTTCAGGCTGTGTTATTCATACAGATTACAGCTATGTGTCACAGTTACATAGCAAAATTATGCCCTAGTTTTCTCTAATGGAATTCTGCCACAAGGCATTCCTACAATGTGAGCATTGAATATCCTCTAGATTTTATTCTTTAAACCCATTTTTTCCACATATGATTCCAGACATACTACAATTTCTGCTATCTGGCCACAGAGGAAGATTAACACTTGGACCAATAATTGTAACTTTTATCCAAGAGTAGTTTTGCACAGCAGGCAGCACAGCACTGAATGAAGAGGATCTGAAGCAAGCATGGAACACATGGTTGAGTACTTTGGGAAAGAGCTTATGATTCTCACATTAGGTCCCTAGTGGAACAAATCCATTCTTGAATAAAATGTCTGAATGCAATTATGAACTCCAAGTTTCCAGTCCTTGTGAAATATTCACAATGTTGGACAAAACAATGTGGCTATATGGACACACACAATGAATAACTAAGAAACAATAAATGTGCTAGATTTTTCAACAATTGTTATGAACATCTCTTTAGATCGTATAATAATTATGAGTTGCCTTATTATTCAGCTAACCACAAATTCAGTCTCCATACTGACATCAACAAGGATGGCATCTCCTCTTATTCTTTTGTATAAACTTGTGATCTCCATTATGGAAAGTGGTTTTCCAAATGCATACATCACTTTAAAATTCACCTGAGGTAGCATCTCCGCCTAGCGCATAGCACCTAATGAGCCATGAGACAACTGCCAGATGGTTTATGGGTGTATTCATTACAGGACAAAATCAGTTTATTAACAAGAGACTGAAAAAAAATTAAACCAAGCTAGATTTAAAGCAGAAGAAAGATCCATTAGAAGACACCCCAAAATTTCCATTCAGATAAATAATTATTCCTCTACACCCTGAGTTCAGTCACAAATTTCCATTATGTAATCAGGGAGCTAAATGACAATACCAATGTGTTTTGTGGATTAGATAGCTAAGAGGTATGCTCTGACATTTAACAGATGCAGATTTTTTCAGCCAATCATCATTATCAATCTTTCACATGGATGAACACATTATGCTTAAGATTATTATGATTTGAGTACAACTTAAGCTCTATATGTATGGGTAGGCAGAACAGGAAGAGCTGGTGTGTTTTATCTCAAAGTCTGTGTCAGACTCATTCTTCTGTCTTCCAAAGACTGAGGCTGTCTGTTGCTGTAATTTTATGACTCCTGACCTGAGGAATGGTATGTTCCTCTATAATGGGGAGGAGTAGGCTCAGTCATTTGAAGTTTTCTCAGCATACACAACTATTTGTTTCTATATTTGTCTTTCATTGACCCTTCAAACCCTCTCAAAATGACCTGTGTAGATTACTTCAAGGGTCTCTATTTATTCTGAAGGAGGAACTCACATTGTTAATAACTGCTAGTAAACTTAATGTTTGAATTATGTCAGATTTAGGGAATGCTCTCAATACACATTGAAAATAAAACTAACTGGAACCTGTACATAAAAACTTTCTTTAAACTCTGGTGTGACTTTAAAACTGAAGATGTTTTATCTGTAAGAACTCTGTCAATATTTTCATAAGAAAAAAGCTGTTTTGATGTTACAGTTTCATTAAAATGGTTTTGAAAATCAAGAAGCAGAGACAAGGTGTACTTTATTCTATCAGCAAATATTTACCAAGAACTTAATATGCTTATTCCAGTGTAAGAAAATATATCAGCCAATCAACACACATAAATTCTCTTTCACAGAAACCCTCATGTTAGGAAAAGCACCATGAGTAAATAAGACGTGTTATCTATCACTGTCAGTTTACCCATGAAGGATACATTCCATGATGTTCACTAAGTACTAAGGACATATAGGCAATATAAATCATGTATTTGTATGTAATGTAACTATTGATAGGCTATATATCATAACTTTAATATACATATAAAATGCCTGTGTTTTTCTATAGATGTACTATCCACAACAAACACAACAAACTAATTTATAAAATGCACCCTATATATAATTCAACAATGATATCATGAGACATTGTAAAGAAATTGATGTGAACATATGCCCTATTTTTTTTTCAAAACACAACCTTTTTTGATAGCAGATGATACAATGCCTGTGAGATGGGAAGAGATAAGATGGGATGTGGTGAGATGGGGGATTATGCAGGCATCATGACTGGAGCAAAAGCACTAAAAGAAGCAGGAGAGCTCATATGCACATGCCCCCTGGAGGGCCCGTGGGGTTAATCATTCTAGCCCTCCAGCAGAAGGGTCCCACACCCACTCCACCACGGGAGCACATAGGTGGGCAAGCTGCCCCTTAAAGGCAACAGCCGCTCTGATAGGCGAATTCTGCAGGGGTGAGCGGGCCACCCGTCAACAGCAACACCTGCTCTGATAGGAACACTCGGCACAGGTGGGCTAGCTGCCCCTCAGTGGCAATACTCACTCTGAAGAGGGAAAAACTTGACCCAGAGCAACTAGCGGGGAAAGAATCAAAGAAGAGAAAAGTCTCTATTCCATGCTGAATCAGTGACCCGCAAACCCCCAACAGGGGCTCAGAAGGGTCAGGACAGCATGGCAGCAGAAGACAAACCTGCAGAGAAAGCCATAGAACCTACCCAACCCTAACTGCAGTGAAGGTAACCGTGTTGGCAACAACTGAGATGGTCACACTCAAACATAGGACAGTAAGATTCAGCAGCAGAACTCAGGAAACAAACAAGTCACTGCTGGCGGAACAGCAGGAACCAGCACTAAGCCAAGCCAAGGCCGCCACCTAAAATGCAAGAGGAAATCAAGAAACCATAACTACTTCATCCCAGATGCGTAAATCACAAAGAAATATTGCAAATTTTATGAAAGGTCAAGCCAACTCGCCAGCTCCACAAAGCAGTATGACTTAAGAGGAGATGGAAAATAAAAAATCAACTGAGGCTAAGATAGCAGAAATGATTGAAAGCCTCAGGAACGAATTCAGAAAACAGTTCCAGGAATTTAGAATGGAAGTCTCAAAGGACCTTCAGGAAATCAAGAAAGAAAAAGAAGCAAAAATGGATACAGTCTACTCCTCCATTAAAGAAGACCTTAACATCCTGAGAAACTAAATTTATAAAAAAATAGATTCAAAATTCAACTCAGTAAAAGAAGAAATTACCAAAATGAGAATTGATCTGGCAACCATAAACAACTCAATCGCCTCAATGCATTCCTCACTCTAAGCCACATCACAAAGAGTTGATCAACTTGAATCTCGAGTCTCTCTTTTGGATAATGATTCAGCTGATAAGGACCAGAAGATTACCACACACCATGAAACTGTCAAACTCCAGAGCAGATTAATCTAGGAGATGGTGGACAGGAAGAAGAAATATAATCTGCATATAATCGGAACAGATGCAGGAGAGGAGTATCAGAGCAGAGCTACACATCACATATTCAATAGAATCATTACGAAGAATTTCTCCAATATCAAATGGGAAAACCTCACCCAAATAACAGAAGCATATAGAACACCTAGCAGACAGGACCCTACAGAAAACACCCCAGACACATCATAGTCAAGAAGTCAGATTTCAACAACAAGGAACATATTCTGAATGTAGTCAAAACAATGAAAAAATATAATACAATGGAAAAAAAGGTCAGAATCACAGCAGACCTCTCCACACAAACTTACAATGCATAAAGAACCTGAAAGAACACAACCCAAGTCCTGAGCCTACAAATGCCAACCCAGAATTAGATACCCAGCAAAATTAAAATTTACTTTTCAGGGAAAAAACAAATTTTTCCATAGCAAAGAGAAAGTAAAGGAATATGTGTACAAAAAGCAGAAAACATACAGGACCTCCAAACAGAAACAAAAAGAAACTACAATAGCCAGAGCCCAACAGGAAGAACAGCTCAATAAAGACAAGAAAGAAAGGAGAGGAAACGCAGCCTAACAGGAAAATGGAAAGGAAAAAACCACACCTATCCATGATCTCTTTGAATATAAATGGTATAAAATCTCCGATAAAGAGAAGCAGACTGACAGAGTGGATCCATAAACAAAAAATTGCTATCTGTTGTCTTCAAGAGACCCATCTTACAGCAAGGGACAAAAACAGGCCCCAAATGAAAGCAAGGAGGAATAACTTCCAAGCAAACCCACCTACCAAAATGGCACGGGTAGGCATCCTGAGTTCAGAAAAGCTAGACTTCTCACTAAAATCAGTTCAAAAAGATAAAGGAGGGCATTACATTTTAATACAAGGAAAAATACAGAGTCAAGACATCATGGTGATAAATTTATACTCACCGAACAAAAGAGGCCCTAAATATGTCAAACAAATTCTCACAGAACTACAGAACAAGATATATCCAAATGCAATCATGGTGGGAGATTTTAATACTCCACTCTCTCCAAGAGATAGATCCAACACACAGAGGATTAGCAAGGGAGCCAAAGACCTAAGTAACACCATATCCCACATGGATCTGACAGATCTGTGCAGTTTTTCACTCTGCAGAGAACCAATACACATTCCTCTCAGCAGCCCATGGAACATACTCCAAAATAGATCATGTCATAGTCCACACCAAGAACCTCAGCAAATACAAGAGTATTGACATTATACCATGTATTCTATCTGACCACAGTGGAATCAAGATAGCCCTCATTACCAAAGGATACCACAGAAACTACACAAATACTTGGAGGCTAAACCCCTCACTGTTATGTACCATTTGGTTCACAGAGCAAATAATGGACAAAATTAACGAGTTTATAAGCCACAATGACAATGAAAATACATCACAAAGAAACCTATGGGATACAGCAAAGGCAGTGCTGAGGGGCAAGAACACTGCCCTCAGCACACACCTTAAAGGAATGAAATCAGAACAGGTAAATAACGTCATGATGTAGCTAAAACGACTGGAAAATACAACAAAAAATTGAATCTAAAACAACTAGGAGGAGAGAGATCACAAAGATTAAAGAAGAGATAAATCTGATTGAGAATAGAAGGACCATTCAACAAATAAATCAAACTGAGAGCTGGTTCTTTGACAAAATAAATAAAATTGACAGAACCCTTTCAAGACTTACAAAAAAAAAAAAAGAAGAGAAGAGACTCATATTCGTAAAATCAGAGACTCCACTGGAAAGATTACAACAAATACACAGGATATTTAAATAATCATAAGGAACTCGTTCCAGAACCTTTACTCACTAAAGAATGAAAATTTTACAGAAATGGATCAATTCGTAGAGAAGTATAAACTGCCCAAACTGAATCAAGAAGAAATAAATCAACTAAATAAACCAATAACTTACAGCAACATACAGGATGTAATCAAGAGCCTTCTAACAAAGAAAGGCTCAGGTCCAGATGGATTCACCAATGAATTCTATAAACCTTCAGTGAGAGCTAATACCATCACACCTCAAACACTTCCGTGAAATAGAAACACAGGGAGAAATCCCATACTCATTTTATGAAGCTAATATTATACTCATCCCCTAACCAGGCAAAGACCCAACAACAAAAAAAGAGAATTACAGACCAATATCACTAATGAACACAGATGCAAACAAAATATTAGCTAACAGGATCCAGAAACTGATCAAGAAATTATATATCATCACCAAGTTGGCGTCATCACACAGATGCAAGGATAATTCAACATCAGCAAATCAATAAATGTAATTCACCTCATCAACAGAGCTAACACCAAGAACCATATCATCATCTCTGCCGATGCCCAAAAAGCCTTTGACAAAATACAACACTCATATATGTTAAGAGCCCTTGAGAGACCAGGAATACAGGGGACATTCCTTAAAACAATAAAAGCCATAAACAACAGACCAACTGCTAATATCATATTAAATGGGGAGAAACTAAAGCCATTTCCCTTAAACTCAGTAACAAGACAAGGATGCCCACTCTCCCTGCTTCTATTCAACATAGTGCTGTAATCCCTAGCCATAGCAATAAGGCAAGAGGAGGGCATCAAAGGGATCCACATTGTCAAAGAAGAAATCAAACTATCCCTGTTCGCAGATGACATGATCTTATATCTGAAGGACCCAAAAACTCAGTCCCAAAACTCCTAGAACTGAGGAAAAATTTTTGGCAAAGTAGCAGGATACAAAATCAACCCAAAAAGTCAGCAGCTTTTCTGTAAAACAGCAATGTACAGTCCCTCTGACATCGCAGTTTTCTCACCCCATAGAAACTTTGACTCCTAGAAAGACAGCCAGAGTAAGTTCTAACATTACAGGGATTCTGGACAGGAAGGAAAAATCCACTTTGCTCGCCTGAAAACACAGATTTGAGCTCCGGGCGGCGTTCTGCCGCCGTGCCAGTTCCGGCGCCGGCACAGTGCCTGGCACAGCACCCGGCACAGCAACCCGCATTCTGCGCGGCTAAAGCACACAGCAGAGACCAGTGAGAAATACTCCAGATGGCGGCTTAGCACAGACGACCTGAAATTGCAGAGAAAGCATGAGTACCCCATGAAAGATATTCTCACTTGCGCCCACAGACCAGCTTCTGGAAGGCAGCCCTTCCCCCACCACCAGAGCAAAGCACCATCTTTGCCACTGGCATAGGGTCAGACCAGATTGGAACTAAAGCAGGCCTGGGGAAAGCGAGGTCAAAGGAGCCATCTTTGAAAAGGGCAAGAGGGATCGACCAGTGAGAGTGAGCTCCGCCCAGGAGAATGTCCCCTGCCCAGGCGGGAGGCATGTCCTGGGCCTGGGCTTAGCCAGAGGTGCCCCACACTGCCCGCCAGAATTTCTAAATTTAAAGCGAAAGCGGCCAGCAGCTCCCGGTGGCACGGAAACACCAGACGGGGGAACAAACAGTCCCTGGGACAGGTAAACGGTCCTGTCACAGAGGAAGCCCAATTCCCAGCCCATAACGGAGCTGCATTCCATAGCCACCTCCGCCAAGGAGGCCGCCTCCCTGAGGCAAGCAACTGTCAGCCAGGTAAAACAGGCCAGAGGCGCCCACCCTGCTGAGTCCACAGCCTATTCAAAGCCAGGCATCAAAAGCAGCGGCCCCACAGCAGACAGAGGAGCCACAGTTCCCGAGACTGCTCACGTCCCCATCTACAGAGGACGCCCAAGGCCTACCTGCAAGCTGTGTGAACCACAGACACCCAGGATTGCACCAACAGGGGACAAGGGTCAGATCAGATCCACCCCCTGCAAACTGAAATCAAGTCAAACCCAGCCAATCAGGAAAATAGACTGCAGACCATCGCAAGGAAACCAGAGACTGGGGAAAGACTACCCAAACAAGGAGGAATCCATTTTTTTTTCTTTTCAAACATTTTTTTTTAATTTTTCTTTTTAATTTTTTCATTTCTGAAACATCGTTGGTTTTTTGTTTGTTTGTTTGTTTTCCATTTTTACTGGTTTGTTTTATCAAGTTTTTTTTTGGTTTGATTGTTAGTTTGGATTGTTCCTTTTCTGTTTTTTCTTTCTTTCTTTCTTTTTTCCTTTCTATTTTTTTCATTTTTAAATAATTTTTCTCTGTTTTGTGCATCAGTCTTCCAGTATTTTTACTTTACTTCTCTCTTTGCATTCTCTTTCTTTAAAAATTACTTTCCTATGAATAACACCTCAACTCTTTTCTGCTAACTCTCCATTGTCTATCATTTTAACCTTGTTCTTTCTACTGATTCTACTCTTCTCCACAATTCCATTTCACTGAAACTAAACCAAAATCACCACCTACACATTCCAATACATTTTACTCTATTCTCTTTACTACCTCCAACTTACCCTCCTGACTTACTGCCTAGACCTCCAGGTTCCATTGACTTCTGGTTATTGGATAGAGGGTATCCCAGCTTATTCCGAGTGAATCAAAGGGGTTCATAGAGAAAGCCAGTCCTAAAGAACTTAATACAAAAACAAGAATTGCGTATAGGGTTGTAAGAGTAAATAAGTTACTACTGAATACAGGGCCCAGGATCAGTTGTTATATTGAATTGTATTCTTTAGGAACACCAAATCTAATTTTATAGACAGGTATAAAAGGTATCTGTATATAATTGTGAACTTGTAAGATTTACACAACAGTGCTTGGTAAGGGCTGCTTTGGATCTTAAACGGTGCTCACAGGTGCTGGTAGACTGGCATTCCCAATCCAAATGGGCAGAAGGAACACAAGAAAGATGGCAAACAATGGAATCTTATCCCCCACTCAAAACAAGCAGGAAGCAGAGCAGTCAATCAAAGACATAGAAGAGAACCCCCAAAATGCTCTACAAAGTCTACTGATAAACATGATAAATGAAAAGTTTGAATCTCTTCAGTCAATTATTCTATACCGTGAGGAGGCAAAGCAAAAATTAATGGAGAATTTCATGGCATCCACAAATAGAAAGATAAATGAACTTCAAGAGTCAAATGAAAAGATAGCAACCCAGCTTAAAGATTTGAGAGACAACACTCAAAACCAAAGTAATGAAGTTAATGAAGTAAAGAAGTCCATACAAGACCTAAGAAATGACATGGAAATCATCAGGAAAGACCAGTCAGAAGGAAAAGAGATTCAAAATCAAGTAGCTAGCCTACAGTCCCGACTAACTGAAGCAGAGGATCGAATCTCAGGAGCTGAAGATTCCTTAGATTCTATGGAGAAAGATCAAAAATCAATACAAATCCAGTCCAATCAACAAAACAGATTGCTACAGGAGATTCAAGACACAATCAGGAAGCCCAATTTAAGGATAATAGTTATTGAGGAAAACTTGGAGAAAGAGGTTAATGGGATAGGCAATCTATTTAACAGAATATTAGCTGAGAACTTCCCAAATATCCAGAAGGAAAGGCCTATACAGATACAAGAAGCATTTAGAAACCCGAACCGACCAGACCAGAATAGGACATCACACTGACACATTGTGATGAAAACAGGATCAGTAGAGCACAAAGAAAGAATCCTTAAAGCTGTTAGGGAGAAGAAAACAATCACATATAAAGAAAAAGCAATCAGAATTACCACAGACTTCTCAGCAGAGACCATGAAAGCAAGGAAAGCCTGAAATGAAGTATACCAAACACTAAATAAAAATAACTACCAACCAAGAATTCTGTACCCAGCCAAACTCTCATTCATAATCGAAGGTCAAATAAAAGTCTTCCACAGTAAGGAAAAATTGAAACAATATATCTCCACCAAATCAGCTTTACAGAAAATCCTGAAAGATGTACTATACAGGGAAAATAATCAATATCCCAATACAGACAGAGAAATGAACCCTAAATAGGAAACATCAGATCAAGAAATGGGAAGACACAGCTTTAAAGAATCCCATAGACACTACCCCAAAACTACTAGAGCTGATCCAAAACTTTGGCAAAGTTGCAGGATATAAAATAAACCTTCAAAAATCAACGGCCTTTCTCTATGCTAACGACCCGAAGACTGAGTCTGATATCAGGAAAGCAACTTCTTTTGCAATACCCCCAAAAACATAAAATACCTAGGAATAAACTTAACCAAAGAAGTGAAAGACCTCTTTGATGAGAACTTTAAAAGCTTGAGACAAAATTAAGTCAGAACTAAGGAAATGGAAAAACCTCCATGCTCCTGGATTGGGAGGATTAATATAACCAAAATGGCAATATTGCCTAAGGCTATCTACAAATTCAATGCAATACCCATTAATATCCCAACACCATTTTTTAAGGAAATAGAGGAGGCAATCCAGAAATTCATATGGAACAATAAAAGACCTAGAATAGGAAAAACACTCCTAAGCAGAAAGAACAGTGCTGGAGGAATTACAATACACAACTTCAAGCTGTATTATAGAGCTATAGTAATAAAAACAGCTTGGTATTGGCACCGGAACAGGCCTGAAGACCAATGGAACAGAATTGAAGACCCAGAAATGAACCCACAGGGGGCTGGGGATATAGCCTAGTGGCAACAGTGCCTGCCTCAGATACACGAGGCCCTAGGTTCAATTCCCCAGCACCACATATACAGAAAACGGCCAGAAGCGGCGCTGTGGCTCAAGTGGCGGAGTGCTAGCCTTGAGCGGGAAGAAGCCAGGGACAGTGCTCAGGCCCGGAATCCAAGGCCCAGGACTGGCCAAAAAAAAAAAAGAAATGAACCCAGAACTACGCCTACTTAATCTTTGATAAAGGAGCTAAGACAATAGTATGGAAGAAAGATAGCCTCTTTAACAAGTGGTGCTGGCAAAACTGGCTCAACACATGCAACAAACTAAAACTAGATCCTTATATATCACCCTGCACCAAAATCAATTCCAAATGGATTAAAGACCTCGAAATCAAAACAGACACCCTGAAAACCCTAAAGGAAGGAGTAGGAGAAACACTTGGGCTCCTTGGCCCAGGACGGAACTTCCTAAACAAAGACCCAGAAAGGCTACAAATCAAAGAAAGGTTGGACAAATGGGACTGCATCAAACTGCAGAGCTTCTGCATGGCAAAGGACATAGCTCGAAAAATAAACAGAGAGCCCACAGACTGGGAGAAGATCTTTACCGGACATTCAACAGACAAAGGCCTCACATCTAAAATATATGCAGAACTAAAAAAATTACCTTCTTCCAAAACAAAACCACAAAGAACCAATAGCCCCCTCATCAAGTGGGCTAAAGACTTACAAAGAGACTTCTCTGATGATGAAATGAGAATGGCCAAGAGATATATGAAAAAATGTTCTACATCACTTGCCATAAAAGAAATGCAAATCAAAACAACATTGAGATTCCATCTCACTGCAGTAAGAATGTCATATATCAAGAAAACTAACAATAACAATTGTTGGAGGGGATGTGGCCAAAAGGGAACCCTACTTCATTGTTGGTGGGAATGTAAACTGGTTCAGCCACTCCGGCAAGCAGTATGGAGATTCCTCAGAAGGCTAAATATAGAACTCCCCTATGACCCAGCAGCCCCACTTTTGGGTATCTATCCAAATGACCACAAACAAAATCACAGTAATGCCACCAGCACAACAATGTTCATCGCAGCACAATTTGTCATAGGGAGAATCAGGAACAAACCCAGATGACCCTCAGTAGATGAATGGATCAGGAAAATGTGGTACATATACACAATGGAATTTTATGCCTCTATCAGAAAGAATGACATTGTTCCATTTGTAAGGAAATGGAAGGACTTGGAAAAAGTTATACTAAGTGAAGTGAGCCAGACCCAAAGAAACATGGACTCTATAGTCTCCCTTATTGGGAATAATTAGTACAGGTTTAGGCAAGTCATAGCAGAGCATCACAAGTCCCAATAGCTATCCCCTTTTGAACACATAAGATGATGATAAGTGAAATGAACTCCATGTTATGGAAACAATTGTTATATCACAGTTGTAACTACTTTCAACATCCCAGGTGTATATGTAGCCTCTAATATTGATGATGTTCTTGTATCACCTTCCTGTGGTTGTACCTACACTATCTCTGTAATCTTATCTGAGTATATTGGAACCCGTGTATACTGGTATTGGATGCAGGAAATTGAAAGGGAATACCAAATTTGAGAGACATGGGGTAAAAAAAGACAAACAAGTACAAAAGCAATACTTGCAAAACTGTTTGGTGTAAGTGAACTGAACACCTCCGGGGGGGGGGGGAAAGAAAGGAGGAGGAGGTTGTGGGGTATGATGGACAAGGTAACAAACAGTACAAGAAATGTATCCAATGCCTAACGTATGAAACTGTAACCTCTCTGTACATCAGTTTCATAATAAAAATTAAAGAAAAAATATCTAAAAAAAAAATGTTCCCTTGAACTTAAACTTGTCTTCCTCTAGTGAAAAGCTAATGTGTAAAAAGAATCAGCTATTTATATACGTCTTAGAAATGCTGAAAGACTAGCTTGCTAAGAATCTACTACATAAAAATGTACTCATTACCTTACATATATAACTGTAACTCCTCTGTACATCACCTAGACAATAAACTTAAATCAAAAACAAAAAAATTAAAAAAAATTAAAAAAACTGCAATGTACAAACAGAAAAAGAAATTATGGAAATAATAACATTGCAGTAGCTAAAAAAATGAATAAATTACCTAGGGATTAACTAACTAAAGACGTGAATGACCTATTTAATGAGAACTATAAAAGTCTAAAAAGGGAAATCAAAGAGGACACCAGGAGATGGAAAGACTTCCCATGCTCATGGGTGGGCAGAATCAATACAGTGAAAATGGCTATACTGCCCAAAATGTTGTACAAATTCAATGCAACACTCATCAAGATCCAGCTACATTCTTCACTGAAATAGAGAAAGCAACCCATAAATTCATATGGAACAGCAAAAGACCTAGAATTGCCAAAGCAATTCTAGACAAAAGAAGCAGTGCAGGAGGTTTCATAATACCAGACTTCAAGCTCTATTATAGAGCCATCATAACAATAGCAGTCTGGTATTGGTATAAAAACAGACCTGAAGACCAATGGAATAGAATAGAAGACTCAGAAATAATCCCACATTCTTACAGTCAGCTGATATTCGACAAAGGAGCTAAAGACATACAATGGAAAAATCAGCCTCTTCAACTACTGCTGCTGGGAAAACTGGTCAGCCACATGTAGAAAACTCAAAGTAGACCCTAGCCTATCACCATGCACCAAGATCAACTCAAAATGGATTAAGGACCTCAACATCAGACCTGAATCCTTGAAACTACTGAAGGACAGAGTAGGAAAGACACTAGAACTTATAGGCACAGGTAGGAACTTCCTGAACATAGTCCCAGGGGCACAACAGATAGGGAGAGTCTCGACAAATGGGACAACTACAATATAAAAAGTTTCTGCACAGCTAAAGACATAGCCACCAAACTAGAAACACAGCCAACCCTATGGGAAAGGAGCTTCACCAGCACAGCAACAGACAAAGGCCTAATATCTGTCACTACAGAGAACTCAAAATGCTAATCCCCTCCAAACCCAGTAAACCAATTATTAAATGGGCAAAGGAGCTAAAGAGAGACTTCACAGAAGAAGAGATAAAATGGGAAAGAACCATATGAGGAAATGTTCAACATCCCTGGCATTAACCAAAGGCAATGCAAACAAAAACAACCCTGAGATACCACCTCACTCCAGTTAGAATGGCCTATCTCCTGAACTCAGGCAACAACAAATGCTGGAGGGGATGCGGAACAAAGGGAACCCTTCTCCACTGTTGGTGGGAGTGCAAATTAGTACAACCACTTTGGAGAATTGTATGGAGTTTCCTCAAAAAGCTCAGCATAGACATACCATATGACACAGCCATACCACTCCTAGGCATCTATCCTGAACAACAGGTTTCAGGATATCAAAAAGACATCTGCACATCCATGTGTATCTTTGCACAATTCACAGTAGCCAAAATATGGAAACAACCCCGATGCCCCTGTACAGATGAATGGATCAAAAAAATGTGGTACCTATACACAATGGAATACTACATAGAGATTAGAAATGATAAAACATTGGTGTTTGCAGGGAAATTGTCAGAACTTGAGCAAATAATGTTGAGCGAGAAAAGCCTAGAACACAAAGAACAAAGGGGCATGATCTCTTTGATATATGATTGCTTTGGGGTGGGGGGTGCAGTAGAGACTAGGTCTGCCAAACAAAAAACTTCTTTTCAAATGGTATTTCCACATGTTTGGGTCAACAATGTTACATCCTGTATCTAAAATCAAACAACTACTAAACATAAAAAAGTCTAGAATGACCTATCAGTGAATTACAATAGCTTAACATCTATGTACACATGATCATTAAGCGGAGGATAAGCAAAACAACCTCACATGAGGCTTTTATTGTGATGTTACATTTAAAGTTCTAGATGAATTCCCTTTGGCGTACCCTACGTGGTTACTGTATATGATTTTGGTACACTGGATATTGTATATATGCCTACCTGATCTAGGGAAGGGAAAGAAAAAGAGGGTGTATGATATCACAAGAAATGTGCTCAGTGCCTTATTATGTAACTGTAACTCTTTTGCACAACAACTTGTCAATAAAATTTAATTAATAAATGTTTTTAAAAAGAAAGAGAAGGCTGGGTTAATAGATAAAAAATTAGTGAGAGTAAGGAGCTTTCTTATAAAAGAAATTCAAGAAAAGCCTATACCTTTCTAATAAGCTGGCATGCAATCTGAGGCATAAAGTAAGTAAAGGTAAAACCTGTAGATAACTGAGAGAAATAGATAGCTAAAACAAGAATTAGTGATAAGAATTAGCTTGGCATGTTGGAAATTTATGATAAGTCCTGAGTAAGTGGAGAGAGTTCAGAGACTGATGTGAGCTTTCCTGAATGGATTCGTAGGGAAATATGAAGTGAGTCTGAGCCAGGAGATCACTTGCTCTGACATACTGTAAAAGAGGTGACTGTGGGGGTAGAACAGGAAATTGACTTGGTGTAGTACAATAGTGGAAGCAAGTAACAAGTTCATAGACTGTTACAATGCTTAGGAGTAGGAAAGAAATCAGAACATGGTTGGGTTTTTTTTAACTGTATTTGTGTGTGTGTGTGTGTGTGTGTGTGTGTGTTTTCTTTTTTGGTACTGGGGATCGAACCCAGAACGTTGCACTTGCTAGGCAAGCGCTTTGCCACTGAGCTACATCCGAGCCCAAGAAATCAGAACATGGAAGCAAAAAGTTTTAAAATGCTCTGATTCTTGATCAGAGAGGGAATTGTACTGGAGTTTATAGGTAAATGGCACAGGGATTCAATAACTTACCCAAAGTCTAAGTCATGGATCCAGGAACTGAACACAGCATGAAAAAAATATCTGAAATATTCTATTGTAAACACTAGATTTATAGTTACTATGGAATTCAGAGAAAATCTTCTTTCCTAGACATGGTCTAGATTCTTAGCTACTTTTCAAAATGTACATATAGTATTACATGAAGTGAGTATAGAAAAGCAAGGAAAATACACATGAGTACAATTTCTACTTACAGACAGACAGGTACAAGTTCTGTACACTGATCAGCATGAATGCCTGTGCGAAGAATACAAATATCCATATGTGAGTATGTGTGTATATGAATATACATGCATACATATGTTTTATATATTTAAAATTGCATATAAAACTTGGTCTTACTCATATTAATGTATAGATACCTTCCCCCTTTCCACTTCTAAAATGTTGTTTGTGCCCGCTGGGCAAATGCTGTACCACTGACCATATCACGTCTTTCTCTTTTTTCACTTTCTTCAGAAAAAAAATATTTTTTTCTACTTAAAAATATCATAATTGAGAAATGTTTCTTCCCAGAGTATCCACATGTGCTACTAGTTAGAGCTACAGATTGTCTTAGGGAACAGGCCAAAGTCTTTGCATCTAAAATCATGAAATTTTATCTGTTGCCTTTGTTTTCTCCATGACCTCTCCAGAGTTCCTGACACTAACAACTTCCTTCATTTCTTTTAATACTAACATTTAGTCACCTTGTTTTTTTTTTTTTAATAAAGATAATTAATGACATGGAAGAGTACATGGTGCTACTCATTTTACTATGTCTGAATGTGACTATCACAAGCTCTAGGAATTTAGCTGCTGAGTATGACGATTAATAGCTTCAAAGACAGCATGATTCAGAAACCATCAGCTCCTCCTGCATTATCTGGGTCATTAATCTTTTCAGTTACATACTAAATAGCTGACTCAAGTTGATCCTACAGGTAGGCCAGGGGACCGACAGAAGAACTTGAACATCGAGTGCAGGAATTATTTTCATTGTGTTTCTGAAATAGCAGCCTACAGCATCTAGAAAATTGATGTCCTGCCTGCTCACATGGCAAACAGCAATAACCCATGTGATTTAGGAGATTATTTCTTGAAAATTAGCTCAATTTATTTTTTGTTTCTAAACTAGAACTCATCATTTCTCAGTGACATGGAAGGCTGAATGCTTCAGGCCAACTTGGCTTTTTCCTTAGTATTTTGCTTCTTTCCCCTTTGTCTCCATTCATTCACTAACTGCTGGTATTACACAATTTCTTTCTAGGCTCATAAACATTATTTTTCTGGATATACATTATGTTATTCCATCCCTTGAAAATGCTGTGCATATAAAACTGTTTGGCGATGACTGTTCAAATGACACACTCATAACTTCCTTGTTCAAACATTTTTTTGGCAATTTTAATTTAAACTTGTTTATTTAATCTTATATGCACTTGTTGTGTATCAACTATGTAACAAAATAGCATGGAGTCAGGGGGACAATTGATCCAGCTCATCTAGAAACCAGCTGAATCTCATATTTTATCAACAAATCCTTAATATATATGGACTTAAATCCAGTGTCATGCACTTAATTTTAAAAAGTTCCCTTAATTCATTTGTTTTCTATTCAACTGCATATGAAGGTAAAAGGTAAATGGCAATGATTCCACTGCTTCATTTCTAGAACTTTATTCACTGCCTTTGTCATCATTTTCTTTCTAAATATACTATCTCTTCTTACAGAGCTCTCTAGCATTCTGGGATAATCAAAACAATATCTTTCCTAAAACTACCTTACCAATCTGAGAAAGTCTCACAATTTTGTAGGCTTTTACCTGGATTTGGTGCCACATTACCTCAGTCTATATTCTAAGGTGGTTTTCAAGCATTTATGGGTATATATTTTTTGATATGTTGTGTTTTGCATTTGTTATACAAGCATACAGGGAAAATAGAGTAGCAATATAAATTTGTAAAGCAGAGGAATCTCTGGATTTAAAATGTACCTTGGGTAGTTATGAAAGTATAATACAAATTGTTTATATTCTACAAAATGTATTTTACATGCTTTACTACTTTCGCTTTGTATCATGTGTACATCTAAGTAGAACATCTGGGACAAGTATAGTGGCATACACTTAAAATTCCCAGGCAGAAGAATGTAAGATCAAGACCTGTACATAGCTTTGGAGATACTGTTCATGGGATGATTTTGTATTTTTCAGATTTGTGCTACTGTAGAGTTGTGGTTTGAATGTGTCCTGAAGGTTTTACATCACGTTACAAACTTAATCCTTATATTCACATGTTAATTATACTTAAAGGTGACAGAGCCTCTGAGAGGTAGGAAGGATTAAGGCAAGTCATGCAGGAGGCCCTCCATGACTGTTGTATGGCTTTGTAAGAAGAGAGAGAAGGGCCTGACTATGTGAGATAGAGAAACTTGAATGTGATAAGATCCATCTTGCTATAATGCATAATAAGAGCCCAGTTCAGTTGTTGAACATATGCTTTCATTAGCTCTAGAGCTAAGAGATCAATAAACCTTTGTGCTTGATAAATTATCTGGCCTGAGGTATCTTGTTACTACAGACAAAAATGGGGTTAAAAAGTAAGGTAAACTTAAACAAAGGTTTGTGTTGTGGGTTGTTGTTGTAATGTCTTATTGTCAGATGAAATCCTAGTTACTTGGGAGATTGAGATCTAAGGATCTCAGTCACAAACTAGCATGAGGAGGAAAGTTCATGAGACTCTTATGTACAATTAACCACCAAAAACCTTGAAGTGGAACTGTAGTGAAGTGCAAGACCACTAACCTTGAGCAAAGAGTTCAGGGACAGTACCTAGACCTTGAGTTAAATACCCAGGATTCACAAATGCATATAAATACATATAAGCTTACCCCACCCCACCCCCAAATATCTTACAAAATAAAAGCCAACAATATATAAAACTTCTTAGGTACTGACATTGGGCAGTTTTCAATGTTCTGAAATTCTGTATCATCTATTCATCTCTGGAATATGCAATTACACAATGTTTAGAATTTTGGCTAGACTCTAGACTGTTTAGACCATACTCTGGTTGATGGTGTAGAATTAAATATGAAGATGTCATCATTGCACTCAAAATACAATCCAGTTATGATGGTAAAAAGTAAATGAAAGAGAAGTAAAAAATGTTATATAATGCTTGACTATACACAGGGAGCAAGAAAGTGAACTGAAGCAAAGCACAATGGGTGTTTACTTAAAACAAGAGAACAAACATGTCATCCCATTTTCTCTTTTTTTTTAATGATCAAAAGTTAATGTTTTAATTGCTTCCAAATTAAATATACTAGGCTTTTTTTTCCATGGGAAGGTTATAATATGATTTTTGTGGGGCTAAAATGCTAGCATGCAACAACCATGTAACAGACTGAATGTACATCTTAAATCATTGAAGCAATTTGTTTAAAGATTGGAGGAAGAAAAACAGTTGTAGTTGTGCTCACATTCTATTATCTAAAAATAGCAAAATGATTAATTCTGTAATAGTTTGCTTTTGAGTTCAAGATGTTTGTATGTTTTGGTTAATGTGGCTTCCACTGATGTACAATCGGGAGAGAGTGAGGTTTTATAGACATAAGTTAATTTTGGATTATATTCCCATGATACTACAATAGAAGTCCACCTGTGCAAGGTTAATTGCCATAAGGAATCTGGAAATATGTTAATGAAATTTGCATATTATTTTACAACTAAGAACATATGGCCTGTTTAGTACACTGAGTGAATCTTTTCTCCCTGTGTAACTTTATTGATCATTTGGGAAGTATTGGTTCTCCAAGCCATACAAATCTTCCCAATGTAGACACATTTCATTATACTGTCTCAATTTATCACATTTAATTGTACAATGACTGAAATCTGAAGAAAATTATTAAGTTGCCAGGCTCAGAATGATGCAAACAAATTTTCCACAGTTGAACTTAACTGGAGAAGGTTTGATTATTACCACTGATAGCCAATCCAGCCAGGTATTCTCTTGAAGGCCACAATTTGACTTCTTTAGGGTTTGTGAAAATATTAACTCATTACCCACTTCTAATTACTCAGTACGCTGTTTGTTTCTTATTTAAAGCAAACATGGTTCTATGAAAAATAGTCATCCAGTATATAACTTCAGTATATAGCATTCTGACGTATATTACACTGCCAGCAGCTTTGCTGCTCAATCTCACTGTCAGTGTGTACACTAATGAAGTGAAAATAGCAAATGTGTTATCATTACTAGGAAGATGAATTTTAACATAAGAAAAAGAAAACCTTCGTGAATATGTCCCAAAGACTTCCTGGGATTCATGAACCTCATTTTATTTTAGATAGATCAGGAGTGCAATCTCAAAACACAAATTCAGAAAAAATTAAGTGTGTGCGTGTATGTGTGTGTGTGTGTGTGTGTGTGTAGGTATGGGCACATAAGTATCTATATTAGTGCATGGACTGGACTATCACATCAAAAATTTCTGAGGCCTTATTAGCTTTAGTACTTCCTATGTGACATATGACACTATAGATGATGGAAGCTTTGGGTGGGGATAAATAGGTTATGAAGTTGAATACTAGGATAAACTTAATGATACACTAATGACCTAATAATCCCCCCTTCTTCCCTCTACCTCTCTCTGCCTCCTGACCTCCCTTCTTTTCTCTCAAATATACCCCTTCCCTTCTAAAATATTTCAGTAACTAGAGTAAGCAGTTAATTGTAAATCAGATAGAGTAAATCAGATAAGGATCTTGATTTTAAAGATCCTTTAAAGATCCTTTAAAGATAAGTAAATCAGATAAGGATCTTGATTTTAAAGATCCCAAACTTTATATAGTAAGAAATAACCATATATTATAAAATCTACTCAATCTAGAATTTTGTTGTTGCAAACAGGGCCAACTAAGCACAGCATGCATGTTCTAAAAGCTGTGCTATTCTCATTGATTTATGAACATGACTCTCAGTGGAATCAAAGGACTCCAAATTTTATTATGGAAACTCTAATTGGTTTCTATTCAAATACATCTCTCAGTATAGAAAGGGAAATTGTTTAGTTTGTTACAGGAAATAAAAAAACCAACCAATAGCCATTTTAATAGAACCTAGAGTACTTCAATTCATTTCTTAGTTAAGATCAAATGAAAATAATGAAGACTGGCCTTCTTTGGGCTGTCTTTATTAAGATATAGTTATAGATATATAGACATAGATATTAATATATAGATGTTTGTTTTCCTAAACAAATAAAGGTAGGAAAGTAATTGTCTTATCAATCAGAATGATATGAAGTTGAATCCTTTGAGCTACTAAAACAGAGACAACCTTTCTTTTCCAAAATCATTTTAATCATTAAATGCTAGACAATACTGAGATAACAAGATTATACCTGTCAGACTCATGTGCTCATTGCCCTCTTTGAGCTGATGATATAGGGAAAGCTAGGGATCAGTAACAAGAAGTATTATAAAATAGATGAATGGATTGTTGGGTACAGAGGAAACAATGGGTGTTAATCATATTTTGGTGAGTTGTATACTTTAGTTAACAGAATTCTAGGCTAATATAGTGATTTTGTTAAAAGGATATAAATTAATTAAGAAAGACACGCCTTCTGACTAGGAGACAAAGAAGAAAGATACATATTCCCATATTCTAAATAGGAAATAACACACAGATGTAGGACAGCAAATAGGAAATACAGAAATTACAGATACTGGCAAGGATGTGGCCCAAAGGGAAACCTAACACACTGTTGGTGCAAATGTAAACTTGTTTAACCACTCTGGAAAGCAATGTGGAGAATCCTCAAAATGTCAAACATAGAACTGTGACTATGACCCAACAACTCCACTCCTCATTTACTGAAAATATTACAAACCAGGGTACAGTAAATCCACCAGCACAATTTACCACCTAGAATCAGGCCAAATGGTCCTCAATGGATGAATGGATCAAGAAAATGTGGTACAATTTTACTTTAGAAATTTTACTTTACAATTTTATTAGAGAGAATGATATTGTACAACTTGTAAAGAAATGGAAAGACCTGGATAAAACTTATATGAAGTAAGCCAGGCCAGATAGAACATATGTTATTCTTTGTATGTGGAAGCTAGATTTAGCTCATAAACTTGTAAATAAAAACAGTGAGTGGTATGCAAGTACATATAAATGTATAATATAGTAGAAGCAAGAAAGAACTCAAAGTCCAAGCCCAAGTAATAAACACAAGGAAGCAAGTACTTGCAAGAGGTGGAGTGTGGCCAAAGGGAGATTGGTAATGGAATGAAGACGTAAGAGGGGGAGAAAGCAGCCAAGCATTCAATGTATATAATACAAAATTAAGAAAAGCAGAGAAAGGAGTGATTCAGAACAGATGGGCAAGAATGTTGAAAGAAGTAATAGCAATCAAGGTACATTACATACATAAACTGTTTTTGAAATGGAAATGCCTTTGTACAATTACTTAAAGGTAATTGTAAAAATAAAAAAAAGAAAGAAAGAAAGAAAAGAAAAGGTCCAAGTTAGCTTTCTTGTGCCTTTGTGCCACAACCCTGGAAGTACAAGGCTAAATTTTCTGCCAGTATGGTATTTTTGATCTCCCTTACTCTAGATTAGTTTTCCTTCCTCAGAATACCTCTTGTTCCTCCTCTTCAGTTTTTAAGAATGCAAGGCTTTAATTTTAAGGCACCACACTTGCTAGTCAGGCTTAAGCCATACTCCATAGCTTGTTTTTGTTTCAGTTATTATTTGTTAAGAGTTTTTCAAGTTTTTACCCAATGCTGGCCTCTGACCCCAGGCCTCCTGCTTATGGCTTCTGCATGTCTGGGATGACTAGAGAACACTGCCATGTGAGCCTCATTAGATAGGAAAGACTCTTGCTAATGTTTTCCCCAGACGAACCTAGAATTGTGATCCTCTCAATCTCAGCTTCCTGAATAGCTGGCTATAGGTGTGTACCATCATGTTCATCCACAGACAAAACTCTTTCACATAACTATTACATTTCCTTCTTCAGACTACTCTAAAAAGTGATTTTCTTTTTTGCCTTTCCAATGAAAACCTCATGCTGTCACCCAATGTGCACTCATGGCAATAATCACGATACATTATATTTATTTGTTTATGTATCTGTCTTAATAGCTGTGATTATACTAATTATTTTATGAGCAGATTTGTAAGGACTGAAAATTTCACTGTGGAAACATATGCATGAAGTCCTCTATTTATTCCTGTACAAGATAAATACTTTGGAAGAAGAATAAGAAACTCCTGAATCTATTTTCTCTGAATGTACTACAGTCTCATAGACACAGATTTTAAATGACAGTTGCAAATCACCAAATTTTTTCAGTAAGTGTAAGCATTCATTTTTTCTAAGCTGAGAAACATTTCAAAAATTTCCAAGTTTCTACATTTCCAGATGGTTCAATTTGGATTAAAGTACTGCATATCTGGGATGAGTGTTAACAAACAGTAATGTGACTGAGCTGTGAGACCGGATCACACATAAATAAAAGATGCCTGCAAAACGATTCAGAGCAATAGTTAATTGTTCCACTAGGAATAGCCCAAACAAGTGAAAGTGTTGTGATTGTACTATTTGTCTGCTAACTCACTTCACACTGGCGTTTGTAAGACCACCTCATATTTCTGCAAGCTAAATCAAATTCTTGAGCTAATTTATTTCTTCTACAACTTTCTAGTCAACAAGTAATGTAAGGCAACCTACAGCTAGACAACTTATGATGAGTGTAGAATGCCACTTAGTGGTGTCCTCTTATTCCTACTTTCAGTGTATTGACAAAGAGAGGTTAGTATAGAGATGTGTTTTCTTTATTAAGTACTTTCCTTCATCACATACAAAAACTCATTTGTTAAGATTGTCATTTTTTACACATTAATATCAAATTAGTCACAGAGCAAAGAAACCTTTAATAGTATAATAAGACTAATGGGTAGCCTTACATAAGTCATTTATTATACCTTAATGAATTTGGAACTTAAGAGCTTCATAGGCAAATTATCATCTATATTTTACAGGTAACCATTAAATCTTGGAGAAGACATCTACCTTATGATACCAAGTAGTTAGTGATAGACTCAACTTTAACATTTACTCATTTTTATTCTACATCTAATTTTCTATTCATTATACACCATTGACTTATCAAAATAAAAAGAATCATAAATGGAATGCAAATTTAAATATGATAAAAATGAATATTTTTCTCAAGTATTTTCATTCACAGAATTTGTTGAGTTAAACACTCCAGGAAGTTCAATTCAGTACTAGTGGATAGACAATAAGACAGTAGAAAGAGCTCAATAATGAGAAGAAGGTTGAAATGATAACAGGACAATAATAAACTTCTGAAAGCACTATAGAAAATGTATGCAGACATTGATGTTGATAGCTGTGTGGGAAGTCAACCTTCTGCCAGGTGCAGAGTTATAACTCATGGCCAATCATTTGTCAGCTGTGTGCTAGTGATTCTTCTGTTAAAATTACATTGGCAGGGCTGCACAATCCTATGTGAATAGAAGAGTGCAGACACTGTGGTTTAATAAAGTCTCCTTGCCATATTTAAAAAAATACACAGGTAAATCAAATAAAAACAATATTGAGATTCCACCTCACCCCATTTAGAATGGCCAATATCAAGAAAACTAAGAATACCAAGTACTGGTGTGGATATGGCTAAGAGGGAACTCTATTACACTGTTGATGAGAAGCTGGGAACATAAACTTGTTCAACAACTCTGCATAGCAGTATGGAGGTTCTTCAAAAAACTAAACAAAGAGCTTCCTATGACACAGCAACCCCACTCTTTGGCATTTATCCAATAGAGCACAAATAAGGACACACTAAAGGTTTTAGCATAACCATGTTCATTGCAGCACTGCTTACCATAGCCAAGGTATGAAATCAACCCAGATACACCTCAGTGAATAGATCAAGAAAATGTTACACACACGCACACACACACACACACACACACACACACACACGGAATTCTATGCTTCTATCAGAAAGAATGATATTGCCCGATTCATAAGGAAATGGAAAGACCTGAAAAAAATTATATTAAGTGAAGTAAATCAGACCCAAAGAATCATAGGTTGCATGGCTTCCCTCATTTGTAGTTATCAGAATGTGTTCATAAATCTATAAGCAAACACAATGGATGGTAAAAGACAAGGAATTACCACTAGGTTTGATAAATTAAACAGGACTCTAAACATTCACACAGTAAGACCTGAGGAGGATATTCTTAGGAAAGGATCACAAGGATTCAATAGCTTTGTGCATATGGTTAAATAAAATTATATTTATCAATATCAACTCCAAGAAATAGAAACAAGTGGTTTTATCCTATTTCGCTTTTTGTATTTTTTCCCTGTTGTTATTGTTTTCAATTTCTGTACTGTTTGCCGTGTATATTGTGGGGCATACCTGGATGCCTTGCATCATTAAGAGGCAAATAGCTGGTCCTGCCTGTTTCCCAACCCTGGGGCCCCATGGTTGTTACCCTGCAACCCGGAAAGGCGGTCCTAGCTGGCCCCGCCTCCCAGCCTTGGGACCACGTGTGGCCAAGATGGAGCCTGTTGGTGAACCCAGGGGCAGACCTGTGGGCTGTGACATAGAATTAGGTTGCCTCTTGGGATTTGTCCCTTTGCCCTCCACCCTTGACGGACAGCTCAGGCCTCCCTTCACAGTCCCCAGATAGGTGCGCGCGTACACCCCCCCCCCTTCCTACTGCTCTCTGACCTATTTAAGAGCGGAGCTCTTTAAGACGTGAGCAGACATTTCTCCTGGACTCCATCTGATTGTCCTCCGGCGAGGTGGGGCTGGGTGCAGGGGGGCGGTCTGTCGACACTATATTGAAAATAAACTATTCTATTTTTGTGGGAGAGGAAGGCGGGGGGCAAGAGTAAACAAGCAAAGAGGTGACACTGCTCAAAAAGAAATATACTCATTACCTGACTTATGTAATTGTAACCCCTCTGTATATAACCTTTACAATATTTTTTTAAATGAGTAACAGAGGACTGGGATGTAGCTCAGTGGCAAAGTGCTTGCTTACCTACCAAGTACAACATCCTGGGTTCAATCCCCAGTGCCAAAAAAAAAGAAAAAAATAGGCAAGAGAGATTTGTTCCTTGTAATTTTCTAGCACATTTGATGGAAGACATTTTTAGTAACAAATTGCACACACACACACACACACACACACACACTCACATGTACATACAGGGTATAGCACTGAGGTTAAAGAGAACACCCATAATCAGTTTCACACCTCTGTGTAGGCAAACCTTCTCAAGTATCTGGCTGTGACTTTCCAAATTTCAATTGTTTCATTTAATTTTTTTTGTTATAATCTTATCACTGCAACTACTAACACAGCAATAATAATAATAATAATAATAATAATATCAAGTCAATTAACATGAAAATAAGCTTATAAAGTATATCCAACACTATTTTGATGTGAAACTTTAAATCAATTAATGTATCATTACCAATGTATCTTCAAAAATTGAAGGTTCATTCTTCTTTTCATAATAGCCCATAAGGTAGATAATGACTGAAAAATCATCTTGAAACATTGCACTTTTTAATAAAAAGCACTTTATAATAAATGTGAAAGATGTGTCTACTTTCAAAATACCTAATTATAATAGAATAGGGAAAACTATCAGAGAACAGCCCAGGGACCCTTGGACTCAGAGCCATGGGGAGGGGGTGGGGGGATTAGGATGGACTACAGAACCAAGCAATATATTTCTCTTCTGAATAAAGGTTTTCTCACGCTCATCCTTTGCTGCCTGGCTGTGGGAGCCCTCTTCTTTCTCTCTCCATGTCTATTCTTTCCCTCCCTCTCTGTCTCTCTCTGTTTCTCTCTTTGTCTTTCTGTGTGTGTCTCTCTCACACACACACACACACACACACACACACACACACACACACACACACACACACACTGGGCTTTTAACTCAGTTGTTAGGCAGTTTCTGTACCATTTTTGTCACACTCCCAACCCTCTCCTCAGACATTTTTTTTCTTCCTTTTTTGGCAGTATTGGTGTTTGAACCCAGGACATTGTTTCTGCTAGCTAAGCAGGCACTCTACAACTGAGCCACACCTACTACATTTTTTTGCCTGAAATGGGGCTTGAATTCAGGACCTTGTTTTACTTGCTTGGCTTTGTCACTCTTGGATGTCACTTACCACATGAGCCATGACTTTAGCCATCCTTCAGTACCTTGAATACATAGAAATATTTTTAAAAAGCATTCTATTGAAGAGCCAGACTAAAGCCATTTTGAAGTCAGGCCCCACTTTACCACGCGAACCTGAGATAAGCAGGCCCTGTGAGGAAACCCAGGACAAGCTTATTAGGGCCCAGCCGGTCAAGAACTCTAACCACCTGGGAATGCTTAACTCTAACTGCCCCCAGAATGCCTTGAGACCTGAGCCAATCAGATTTGTACCCATGTCTTAATCTTCCTTGCTTGAACACCTGATTGCTGTAACTTTGTTTTTTTGTCTTGCTTGAAAACCTGATTGCTGTAACTTTGTTTTTTGTCTTGCTTGAACACCTGATAGCTCTAACTTTGTTTTTTGCCTTTATAAGCCCTGTGCAATCGCAGCTTGGGGCTTCCTCCTAACCTCCACTGTGTCGGTGGGTAGGACGAGGCCCAAGTTGCAGTTTGCCTGAATAAAACCTTGCTTTTGCATTTCGGAACGTCTGAGTCTCGGTGGCCTTCTTGGTGGTCTTCTCACAACTTGGCATAACACCATGACTTCTGGAGGAGCAGCAGAGCCCTAGCTAAGCTTCCCCCAACAACCACCCCCCCCCACCGACATCCCAGTTTTACCACTCCAGGGAAACTTTTACTCCTAGACAGATAGCCCAAGTAAGTTATAACTGTATAGGGATTCTGGCCAGAAAGGAAAAATCAAATTTGCTGGCCTGAAAACACAGATTTGATCTCTGGGCAGAGTCCCACCGCCATGCTGCTACCGGTACTCGCACAGTGCCAGGCACTCCATGCACCTAAAGCATACAATGATGACCAGGAAGAAATCCTCCAGACGGCAGACAGACGTGGATCGCAAGCTGAGCACAGACAGTCCAAAATCACAGAGAAAGCGTGAGCACCCCATGAAAAACATTCTCACACATGCCCACAGAGCAGAATCTGGAAGGTAGCCCTTTCCCCACTGCCAGAGCAAAGCACCATCTTTGACTCTGGCATAGACCCAGTCAGAACAGACTGGAACTAAAGCAGGCCAGGGGAAAGTGAGGACAAAGGAGGGCAAGAATAACTGATCAGTGAGAGACAGCTCTGCCCAGGAGAAGGACCCTCCACCCACAAGGGAGGATCTCTCCTTCAGGCCATGGCTCAGAGACTCAGCTAAACTCAGCCAGAGGTGCCCTGCCCCGCCCCGCCCTGCCCCACCGACACTGAGGCTGCCGACTGACTCTCCAGCAGCCGGAATTTCTAAAATCAAACCGAAAGCGGTGAGCAACTACTGGCGGCACAGAATTATCAGACAGGAGAATAAACAGTTCCCGAGATAGATAAATGGCCCCATTACAGAGAAAGCCCAATTTCTACCAGCAAACCAAGTTGAATTCCACATACCAGCTCCGCCCAGGAGAAGGTCGCCCCACCCAGGAGGGAGGAGCCTCCCTGGGGGCAAGCAGCTCTCAGCCAGGTAAACCAGGCTTGACTCACCCTGCTCTGCTGAGTCCCCAGGCTAGTCAGAGGCAGGTGTTAAAGGCAACAGCCCCACAGCAGATGGGAGGAGCCATGGTTCCTGAGACTGTTCAGTGTCCCCCAACTACAGAGGACACCCAAGTCCTACCTGCAAGCTGTGTGAACCACAGAGACCAGGATTTAACTAATAGGGGAGGAGGGTAAGAGCAGATCCACCCCCTCCAACCTGAAAGCAAATCAAACCAGCCAAACAGCAGGAAAGTAGACTGTAGACCATCGCGAGGAAACCAGAGACTGGAAAAAGCCACCCAAACAAGGAAGACTCCATTTTTTAAACTTTTTTATTTTTTATTTTTCAGTTGTCACTTGTTTTTTGTTTGTTTGTTTTGTGTTTTTTGATTATATATATATATATATATTTTGGTTTGTGTGTTTGTTTTCCAGTATTTTGTCTTTGTTTCTATTTTCACATTTTCTTTCTTTAAAATTACTTTCCTTTGATTAATACCTTTACTGTTTTCTGCTGACTTTCCATTGTCCATCATTTTAACCTTGTTATTTCTACTGATTCTACTCTTCTCCACCTTTCCACTTCACTGAAACTAAACCAAAATCATCATCCCCCATTCATTTTACTCCATTCTCTTCACTACCCCTAACTTATGCTCTTGAATTTACTTCCAGGACCTTCAGACTCCATTGATCGCTGGTTATTGGATAGTGGGTATCCCTATTCAATCCGAGTGAGTCAAAGGGGTTCATAGAGAAATCCCACCAGTCTAAACAAAATTAAATGTAAGAACAAAATTGCTCATATGGTTATAATGGTAAATAAGTAACTACTGAATACAGGGCTCAGGGTTGCTGTTATATTAAAAGTATATTCTTTGGGGACACCAAATCTCCTTTTATATACAAAAAAAGAGAGGGAAGGTATCTGTATATAATTGTGAACTTCTAAGTTTTATACAAGTGCTTGGTAGGGTATTCTTTGGGTCTTAAACGGTGCTCACAGGTGCTTGTAGATTGGTATTTCCAATCCAAATTGGCAGAAGAAGCACAAGAAAGATGGCAAGCCAGGGAAACTCATCTCCCACTCAAAACAAGCAGGAAGCAGAGCAGTCAATCAAAGACCAAGAAGAGAATCCTCAAAATGTTCTACAAACTCTACTGATAAAAAATTTAATGAAATGTTTGAATCTCTTCAGACAGCTATTCTAGAGTGTGAGGAGGCTAGCCAAAGACGAATACACCAATCCATCCATAAATAGAGGATTTCATAGCCTCCAAAAAATAGAAAAATAAATGAACTTCAAGAGTCCAATGAAAAGATAGATACCCAGCTAAAAGATTTGAGAGACAGCACTCAAAACGAAATTAATGAAGTAAGGAAGTCCATACAGGACCTAAGAGAAAATTATAGTAAAGAAATTTAAGCCATCAAGAAAGACCAGTCAGAAGGAAGGGAGATTTGAAATCAAGTAGCTACCCTACACAGCAGACTAGATGAAGCAGAGGATTGAGTCTCAGGAACTGAAGATACCCTAGAATCTATGGAGAAAGAAGGAAAAAAAAAAACCAATCCAATCAGCAAAGCAGATAAATCCAGGAGCTCCAAGATACAATCAGGAAGTCCAACTTAAGGCTAATAGGTATCGAGGAAAACTTAGAGAAAGAAGTTAATAGAATAGACAACATGTTTAACAGAATAATAGCAGAGACCTTCCCAAATATCCAGAAGAATAGGCCTATCCAGATACAAGAAGGATTTGGAACTCCAAACCAACCAGACCAGAATAGGACATCCTACCAACACATTATGATCAAAACAGGATCAATAGACACCAAGGAAGGAATGTTTAAAGCTACTAGGGAGAAGAAAATAATCACATATACAGGAAAACCAATCACAATTACCCAACTTCTATCCAGAGACCATGAAAGCAAGGAGAGCCTGGAATGAGGTATGCCACAACCTACAGAAAAATAAGTATCAATGAAGAATACTGTACCCAGCTAAACTCTCATTCATAACCGAAGGTCAAATAAAAGTCCTCCACAGTAAGGAAAAACTGAAACAATGTATCTCCACCAAACCAGCATTACAGAAAATCCTCAAGGATATCCTACACATAGAAAATAATCAAAATCACAATACAGACATAGAATTGAATCCTAAATCGAAAACCAGAATATTAGATCAAGAATAGGGAAGACACAGCTTTTAACAAGATAGCTATAATGAAAGGAACAAATGTTCAGCTCTCAATCCTAACTCTCAACATTAATGGAATTAATTCTCCAATTAAACAACATAGGTTCATAAGCTGGATCAAAAATCAAGATCCATCTTTCTGCTGCCTCCAAGAGACACATTTACTCAGCTAAAACAAACATTTTCTAAAAGTGAAAGGCTGGAATAAAGTCTATCAAGCAATCAGCCCCCATAAGCAGGCTGGAGTTGCAATTATACTATCAGACAAAATTGACTTCAAATTAAAAACAGTAAGAAGAGGAAAAGAAGGCTACTACATATTAATGAAGGGGTCTCTCCTACAGGAGGTTATAACTGTTATGCCAAGTCACGAAACAACCACCAAGAAGGCCACTGAGACTCAGACATTCTGAAATGCAAAAGCAAGGCTTTATTCAGGTGGGCTGCAACTCGGGCCTCGTCCTACTCACCGACACAGCGGAGGTTAGGAGGAAGCCCTGAGCTGCGATTGCACAGGGCTTATAAAGGCAAAAAAAACCAAAGTTACAGCCATCAGGTGTTCAAGCAAGCAAGATTAGGACACAGGTACAAATCTGATTGGCTCAGGGCTCAAGGCATTCTGGAGGCAGTTAGAGTTAAGCATTCCCAGTGGTTAGAGTTCTTGACTGGCTGGGCCCTAATAAGCTTGTCCTGAGTTTGCTCACAGGGCCTGCTTATCTCAGGTTCACGTGGTAAAGTGGGGTTTGCGTGGTAAAGTGGGGCCTGACTTCAACATCTGGCTCTTCATTTCCGCCTTTTCTCTTTGGTACCTTGGGAGCCAATCATGACTCCATTCTGTCCATTTCAATGGCTTGCATGTCTAGGGGATGATATAGAGATAAGGCATGGGCCAATAGGGCCCAAAGTAATAACAACAACAACAACAACAACAACAAAAACCAACTCTGGTCCCTTAGTTTTAAAGGGGGGCTGATGGGTGAAGATCATCCATCTTCTGTAGCTTCTTCAGGCTGACTGAGGGACGTTGACCTTACCTAGCCAGGAACCTATAACCTTACTTTACCAAGGGACTGCAGGAGTACTCCAAACTGGAAATTAACTTTCAGCTATACAGACTTACCATTAGCTGTATAGTGTTTAGTATCCAAATGTCAGCAACAAAATAATACATAAACTTCTCAGCTGTGCTCTAAGGGTTGAGTGGCTATGCCCATATTCCTGAGCAAGCCTAAAACTACCAATGCCTTCTTGCATGGGACTTTACAGAACTCCTGCTAGTTGCTAAAATAAGGGGGTCACCCCACTTTGGAGTGAGCTGCCAAAATAACATCAACATTAGCCAGGGTAGCAAGGAAAGAAGGCAAAAAGAAAATTATGACAATATTCAGTCTAACTTTCTTTTCTTGAGGAGAAGGCAAAGCGGCTGAGTCGGGTGCTTGGAGACCTCCCATGTTCCACCATGGTAGTCGCCGTCTAGGGCAAAGGGGTCAGCTGCCCTGGCGTGGGAGCAACGGACCCAAGTGGCGATGCCGTCTACCTTGAGGGCGGTGGAAGTAGTCAGTAGGACCACATAGGGTCTCTTCCACCGTGGTTCTAAGGATTTAGGGTTATGCCTCCGGACAAACACCCAATCCCCTGGTCTGAATAAATGGGGGGTAGGGGCAGAAGCGGAATCATATAATGCCTTAAGTTTGGGCCACATGTTCTTGTGCATGAGCTGCAAATAATCAAGTTTACACAAAAATTCAGTATGATCCAAATCAGCAAGCAATTCAGTCTGAAGGCTAGGGATAATGGGTGGGGGGTGGGGGGGTACCCGTACATTATTTCAAAAGGAGTAAAGCCAAGCTGATAGTGAGAATTTCTTACTTTAAGCAGAGCAAAAGGAAAGAGTGACACCCAGTCTGCGCCAGTCTCTAAGGCCAATTTAGTTAAGATCTCTTTTATAGTCCGATTCATTCTCTCTACCTGTCCTGAACTCTGGGGTCTATAAGCACAATGCAATTTCCAATCCATCCCCAGTGCAGTGGCTATTACCTGACTTATTTTTGAGACGAAGGCCGGACCATTGTCCGACCCAGTGGTGGATGGGAAGCCATACCTGGGTAGGATTTCTTCCAGAATCTTCTTAGCCACTACATTCGCAGTCTCATGCTTTGTTGGATAGGCTTCAACCCATCCTGAAAAGGTGTTTACAAAAACTAGCAAATATTTGTATCCAAATTTTCCAGGTGTAATTTCTGTGAAATCTACTTCCCAATACACGCCTGGCCTATCCCCATGGAGGCGAGCTCTTTTAATAACTTGTTGCTTGGGGGCATTGGTAAGCTGACAGGCCTTGCAATTTTTAACAATATCTTCAATAAGTTGATCTCCTTGTCTAATTTTCACGGTGGAGTATCGGAGCAAGTCCTGCATTCTTCGGGTTCCCATGTGAGAAGCTCGGTGGATCTCTCCTTACCCAGCCCTTGTGGCGAGATAAGTTTCCCTTCACCAGTTTTCCACCAGTCATTGTTTCCTTCTCTGTCTGGGGTTTTGTGGGCCATGGGAATTTGCCACTCCAAGTCTTCTTGGGAATACTGGGGCACAGGAGGCAAAGCTTGTGACCCTGGGTCTACTAGAGTCAATACTTCTGCTCTGGGCTGGAAGGCATCCTTGGCTGCCTGGTCGGCCAGATTATTCCCTCTAGTCACTGAATCAACTCCCTTTTGATGACCCGGACAGTGCATAATGGCAATTTTTGCTGGTTCCCATAGGGCCCAGATGAGGCTTAAAATCTCCTGCTTGTTTCTAATGGCCTTTCCTTCAGCTGTCAGTAGCCCCCTCTCTTGGTAGATGGCTCCATGGATGTGTACCGTGGCAAAAGCGTACCGACTGTTCGTATAGATATTTAGTCTCTTTGCTTTTCCCATCTGTAAAGCTTTTGTTAGTGCCACTAGTTCTTCTCTTGCAGTTCCCTGAGGGAGGGCCTCCGCCCTCACTATCTCAGTGTCTGTAGTAACCGCCACACACGCATACCATTTTCCATCCCGAATGAAGCTGCTGCTATCAGTGAACCAGGTGTGCTCGGCATGTGATAGTGGAAAATCCAGCAAGTCTGGCCGGAGGCCATGTGCTTGGGCCAGGATCTGCTCACAATCATGCAGAGGCGCTTTCAGATCCAGATCCGGCAGCAGAGTTGCTGGGTTTAATGCTGTAGGTACACAGAAGCTGATACATGCCGGGTTAAGTAACAAGGTCTGGTAATGGACCATGCAGGCATTGCTCATCCATTGGTTGGGCGGTTGTTTTAGCACCCCCTCTAGAGTGTGTGGAGTGGCCACAGTCAGGTTCTGTCCCAGAGTCAACTTGTCTGCATCTTTTACCAAGAGGGCTACTGCAGCTATTATTCTTAAGCATGGAGGCCACCCAGCTGTGACAGGATCCAATTTCTTTGACAAGTAGGCGACTGGCTGTCTCCAAGGCCCAATTGGCTGGGTGAGCACCCCTTTTGCTATTCCTTTATTTTCAGCCACGAACAATGTGAATGGTTTATTCATGTCAGGTAGGCCTAAGGCGGGGGCTTCCAGAAGGCTTTTCTTGATTGCCTCAAAGGCTTTTTGCATCTTCTCAGTCCAATGAAATTCTGGGAGATTTTTGGTGGCTTCATATAGAGGCTTGGCCATCTCAGCAAACCCAGGTATCCACAGCCGGCAAAAGCCCGCTGTTCCCAGGAACTCTCTGACTTGTCTGGCTGACTTAGGCACAGGGATTTTCACACAGTCTCTTTAAGTGCCAATGCTTGCCCTCTTTTAATATGAAACCCAGGTAGGTGACTTCAGGTTTACAAATTTGTGCCTTTTTAATGGAGGCCCTATAGCCCAAATTGCCAAGAGTCTTTAAGAGCCTAGCTGTTCCCTTTAGACAGCTATTTTTGTCTGGAGTGGCTATTAACAAATCATCTACATATTGCAATAGACTTATTCCAGTATTTTTGGAGCGGTACTCACTCAGGTCTTCATGTAACGCCTCATCAAAGATGGTAGGCGAATTCTTGAATCCTTGAGGCAGCCTGGTCCAGGTCAATTGACCACTTATCCCGATTTCAGGATCGTGCCAAGTAAATGCAAAGTAGCTTTGGCTCTGTGGGGCTAAGGGCAGGCTAAAGAAAGCATCCTTTAGATCCAACACAGTATACCACACATGGCTCGGTGACAGGGAGCTCAGCAGAGTATACAGGTTTGGGACTGTTGGATGAATGTCCATTACTCTCTTGTTAACTTCTCTCAAGTCTTGCACTGGTCTGTAATCATTAGAATTAAGCTTTTTTACAGGCAACAGTGGAGTATTCCAGGCTGACTGGATGGGCTTCAGAACTTCTAAATCTAACAATTTTTTGATGTGAGGAGTGATCCCCTTCTTTGTTTCTAGTTACATAGGGTACTGGCAAACTCTTACTGGGTTGGCCCGGCTTTGAGTTCCACAAAGATTGGAGGACGATGTTTTGCCAGTCCCATTCCCCCAGTTTCTGCCCATGCTTGGGGAAATGCCCGTAGCCACTCATTTTCTGGAGACTCAGGCTTGGGATTCTGGTATAGCCTATATTCCTCTTCTAACTTGCTAGTTATTAGTATACTAACAGGCTTTTCTCTTGAGTTCGTCACGGAAGCCCCACTGCCTGTGAACTGTATCTGAGCTTTCATTTTTGTTAAGAGGTCACATCCAAGCAATGGATAGGGGCAGTTAGGGATGACTAAAAATGAGTGGGTTACCTGGCTGGCTCCCAAGTCCACTGTCCTTCGAGTAGTCCATTTATAGGGTTTAGTGCCCGTCGCACCTTGGACCCATGTTGTTTTAGTGGACATCGGCTCTCTCAGGGCTAGCAATACTAAATTTTCTACTCCCGTATCTACCATGAACATGACTGGATACCCCTCCACTTTCAATGTTATCCTGGGCTCAGGGAGGGGATCTGAGCCCAGACTCCCTCAGTCACTGTCTTCAGCCATCTCTAAGGCTGGAAACACTCTTGATCCTACTTTCTGTTTTTCCTCCTTTTTCTTGGCTAGCTCTGGGAAGTTTTTGATCCAATGCCCCTCCTCCTTGCAATAGGCACATTGATTCTTCCCCACTCTTGATTGGGATTTGGGCTCCTGCTCCTTACTTGGAGAGGAGGACTGTTTCCTGCCTGCACAGAGGTCAGGATTTCCCTGAGGTCCTTGTATTGTGCCTGTTGTTGCTCCAAAATTCTAGCCAAACTCCTTTCCTTAACTCTGTTCCTCTTTTCTTGCTCGATTCCACGTTCTTTGTCCTTCCTTTCCTGTCTTTTTCTCCTGTTTCTCTCTTATTATAAACCTTTTCCACCACTGCTACTAAATCCTTAACAGATTTTTCACCAAGCCTGTCTAGAGCCTGCAACTTCCTCTTTATGTCTGGTGCGGCTTGATTTATGTAGGCAAACATAATCATCTGAGCAGATTCCTGGGTCTCAAGATCATATGGGGTGTATTGACTAAATGCTTCCACAAGCCGCTCAAGGTATGCTGCTGGACTTTCACTTTCTCCCTGTCTAATATCATAAACTTTGTCCATATTGGTAGGTCAGCGAGCCGCCACCTTGATACCTGTCAGCAGAGCCTGGCGATAGACAAGGAGTCGCTCCCTACCTTCAGCCGTATTGTAGTCCCATGCTGGTCGGGTTTCAGGAAAATAGGTGTCAATCAAGGCAGGATTCGTGATGGGCGTTCCGGTGGGGCCGGAGATAAGTCTTCGGGCCGCTTCTTGGATACGATCTCTCTCCTCAGTTGTGAAAAGGACCTGTAAAAGCTGTCTACAATCATCCCAAGTGGGCTGGTGGGTGATAAGTATAGTATCAAGCAAGCGAATTAAATCCTGGGGTTTCTCAGAAAAGGGGGCATTTTGGGTATGCCAATTGTAAAGATCACTAGTAGAAAATGGCCAGTATTGGTCTCTCTTGTCACCCTGTGCCTTGGAACAAATACTGGGGTAGGGGAAGGATTGGAGCAGGGAGTTGGTAAGAAAGGCCAAACCCAAGGAACGTCCCTGTCAACGAGTTCCCTCCATGTGTAAGGAACCTGGTCTAGATACCCTAAACAAGGGACGTCGATTAGGTATTGTAAAGTATGGATCTTAGCTATGTCAAAGCTCCCCTCAGGTGGCCAATTAGCTCCCTCAAGGGTGGGCCATTCTGACTTGCACAGGGTGATCCACTTTTCCTTCTTAAGGGCTACACCTTGGTTCTGAGCTATCTCCTTGACCTCCCTCCAGTGAGCTAGGGTCAAATCTAGGGGGCCAGATGGAGGTCCCCAAGATAGAACGTTACCCATAGTTCTGATCAGATGTTCACTCCAAAAGGTTACAAAAACAAAACAATTAATACAAAAGGAGGAAAACACAGGCCTGAGAACAAGAAAAGTTGGGGCTCTCCCAAGTTGGCCCACGACCTCCTGCAAGGGTGCAGAAGGAGTGGACCCGAGTTCAAGGCAGGTTTCCAGGCGTCCTCCTTCAAGGGTGGAGAGTCTGGGGCATCCCCCAGTCTCCAAAGGGTTGCAGAGTAAGTGCATCCGCTTCGACAACCCCTTCAAGAAATAAACAAAAGCAAAACAGACAAACAGACACATTATAGGACAAGACAAATGAACAGGGCTGTTTACTTACCTTCGGAGTCTGGGGTCTCGGGGGGGCCCCCAAATGTTATGCCAAGTCGCGAAATGACCACCAAGGAGGCCACCGAGACTCAGACATTCTGAAATGCAAAAGCAAGGCTTTATTCAGGCGGGCTGCAACTCGGGCCTCGTCCTACCCACCGACACAGCGGAGGTTAGGAGAAAGCCCTGAGCTGCGATTGCACAGGGCTTATAAAGGCAAAAAACAAAGTTACAGCCATCAGGTGTATAAGCAAGCAAGATTAGGACACAGGTACAAATCTGATTGGCTCAGGGCTCAAGGCACTCTGGGGGCAGTTAGAGTTAAGCATTCCCAGTGGTTAGAATTCTCGACTGGCTGGGCCCTAATAAGCCTGTCCTGAGTTTGCTCACAGGGCCTGCTTATCTCAGGTTCATGTGGTAAAGTGGGGTTTGTGTGCTAAAGTGGGGCCTGACTTCAAAGTCTGGCTCTTCAATAATCATCCTAAATATCTATACCCCAAATACAAGAGCACCCAACTTCATCAAACAAACACTACTGACTCTAAAAAGACTCATAGATCCAAACACATTGATAGTTGGAGACTTTAACACTCCACTGTCACCTCTGGACGGAACAGCACGCCAAAAACTGAGCAAAGAAAACTCAGAACTAAAAAACTACATAGACCAACTAGACTTAACCGACATCTACAGAATATTCCATCCAGCAACACAAGAATATACATTCTTTTCAGCAATACATGGAACATTCTCAAAAATAGATTACATCTTAGGACACAAAGAAAATCTGTACAAATTCAGAAGTATGGAATTCGTTCCCTGCATTATCTCAGAAAACAATGGAATAAAAATAGAGCTCAACTCAAACAGCCACCACAGATAATCCTACAATTCATGGAGACTGAACAACACATTGTTGAACCACCAGAGGGTCATTGAAGAAATTAGAGCGGAAATTCAAATGTTTATGGAATTAAACCAAGATGAACACACAAAGTACCAGCTCCTTTGGGCCATATCAAAGGCAGAACTCATAGGTAAATTTATATCTCTGAGTGCCTACATAAACAAACTGAAGAAATTAGCAACTCAACATCTTAAGGAAGCAACTTAACCTTTGGAGAAGCTAGGATTCCAGGGACCAATACTGAATATAATTAAGGCTGTCTACGACAAACCCACAGTGAACATTACTCTTAATGGGGAAAAGCTAAAGCCATTTCCTCTAAAATCAGGAACAAGACAAGATTGTCCCCTCTCCCCTCTCCTCTTCAACATAGTACTAGAATTCCTAGAGAGAGGAATAAGGCAAGAAGAAGACATAAAGAGGATCCAAATAGGAATAGATGAAGTCAAACTCTTTCTTGTTGCAGATGTGATGATTCTGTATCTAATGAACCCCATAGACTCTACTCCCAAGCTACTTGAGCTGATCCAAAACTTTGGCAAAGTAGCAAGATATAAAATAAACCGTCAAAAAATCAATGGCTTTTCTATATGCCAATGACCCAAAGACCGAGGCTGAAATCACGAAAGCAACTACTTTTGCAATGGCCTCAAAAAACATAAAATACCTAGGAATAACCTTAACCGAAGAAGTGAAAGATCTCTATGATGAGAACTTTAAAAACATGAAAAATGAAATTAAGACAGAACTAAGGAAATGGAAAAACTTCCCATGCTCCTGGATTGGGAGGATTAATATTGTCAAAATGGCAAGACTGCCAAAGGTTGTATACAAGTTCAACACAATACCCAATAATATCGCAACACCATTTTTTAATGAAATAGAGGAAGCAATCCAGAAATTCATATGAAACAATAAAAGACTCCATATAGCAAAAACAATCCTAAGTAGAAAGAACAGTGCTGGAGGAATTACAATACAAAACTTGGAGCTGTATTACAAAACTATAGTAATAAAAACAGCTTGGTATTGGCACAGGAACAGGCCTGAAGACCAATGGAACAGAACTGAAGACCCAGAAAGGAACCTGCAGATATATGCCTACTTAATCTTTGGTAAAGGAGCCAAAAAATAGGATGGAAGAAAGATAGCCTCTTTACCAAATGGTGCTGGCAAAGCTTGTTCAACACCTGCAACAAACTAAAACTAGATCCCTATATATCACCCTGCACCAAAATCAATTCTAAATGGATCAAAGACCTTGAAGTAAAATCAGATACCCTGAAAATACAAGAAAAAATAGGAGAAACACATGGGCTCCTTGGGACAGGATGCAACTTCTTTAATAAAGGCCCACAAATGCAACCAATCAAAGAAAGGTTGCACCAATGGGATGGCATCAAACTGTACAGTTTCTACAGGGCAAAGGATATAGTTTGCAAGATAAACAGAAAGCCCACAAATTGGGAGAATATTTTGCTGGCCATACAACAGACAAATGCCTCATATCTAAGACATATGCAGAACTAAAAAAATTACATTCCTCCAAAACAAATCCTCAAAGAACCAAAAGCCCCCTCAACAAGTGGTTTAAGGACTTAAAAACAGACTTCTCTGAAGAGGAAATGTGAATGGCTAAGAGACATATGAAAAAGTGCTCTACATCACTGGCCATAAAATAAATGCAAATCAAAAGAACATTGAGATTCCATCTCACTCCAGTAAGAATGCCCATTATCAAGAAAATTATCAACAAATGCTGGAGGGGATGTAGCCAAAAGGGAACCCTACTTCATTGTTGGTGGGAGTGTAAAGTTGTTCATCCACTCTGGAAATTGGTATGGAGATTGCTCAGGAGGCTAAACATAGAGCTCCCCTATGACCCAGCAGCCCTACACTTGGGCATTTGCCCAAAAGATTACAAACAAGAACACATTAAAGCCACATGCACAACAATGTGCATCGCAGCACAATTTGTCATTGCCAAAATATGGAACCAACCCAGATGCCCCTCAGTAGATGAAGGGATCAGGAAAATGTAGTACATACACACAATGGAATTTTATGCCTCTATCAGAAATAATGACATTGCCCCATTCATTAGGAAATGGAAGGACTTGGAAAAAATTATACTAATTGGAGTGAGCCAGACCCAAAGAAAAATGGCCTGTGGTTTCCCTCATAGGGAATAGTTATCACAGGTTTAGGCTATTCACAGCAGAGGATCACAAGAGCCCAATAGCTATACCCTTATGAACACATAAGATGATGGTAAGTTAAATGGACTCCACATATTGGAAATGAGTGGTAGTTATTTTCAACATGCCATGTAAAACAGTAGCTTTTTTGTTGTTGATGATGATGGTCCTCTTGTATTTCCTTCATGTGGTTGTCCCCGCGCTATCCGTTTATCTCATCTGAGTACCCTAGAAACTGTGTATACTGGTATTGGAACTAGGGAAGGGTAGAGAATATCAAAATCAAGAGTAATGTATAAAAAGACAAATGACTCCAAAATCAGTATTTAGGAAACCACTTGGTGTAAACGAACTGAACAACTCATGGTGGAAGAGGGGGAAGAGGAGGGGAGGGGGGGAAATGAGGAAGGAGGTAACAAATTGTACAAGAAATGTACCCACTTCCTTACGTACGAAACTGTAACCTCTCTGTACATCACTTTGACAATAAATAAATAATCATTAAAAAAATTTCAATTCCAGAATGTTTGAAGACAAATAGGGCACTGATATACCCAGAACCCTAACAGGTAAAGCCATGGAACAGATCCTGTGTGTGCATAAGAAATTTGCAGCATTCTAATCAGAATTCACAAATTTTTAAGAAAGCTGGGCTTGTCTCTCAGCCAGACCGCTCTGGGGCTCTGGAGATGGCCTGAAGGTTCTCCTTGCAGGCTTCTCTGTATCAAGCTCTTGCTGATTATGGAGAGTGGAGCTTCCTCCAACAGTCACAGTCACCTCACAGCTTTCAAAATGATACAGTCAAGCATTCACAGTACAAATACAACCAAGTGAAATAGGGAGGAAATACAGGAGTCCAAAACTCCAAGACAGGAGTCCAAGGTGCCTGTCACTGCATCCTTGGGTCACTAGAGAGGCTAGAGAAATACACCACCAATGCTGGTGAGGCACATAACTGAAAGTGGTGATCATAGATTAAACAAGTTGGGACAGTTCAAGGAAGGGGAGAAAGCAAGATGGCAAGAACTTTGGCAGCCAAGTAGTACAAAGGGAACAAATGGTCTTTGATAGCAATGAGAACTTGCTACACAGATTTTTAGCTAGGACTTACCTTTATGAATGATATCTGGTAAATGTATTTAGAACTGCCAGGATCCTTTCTTTCTCCTTCCTTCCTTCCTTCCTTCCTTCCTTCCTTCCTTCCTTCCTTCCTTCCTTCCCTCCCCCCCTCCCTCCCTCCCTTCCCTTCCCTCCCTCCCTCCCTCCTTCCCTCCCTCCCCGCTCTCTCTTTCTTTCTTTCTTTCTTCCTTCCTTCCTTCCTTTTTTTCTTTCTTTCTTTTTTTCTTTCTTTCTTTCTTTCTTTCTTTCTTTCTTTCTTTCTTTCTTTCTTTCTTTCTTTCTTTCTTTCTTTCTTTCTTTCTTTCTTTCTTTCATTCTTGTGCCACTCCTGGGGCTTCAACTCAGAGTCTGACTGCTGTCTTTGAGCTTTTTTTTGGCACTTCACCACTTGAATCAAGGCTTCCATGCTGGCTTTTTTGTGATTAATTGTAGATAAGTGATTCCTTTGTTGCCCTGGCTGGCTTCAAACCAGGATCCTTAGATCTCAGTCTTTTAAGTAGCTAGGATTTCAGTCATGAGCCACCAGCACCTGGCTGAACTTGCAGGGTGTCTGCCTCTGAATTAGCCATTTCAGAATGTGAGAAAGAGATGCTGCATCTGTGATGTGGGCAGAAAGAGATACTTGAACAGACTGAGTTTCCTTGGAGCATAGCTTCCAGTCTGACTCCAATAATTAGCAATACTTTAAATACCCTAGTGTTGGGATGCTGTATGTTGGCAACTAGTGTTTGTGTAGTTACTAGTTTCTGTTATACTTGTGGTAATATGTTAGGGAATATAAAAGTTTTTATTTTATTTAAAAAATCCCCAAAGTCAGTAAGTATTCATTCCGTTGTAATTATTGAGGAATACTTTTACAGTTAGAAATGGCTACTACTGGATCACAATAAGGGAATAAAATATTTATTCAGATAATATGCAACTTTGTTCATTTATAATCACCCACAGAAAGGAGTGTTTTCAATTAAAATATATTCTAGTCACATACACATTCAAATGAAATTAACTTTCTACATCTAACAGCTAAACTCTGAATTGCACTTTTTTTCATTCTCCTCTACTTCTTCCTCTTCCTTCTGGATTTTGACCTTTGGGTTGGAAAATGAAACATATATGGAGATCTTTGATCTTATTAGCATGTTTTGCAATTCATTTTTCTGTTCCCATCTAGTTAAAATAGATTAATACTCACCTATATCAAGTTACAAAGCCCAGGTCAGTGTACTAAGACACTACAAGTCATTTCAGGCATTTAATTCTGATTTCATTTAGTTATTTAAAGATTGGAACGATACAACCTTGAGAAATTAGCCTATTCCTTGTACTTCAGCTAAAATTATTCTGTAAGTAGATGTCAGTCTTCCATTCTAATGGAGCACCCTTTGTCAATGTAGAATTTTAAAGCAACATTAAATTAATACTTTCAGTACAAATAATCTCAGCTGAGGGTTGAGAAGTTTAGGTTTAAGCATGTGTATGTATGTGTAAGAGGTGAAAGGGAGAAAGGGAGAGAGGATTGGGACAGAGCCACTCAGAACAAGACAGAGAAACACACTGAGTGACTGCATTGTAATCTCTTTTCTTAATTTCACTGTGCCTATTCATTTTTTAACACTCTAGTGCACCCAGGTGAGTGTCTACCCAATTTGTCACTATCCCTTATGGTACTGAGTTCACTAAAACACCAATGTACATTATCAAATTTATGGTATAGTTGTTAAATTTTGCTGATTGAACTTTTAAATAATCAGTTGCCTTTCTCCATAATTTAACTTCCAATAGTTTCAGTAACCAACAATTTACTACTGTGTGAAAATACTAAATAGTGTATTCTAAAAATAAACAATCCATAAGTTTCAAATAGGGTTTTTAACAGTTCATAGTTATAATTATTCCATATATAATTATTATCACCCTCTTTATGTGCATCAATTTATGTTAAGCTCTTTATCTTAGTTGTGTGTGAATAGGAAAAAAAACATTGTATTAGTAGATTTGGGTATGATTTCAGGATTAATGAAAACTTTTGGAAAGCATCCTAGTGCACAAAAGAGAAATATTACTATTTATTTTAGAGGTCAGAGTTGGCAGTGATAGGATGACTAGTCCTTTAGACATATAGAAATCTAATTGTTTACATGGAATTTTCCACACAATGAAAGACAGGCCCTATATAGGCCAATCTTGATCAGAGAAGCTTACAAAATGATAATGCATTTCAAGGATAAATCAAACATTCCATTGATCCAATTAACATCTTGAATTGACTTTGTAATATTTTTTAAATTTTTATTGTCAAGCTGATGTACAGAGAGGCTACAGTTTCATACGTTAGGCATTGGATACATTTCTTGTACTGTTTGTTACCTTCTCCCTCATTCCCCCCTCTCCCCTTCCCCTTTCCTTCTTCCAAGATGAGTTGTTCTGTTGATTTACACCAAACAGTTTTGCAAGTATTGCTTTTGTAGTTGTTTGTCTTTTTATTCTGTGTCTCTTGATTTTAGTATTCCCTTTCACTTTCCTAGTTCTAATACAGTATACATGGTTTCCAGTGTACTCAGATAAGATACAGTGATAGTGCAGGCACAACCACAGGAAGGGGATACAAGAGGATCATCAACAAAAGAAGCTACAATTTCACATCGCATGTTGAAAGTAATTACAACATTGATATAAGTTGTTTCCATTTGACTTTGTAATTTGAAATGAAGAATGAAGAGGCAGCAAAGGAAACTGTCCCAAGAATTTTAAACCTCACTCAGATTATATTTTGACCTCAGAGTGTTTGGTGTTCTGTGTTTTTAAAGACACACCTAAAGAAGAGAAGATAGCTAGCTGGGTTTCACTAACCATATTAGCATTTCCTCCCAGTCCCAGAAAAGCATTCACTGTAAATGTGGAAAAATTCCGTATAGTTATGTAAAAGTCCAAAGTCTGGAAGTATGCTATTTTAGCAAATGCTTTCTACTTAATTTGTCAGAAAGGTTATTAACTGTAGTGGGCATGTCACAGGTTTCTTGCCTTGGAAGACTGTACATAGACAAGAAGGTCTGTCATAGTTTCTAGATGTTTGCATCATTAAGAATAAATCACATTTTATAACATATTGTCTTGTAAGTATTACTGTTGCATTGGTTCACCTTTTACCCTTTGTCTCACCATTTTGATGTTCCCCTTCCCTTCCCTAATTCAGACAAACATATATACAGTACTCAGGGTGCCAGGGTAAAATACAGTGACAACAGAGACTAAATCATAGGGAAGATAAACAGAAGAGAAAAAGGAATAGCTTCACATAGCACATTAAATATAACAACAACAATGTTGTAAACTAACTGTACAACTTGGGGATGGGGTGAGGAGGAAGGAAGGTAGGAGAAAAATGAGGGAGGAAGTAACAAATTAGACAAGAAATGTACTCAGTGCCTTACCTATGTAACTGTAACCCCTCTGTATATTACCTCGACAATAAAAATAAAGAAGAAAAAGAGCCTCACAAAATTATTGTGATAACCAAATCAAATGATTCAAACTACAAAAAAAAGAATAAATCATATTAAGTGAAGTGTGCCAGACCCAAAGAAACAGATTCCATGTTTTCTCTCATTGGTAATAATTGGTAAATATCTAGGATAGTCCTAGCACAGGATCATAGTACCTCATATTTATATACATACGATCCTATAAGATGATGCCAAGTGAAATGAGCACAAAGATATGGAAACAAAAGATTTATTTTACTGTTGCTGTTATTTTCAGTTTGCTATGTGGAATTTTTCTTTTTTCTTTCATATGGTTTATCCCTTGTTGTGACTGTAATTGATTTCAGTACCATAGATATTGTTTATACATTCATCTGAATTAGGGAAGGGAAGGGGAACATCAAAATGGTGAAACAAAGGATAAAGGGCGAACCAATGCAATAGTGATACCCACAAGACAATATGTTGTATAATATCTGTATAACTCTGGGGGTAGGGGTAGGTTGGGAGGTGCGAAGATGGGAGAAAAATGAGGGAGGGAGTAAGAAGTATGACAAGAGATGTAGTCACTATCTTCACTACCTTATGTATATAACTGTAACCCTTCTGGATGTCACCTTGACAATAAAATTAAATTTAAATAAAAGAATAATCGGAAAGAGAATCACAAAATGGTGAAACAAAGGGCAGAGAGTGAACCAATGCAACCATTATACTCACAAGACACCATGTTGGAAATGAACTTTACAACTTGGGAGAGAATGGAGTTGTGGGTGGAGGGAAAGTGGGAGAAATGCAGGAGAGACAGGGGTTAACACTGTTAGACAGGAAAGGTACTCAATAATTACTTACGTAACCGTAACCGCTTTGTACACCATCTTTACAATAAAATAAAATTAAAATTAAAAGAAGAAGAAGAATACAACTAACTGGGCACTGGTGGCTCACACCTGTAGTATTAGCTCCTCAGGAGGCTGAGATCTCAGGATCAAAATTCAAAGCCAGCCCAGACAGGAAAGTTCATAAAACTCTTCCCTCCAATTAACTTCAAGAAAACTGGCAGTGTAGGTGTAACTCAAAGTGGTGGAGCAGTAGCTCAGGAACAGCAGACCCTGAATTCAAGCCCCTCAACCAACCACACCCCCACCCCATGACCAAAAAAATACTGCTAATAATGCAAGTAAATAGCCCGCAACTCAGAAGAGGTCAGCAGATAATTTTATGAGGAAAAAAAGTAAAAATATTAAGGAATAAAAAGAAGCCAAGCATCCAATGTATATCATACAAAATAAAGAAGAATAAGTTAAAAGGAGTATAGGAGGGAGATGGGTGCAAATGTTGAAGAGGCAACATTGATCAACATAGGTCCTATACATAAACTGCTTTGCTTTCTTAATTGGCAATTCCTTTGTACAGCTACTCACCTAAAGATTAAAAAAAAGCGCTCATAAATTTTTAAAAATCCATGGAAATACGATTCAATTTCTTGCTCTAATTGAATTTTTGTTGGGTAGTTCTCTAAGATAAGATATTTTACATTGCTCTCTTATTTTTGTAAGAAACATTTGATTATGTACTTAAAAAAAATTTTAGGGCTGGGGATATGGCCTAGTGGCAAGAGTGCTTGCCCCGTATACATGAGGCCCTGGGTTCAATTCCCCAGCACCACATACATAGAAAATGGCCAGAAGTGGAGCTGTGACTCAAGTGGCAGAGTGCTAGCCTTGAGCAAAAAGAAGCCAGGGACAGTGCTCAGGCCCTGAGTCCAAGCCCCAGGACTGGCCAAAAAAAAAAAAAAATTTTAACCACCTGCTCTATATAATCAATTTAAGGGTATTTTGAATCTTCACTATCTATTACAATTATTTAAATAAATAATGGAATGCAATAAACATTTTTGTTTTGATAAGACTGCCTTTTAAGAAAGGAAATAAAATGTTTAAGTATCCAGTTTTTATTATGTATTAGGAAATGAAAAATTATGAGTTAATTTTGTGCATAGTTGGTACTCAACACTTTGAGCAGTTTTTCAAAATAAGGGTTAAGCAAATTACATTTTCATGTACCATTTAACAAAAACTCTTCATGTTACAGGTTTACAGTAATTCATTAATAAACTGTCTAAGATTTTAATATCTTAAGACACTTTTGTGAAGGAAATGACAATTTGAAAGATAATTTTAATTTAATTGGCTACGAAGACCGTGACATTTTGATTTCCTTAATGTTTATAATGATAACAACTTTGCATGCATAAAATTTCTTAGTCAAACAGTCTCACAAACACCTTTTTATATTAAAGTCAAGTTTAGTTGTCAAATGAAAAAGTCTAAATTGCTTAGAAAACTATATTTATACTGCTGCACTGGCAAGCAGATCATGTATGAATTTCATATAAAGTTTCTTGATGTTGTAATTTGAATAAAACTAATTCAAAATGCTTGAGGAAATATGTTACTTTGTTTATACTGAAACTGGGAGTGTGACAACTAATTGAAAACTGGAAACATTCCTTTTAGTTGCTGCAAGCTCTCTTAGTTACAAAGCTGAGGAAATATTTAATTATAAGTTCTAATAAGAAAATCCAAGGGGTGCAAGGAAAATATACTTTGCTAAAATTAACAGACATATTCTGGGTATGAAATCAATAGAAAATAAGAGCAAGGATAAATTCATGTCTTTCTGGATGCTTTAAAGATATAACTACTTACAATTTACAAAACTGTTGACCCAAAGTGTTTGTTAAGCACCTTAAAAACTATTTGCTGTTGCTGATATTTTGAGTCACATTTTTTGGTGTATATGTTGTGGGATGTGTCAAGATAGACTCAATGATGAGTTGATTTTTTTCCTATTGGGGATAAAGAGAGAAGGAATACCAGTCAAGGGTGATCACCTTAAAAGAGCACTCCTAGATGATAGAGCATGAAGATCTTACAGGGCTTTGTCTGGAAGGAAACAGAACCTAACCTGGAACCAAGATGATGGCTGATTCTCTGGTGGTAAAGGGAGCTTCATCTTTCATTGAAGCTGATGGAAGCCAATAAAGTGAAACACAGGTTACACTTGTTATGTTATTTCTTTTTAATATTGTTTGTTCTAATAATTAACTCTTAACCTTAAAATTTAGAAAAGTAATTTCATATGTGTGGCTGTACTGCTTAGTAACAACCACTAAACGTTTGAAATAGTAAGAGTGCCCCTTATATATGAAAATCATTTAACATGCCTCCAAAACTATTAAGACAAGAGAGTATTAACAGACACTCAAGACACTTGAGTCATGGCAGATGGTAAAAGACACGATATGCAGTCAAACCAAGCAATGCAAATTAATCACAAGCAGAAAGTGAAACATTTTGACAAAGAAAACATTTGTGTAAATAGCCTTATTATCTATAGACCTCTCTAGGAGAGGAATGATGTGTTAAAAGAGAAGAGATGGTTAATGAAATCAGGAGGCCTCACTTCAAGCCTGCTAGCCCCAGACTAAAATGTTGTGTAACTATGGGTACTTGGGAACAATAAAAGGCAGCATTTTCATGCATTAATAATTGTTTCAAAATAATTGTTTTCTTTAGAGTGTCTTGAGGCTCAATACTATTTCTCACTTTATTATCCCAGACTTTCTTTTACTATTTATTTTCCTTTTTATTATTCAGTTGTCCAAATAGCTTAACACTCAACGTCAGTCTATAAGTAAAAGGCATCTTGATTGAAATCATCTCTTTTGCCATTTTCTTCCATTCCTCTCAACTCTACCACTCCCCTCAATTCAACTCTGCTCCAGTATTAGTACTAAAGAAATTCCTAATATATCTCCTTCAAACTCATTTTTTCTTAATTTATCCACATTTAAGATTTTTACAAAGATGAATTGTGCCAATCTTGACAATTTGCTTTTCTGCAGCATGAGTTAGCACATGAGCACACACAATTTTGAGTTTTTGATATACTTGTTATTTTACCTGAAAAAACTTACTGCGTTCTTAAAAATCGATTTCTGTAATATGCTTGGCTTTTGAAATATAAATAACATTCACGAGGGAGAAGAGTTCACAAGATTGAGGTTTTTATGCATCTATGGTTAATTTTAGTAGGTTCGATTAACCTCATTTGGAGAAAAGTGCTGAAAGCCCGTGTTTGTATCCACCTGGTGTGACACACTTTCTTCTCCCAGCACCATTTCCTACAACATCAGCCATATTTTTGTCAGCAAAATAGCCACCTGTCCACAAAGTTTTCTAAAATCTTTACATCTATAACTTTGAAAACAAGATAAAATATACCATCTCTGTGTGGCACTTTTAATCAACTTTTTGCATTGCTACAAGACCCTCTATTGGAAATGAAACGTTGTATTTAACAGCAAACCATGTCATAAATAAGGGAAGAACAGCCAGATGGCAAAGGACACTAAGTATTTCTCCAGTGAGCGAGGGCTTAAACTATATGAGCAGTGTTCTAAGAAAGAAGGCCAGGGTAGGAGGCAGACAATCACGGTGTAAGCAACAGGAAACTTTTTACCAAGGGCAGCTCTCAGAAACATCACCCATTATTTTAAATATTAGAAGTGTAGTGAGCACAATCAAAAGTCAACAGCTCAAACATTAAGTTGTATGAAATAATTTTTAAAGCATTTAGACATGGTAGTACTGAAGATGATTCATTAGATTTCACAAGATAATGTCAAAATTTTCCATGAGTTACATCAGTTTTATGGTTTTAGCATTAATCATTTTAATTCCTAGTTTTCACACTAAAAGTAATCAAGGAATTATGTACTTTAGAAACAAGTGACTGTCACTTATTAGCTGTGCAAACAATAGAAATATATTAGAGTTCCTTAATTTCTTAGAACTTTTCTAGTATGTAAAGTAATGGCTACTGTGTTTACGATAGCAAAGTTGGTTATTAAGAAATGTTATTTTTTCTCTTGCATCTTTGTTTTCTTCCCATCAATTTATGTACATGATATTTAAACCATGAAACTTATTTTGAAGGTTAAAATTTCAAATAATACCAAATTAATGTTTCAACCTAAATATATCAGACCCTTCTATTCCTCACCACCTACTTGCATCAGCTTTACTGATTTGCCTGTTTGATCACCCTGTTAAGTATAAAGGAGAGCACAAAATTGCATAGATGTGTAGATTGACCCATAGCATTTATCTAGCTGACAGCCTGTACAGCCAACCACCCATACATCCACTTTTTTCTATCTTTCACTTGTTGTTTTTGATTGATCTGCTAATAAATATTTTTCCTAATGCACTAAACCTTGTCACAGTATGTATATAAATACACACATTCAAAAACATATATGTAAATATCACAATATTTCTTATTTTTTATAGCTACTTAGGACTCTATCATAGTAGTATTTGCTGCAGATTATACAACAAAACTCTAGATGAGAAATATATGCTGAGTATGCTGCCATTGTAAATAACTTCACAATTATTAGATGATTAGATGGGGTTGGGGAAGGCAGGACACTGTCCCATCATGTGGCTTGAACTTAGGGCCTGGGCATAGTCTCTGAGATTTTTCAGCTCAAACTTAGCACTCTACAACCCTGAGTCACAACCACTTCTGATTTTCTGGTGGTTAATTGGAGGAAAGAGTCCCACAGACAAACTTATATTGAAGAAAAAGGGTACATAAAACAGAAACAGTGACAACGGGAATAAACCAAGGATGAAAAAGAAAGAAAAAAGCAATAACTGCAAACGACAATAAAAAAAATCTCTTGTTTCCATTTCTTGGAGTTCATTTAAGTCAGCATCATTTTGTATGGTCATATGCACATAACTATTTAACTATTGTGATCCTCTCCTAAGAATTTTCTCCTTTGTTCTCACTGTGTGATGCTTAGGGTTCTGTTTAATTAATCATATCAAAGTCTAATTATTTGTCTTTTATTATTCATCTGATTTGGGGAAGGGGAGGGGAATCACAGAAACGGTGGGAGAAAGGGTGAATCAATTCAACAGTGGTACTCACTAGACACAATGTTGGAAATGAATGTTATGACTTGGGGAAGGGAGGAGAGGGGGTGGGGAAGGAAAGTGGAAGAAAAGGAGGGAGAGGATAACATTGCTCAGAAAGGAAATTTACTCATTACCTGACTAATGTAACTGTCAACCCTCTGTACATCAACTTTACAATAAATTTAAGTTAAAACAAAAAAAGAATCCCATGGACTTTCCTACCTGTCTTCACAATATTCAGATCTCAGCCTCCTGAATAGCTAGAATCACAGTCGTGAGTCACCGGTGCCAAGCTACAATGATTAGTATTATAAAGCAATGGAATTCGATTTCTGAAAGTAAAATTGTTGAGTGAAAAGGTTAATGTGGACATAATTTTTTAAATAAGTTTTTATTATAAAACTGATGTACAGATAGGTTACAGTTTCATACATTGGCATTGGATACATTTCTTGTACTGTTTGTTACCTTGTCCCGCATACCCCCCTCCCCCCTCCCCCTTACCCTTTCCCCCCCTGAGGTGTTCAGTTCACTCACACCAAACAGTTTTGCAAGTATTGCTTTTGTAGTTGTTTTTTTTTTTTTTTTTTTTTACCCTGTGTTTCTCAATTTTGGTATTCCCTTTCAATTTCCTACTTCTAATACCAGTATACACGGTTTTCAATATACTCAGATAAGATTACAGAGATAGTGTAGATACAATCACAAGAAGGTGATACAAGAACATCATCAATAGTAGAAGCTACAGATACACATGGGATGTTGAAAGTAGTTACAACTGTGATATAACAATCATTTCCATAAAATGGAGTTCATTTCACTTAGCATCATCTTATGTGATCATAAGGGTATAGCTATTGGGCTCTTGTGATCCTCTGCTGTGACTTGCCTAAACCTGTGCTAATTATTCCCAATAAGGGAGACCATAGAGTCCATGTTTCTTTGGGTCTGGCTCACTTCACTTAGTATAATTTTTTCCAAGTCCTTCCATTTCCTTACAAATAGGGCAATGTCATTCTTTCTGATAGAGGCATAAAATTCCATTGTGTATATGTACCACATTTTCCTAATCCATTCGTCTACGGAGGGGCATCTGGGTTGGTTCCAGATTCTCCTTATGACAAATTGCGCTGCAATGGACATTGTTGTGCTGGTGGCTTTACTGTAATTTTGTTTGTGGTTTTTTGGATAGATACCCAAAAGTGGGGCTGCTGGGTCATAGGGGAGTTCTACATTTAGCCTTCTGAGGAATCTCCATACTGCTTGCCAGAGTGGTTGAACCACTTTACATTCCCACCAACAATGAAGTAGGGTTCCCTTTTGGCCACATCCCCTCCAACAACTGTTATTGTTAGTTTTTTGTTTTTTTTTTTTGGCCAGTCCTGGGCCTTGGACTCGGGGCCTGAGCACTGTCCCTGGCTTCTTCTTGCTCAAGGCTAGCACTCTGCCACAGCGCCACTTCTGGCCATTTTCTGTGTATGTGGTGCTGGGGAATCGAACCCAGGGCCTCATGTATTCAAGGCAAGCACTCTTGCCACTAGGCCATATCCCCAGCCCTAGTTTTCTTGATATATGACATTCTTACTGGGGTGCGATGGAATCTCAATGTTGTTTTGATTTGCATTTCTTTTATGGCCAGTGATGTAGAGCACTTTTTCATATGTCTCTTGGCCATTCTCATTTCCTCATCAGAGAAGTCTCTTTGTAAGTCTTTAGCCCACTTGATGAGGGGGCTATTGGTTCTTTGCGGTTTTGTTTTGGAAGAAGGTAATTTTTTTAGTTCTGCATATATTTTAGATATGAGGCCTTTGTCCATTGAATGGCCGGTAAAGATCTCCCAGTCTGTGGGCTTTCTGTTTATCTTGCGAGCTATGTCCTTTGCCATGCAGAAGCTCTGCAGTTTGATGCAGTGCCATTTGTCCAACCTTACTTTGATTTGTAGCCTTTCTGGGTCTTTGTTCAGGAAGTTCCGTCCTGGGCCAAGGAGCCCAAGTGTTTCTCCCACTCCTTCCTTTAGTGTTTTCAGAGTGTCTGTTTTGATTTCGAGGTCTTTAATCCATTTGGAATTGATTTTGGTGCAGGGTGATATATAAGGATCTAGTTTTAGTTTGTTGCATGTGTTGAGCCAGTTTTTCCAGCACAATTTGTCAAAGAGGCTATCTTTCTTCCAAACTATTGTTTTAGCCCCTTTATCAAAGATTAAGTAGGCGTAGTTCTGTGGGTTCATTTCTGGGTTTTCAATTCTGTTCCATTGGTCTTCAGGCCTGTTCCGGTGCAAATGCCATGCTGTTTTTATTACTATAGCTTTATAATACAAGTTGAAGTTGGGTATTGTAATTCCTCCAGCACTGTTCTTTCTGCTTAGGATTGTTTTTGCTGTTCTAGGTCTTTTATTATTCCATATGAATTTCTGGATTGCTTCCTCTATTTCATCAAAAAATGGTGTTGGGATATTAATGGGTATTGCATTGAATTTGTAGATAGCCTTTGGCAATATTGCCATTTTGATTATATTAATCCTCCCAATCCAGGAGCATGGGAGGTTTTTACGTGGACATAATTTGATTAGTGGACCAAATATCCCTCCACTGGTGTATTCTCAGCAATATCACAATATCACACTGGGATGGTGTTTTCTGTTTTATTAATGTAAGGAAAACAGATTATTTTTTTCAACTGGTTGCTTGCTTGCATAGGTCCACTTTTGCATATGATTTGATCATTTTGAAAGTAAGATTAAAGCGTTAAAAGCAGCAGAGGGATAAGTCTTCATGCCCCTCAATGGACAAATGGATCAAGAAAATGTGTTGTATTTTAATTATCCATTAGAAAGAATGATATTGTACCATTTGTAAACATATGGAAATACTCGAACAAAAGTACATTAAGTAAGTCAGTCCCAGAGAGACAAAGGATCTATGTTTTCCCTTATATATAGGAGCTAGATTTAATTTGCAAATCCCTAAGTAAATATATTGGATGGTATGCAAGTGCATAAAATTTATTAACTGAAATACAGTAGATACAAGGAAGATGCCAAATAGTGTAATTTCTTAGAAAACCCAAATCAAATTCTCCAAAATAAAACATCAGGAAGCACGTACTCAAAAGGGGTAGAGTTTGTTCAAGAAGAAAGTAGTAGATGAATGAAGAGGAGAAGAAGGGAGAATGCAGACAAGAAACCAATATATGTCCTACAAAATTAAGAAGAGTAAGGGAATGGATAGGCAGGGGAAGGATATTGAAAGATATATCTTGATATATGTCTTGATATATATATATATATATATATACATACATGCGTATGTATATACATCTTCATATACCTTGATCAAGTTATATCAAATTCATAAGCTGAGGGGCTGGGGATATGGCCTAGTGGCAAGAGTCCTTGCCTCGTTTACATGAGGCCCTGGGTTCAATTCCTCAATTCCACGTATATACAGAAAACGGCCATAAGTGGCGCTGTGGCTCAAGTGGCAGAGTGCTAACCTTGAGCAAAAAGAAGCCAGGGACAGTGCTCAGGCCCTGAGTCCAAGCCCCAGAACTGGCCAAAAAAAAAAAAAAAATCATAAGCTGCTTTGTTAAATGACAACCTGGTTGCACAACTATTTAAAGATAGTAATAAAGAAGAAAACATTATATAAAGAAAATAAAAAGAAATTTAAGCATATGAAACAAAAAAGTTGAAATCTCTATTTTAACATACATTTAACACTTATTGAACGATTATTTAACACAGATATTCCTACTCTGTCATTTTTTACTTTGCTGTTTCTAGAATATAAAAAAGTTTTAATCTCTATTTTAAAATATATAACATTTATTTAACATATTTATACATATACATATACCAACTTTTTCATTTTCTTACCTTGCCATTATCTAGAATATACTTTCCCTATACTTAGTAATCAACTTTATCAATTTTCTTTATCCATACCAAGGTATGATTAAAGAGACTTATTCATATTTTCTTCAAGCATTAAATTGTTTTACATACATATGTACATGTACATATTCAGTACCATTCAACCCAGTATTTTCCCTCACTATATCTAACATTATACAAGAGAATGAAGTTGATTAAAGGAAATCATTGTATCTCTAACTCTCAATAAATATACAGGAACAGAGAACACATATTCCACCCTTACCAAATTACAAATACTTTGTGGTACTTGTGGAAATACTATGTAGGTGGAGTGTCTGTTTACCAGGCCAGTAATTTTTTACTGATAAAAATTACTGATTTCTTGTCATTTTGCAGAATCATAAAGTAAGAATAAAGTAAATAAGGGTGTGTGTGTGTGTGTGTGTGTGTGTGTGTGTGTGTGTGTGTGTAACAGGGAAAAGGAATGTAGAGTTGCAAAGCTCCTGATAATCAGTTTCCAAACTAAAAGTTTTAAGTGGCTTGGGATACTAAAATTATTATCTATGACATTGGTGGTATAAGGATTACATAGTACATGCAAAACTGTTCTTTATTTCTTTTTATGCCCCTGGCTAGTTGATAGCTCTGCTGCCATCAAAATATCAGTGCCAGTGATGCTAGTGGCCAGTAATCAAAAGTGGCTGAGATCTTAGAGATGCATTACTAGAGCAAACATTTAAGACCACTTCACTTTTATTTTTATTAAATGAAACCACTTCACTTTTATTTTGCATCATCTAGTACAATCACAAATGTTTGGTATGCCTTTTCCATGAAAATGTGAATGAGTTATATCAGTTACATGAAACCTCTTATGGGTTTTGGGTTACCAGACTGAAAGTAAAAGGTTCTTAGTTAAGACATTGATATCCATAATTTATAGATGTGTCTATAAGGAAGCAGGATTCATGTATCATTGATCAATTCTTTTTTTTTTTTGGAGGGAAAGAAGTTTAACCTCCAAGGACCTAAATATGCTTGTAGAAGAGAAGAAACGGACCTCATGAGTCCCCAGACAATTATGTGAGTGTATACATGTTATAAAACCTGTCAGATGGTATGCTTAGACCTGGAAAGTTTTATCAACATAAATTATATTTCAATAAAGTTTAAGATAGTTTGTTATTGTGTTGATTACCTAAGGACATGGCCTTGATGCACGCAGCACTAAAAGCTCTGTCCATGACCCTGTTCTTGATGACAGTAAGCTGGCAGTCTCTTAGTAGCATCAGCTATTTTCCAGAACAAATACAAAGTGAACACATGAATGTGGGCATCACCCTGAGTGAGGAAGAGAGAAAACCAGACTTAAGTTCATACCCTTGCTGACATTTCAATGTTCATGGTCTGAAACCCAGTCCTAAATTTCACAAGCAAGCAAATCAGTCTCTGTCTGGGTTTTGGACAAGTGAGAACCAGCAGAAAGAGGGAGAATGAATATGATGAAAGAACTTTACATGCATGTGTGAAAAGAGAACATGAAATCTTTTGAAACTTTAAAAATCAATAGAGTTAAGGATAAGGGAAACTGAGAAGAGAATTTGACAGGTACATTGTATGCATGTAAGGAAATATCATGATGAACCTCACCTAGTAAAACAAATGTATACAATTAAAACATTTCTTTTAATGCCCTCTTAATGTCAATGAAGGATGATAGTGTTGAAAATCTTTTAAAATAGACTTCTTATTTCTTTAAAATGCTTGTAGCATTAAAATATCTCCATAAAAGTTTGTATTTACTTTCTCTTACATAAAGCAGTAACATTTTTTTTCTTTTTACATCACAACTTTTTAATGGAAATTCAGAAACAAAGGGAAAACATGAAACCATAATGGTCAAATATAGTCTTTCAGAACTGTATTCTTTTCTCTGAGATTATTTTTACCTCTGAGTTAAGAGATCCTGGAAAAATAAACAGTGTTCTCAGTTGTGCATATATAATGATCATAGGTGACTTTGCAGTTATGTAACACATACATCATCTGGAAATTTGGAAAAATCCTTAGCAATGCTTGGAGTGAAGCAAAATGAGAAAACCTGACAAAGGAACTTTCAGGAGTAAGGACACTAGTCCTAAATGAAACTCAACTCATCAAAAAGATCCAGTGCCACATTATATGTAAATTCATAACAACTGTCCTATACCAGATTGATCTTGTTCTTGTTCACGGTTCTCTCACACAGATGCTTATAGAGCTTCCTTTATCTCCTAACTTCCCTTCCCTTCCCTTCTTTTCTGACCTTTTTCTTTCCTTCCTTTCTCCCTCCCTCTTCTTCTGTCCCTCCCTTCCTTCCTCCTTTTCTTGCCTTTCCTTCCTTAGTTTTTTTCTTTGTATGTAGTTAAGATATACAACTTGATAATTTAATATATGCATATACTCTAAGGTTAATAGTAACAACTAAGATAATTAATTTATGCATTACATTATAGAATTACATGTGTGTGGCTTAGACTCTGCCCTTTTAGCAAATTTCAAGTATACACTGCATATTTTAACTTTTAGTCTTCCTTCATTTATACTCACTTATATTCTCAACAATAATATATCAAAATTCTTTTTGCTCTTTATCTTGCCTGCTACACTTGTTTTGTTTGTTTTTAGTAACAATTATTCTAACAGGTTTGAGATGATATCTCATTGTAGTTTCCATTTATATTTGGGTAAAAATTAGTAATGTTGAGTATGTCTTTCTTTCTTTCTTTCTTTCTTTCTTTCTTTCTTTCTTTCTTTCTTTCTTTCTGTCTTTCTTTCTGTCTCACTTTCTTTCTTTCATTCATTTATTGACAGCCCTGGGGCTTGAACTCAGTGCCTGGGCACTGTCCCTGAGCTTCTTTTGCTCAAGACCAACACTATGCCACTTGAGCCATAGTGTTACTTCCAGCTTTTTCTGCTTATGAGGTACTGAGGAATGGAGCCCAGGGTTTCATGCGTACTAGGCAAGCACTCTACACTAAGCCACATTCCCAAACTCTTTATAGGTCGTTACATACTGTTAGACTTTTTCCATCTTTCATAGACTCACTAGTATCTCCAGAGGGACAACATATGACTGACTATAATGATAATTTATAATAACTTAATGTATCAGTTTGTGAGTTCAATGCATCTTCTCTTTCAATGAGTTGATAAGAATTTATGCATTTGCTGCCCTGCCACCATTTGTCCTCTAACAATAAGCTTATTTAAAAGGATTCCCCTTAGCCAGGATGTTAAAGAGATAAGTAAACAAATCCATCAATTTTCATTACTCCATATATTCACAATGTTCCAGTTAGTTTTCACAAACCTTAGATTTTCATGCCAAAAGTATAAGTCTAGCAAATTGATTTTTCTAGAATAACTCAAAAGAAGACATATTCTTAACCTAGAGTCATAAACTCATCTTGAAATATTCCTGGCATTACAAGGTTTGCTTCCTGATGATAATTATTTTGAATCAATGACTAAATTCTATTTAAATTCAATTTGTGACTACTGATATCTCAGAAGACACCAGAAAGTCTGTGACAACTTCCTATTCATAGTTTTAATAACATTGTCCTTCTAAAGTAATTTCTACTGATATATTCCTCCAAAAATGTCATTAGATTTTATTAGATTTAAAGGCTAGTGGGAGATTCTGGGTTAAAAATTCATATTTCAATGCCATTTTATTACCTCTACTCTGCTGTATGTCTTAACAAAAAACAATTTTCCCAAGGAAGACCAAGACACATACTAGATCCCTACTGATGGCTGTAATTTTGTATTTACAATTCTTTTAACTGTCAGGATACTTGAATACCCTTGCCAGTTCTGGGGCTTGAACTCAGGGACTATGCACTCTCTTTTAGCTTTATACTTAAGGCTAGTAACACCCTACCACTTAAGTCACAGCTCCACTTCCAGCTTTTGGAACATATTCATTTTAGTGCCATTAAAACAGGTCATTTGAACAGAGCAATCATCTAGGTGAAATATAAAGTATTTAGGTGGCTTTTCTCAAAGGCATTTATCTATCTTACTCATTGAACCAAGAACACGTCAGGTATCCTGTGGAGCGTGTATGTGCAATAATCAAGAGGCTTTGTATACCTAGGAAATTTATGTATACACAGAGGCCAATTTCACACTTGCACAACTCCACTGTAAAGAAGCATTTGTCTACATTTGCTCAATAGTTCATCCCCCTGTTGTACGAGACAGAATAAGCTATTCAACATATGGAAAAGATTATTCCTAGGTAAATCTGGTATAGCATTATACTAGAAAATAGGTGCCACAAGAAATAGGCTACTCTTGCATGAGATTGCTAGTGTCTACAAGACCATTCTATTCACTTGGCCTTTTTATCTTTTTTACTTGGATTTTTTGCCTCAGATGACCCATATCTCTTCTTATTTATCTGTTTTTAATTCTCCTTTTTAACTTTAGGTGTGAGTGGGATGTAAGTAAAAGCTTAAGCAGGAAGATTCTTTGCTAACAAGTCAGTAGTTTCATCTGTATTCAGATCCAAAGACCTAGTACTAAATGTAGGTTACAAGAATAGATGAAGACATAGGAGTGAACACATCTAATATTCAAAAATGCTGATGACTGCTGAGAGGCAGTCATTACATACATAGTTAATTTCTGGAAAGCTCAGACAAGAATGAGCAAGTGGTAAAGGCAAACTTAAGGATAAAAAACAATGAAAGCCAAAGTTATCAGGGTAGCAGTGAATATGCAAAGGATCTGAGAAACAAAGCTAAGGCCCGTTGGGAAATTCTAGCTCAAAAAAGTTGAAGAATTAAGGAAGCCCGAGACTCTTAGAATAGACTGGCTAAAGCAAGACAGAAAAATAATTAAATGGGTGTGCTTTTCAGGTAAGTATTGAGGTATCTCAAATGTATCATGATTGTGTGTTTGTGTGTATGTGTGTGTGTGCATGCACGCACACTAGTCCTGGGGCTTAAACTCCAGGCTTGGGCTTTGCCCTTGAGACTTTTTCTCAGGGCTAGTACTCTATAACTTGACTCACAGCTCAACTTTGATCCATGACCCTCAGATCTCAAGCCTCCTGACTAGCTAGAGTGACACACGTGAGCTACTGGCTCCTGGAAATTGAATGCTTTCATGGAAAACAAACTTCTGATTCAAGTAAACATGTGACACATAAAGTCTAGAATGCATACTTTTGCTCTTGAATTTACTTTATTATAGACTGTGTAAAACTGTCTGCACTAAGGTTAATGGAGAAAATTACTATTAGTACTACTGAAGTACTTGTAGTGAATGAGTAGAAATGAGTCATAAAATAAGAAATAATTCAAACGGCTGACTCTGGGTTGAAATGCTTGAAGTATTGCTTGGAATTTTTCTTTACATTTTCTTTATGATAAACCACCAAGTGTATGATTACTTTCAAAGTGCTGATTAACTTGAATTTATAATTCCAATCAAAGATACCAGATACATGGACTACAAATCACTCTAATCTACAAAAACAATCATAGAGGAAAAAGTGACTCCCAGATATATTTATATTCTGTTAAGAGCAATCTCAAGTACTCTACAAAACCAGTACTTTACGTTAGAACTATCAGGAAACACTGAAGGTATTTACAAGTACAAAGTTTTCATTAAAAAATCTACTATATAAATCATTTCTTGATTTCTCTTGTTATGTCATGTAGACTGCCAACTTATTCTCTATGTGTAGTTTTATTTATCACAGATCATAATATGTGAATAAGAACAAATAATTGAAGTCTTCCCTTGTATTATGTCATTTTATCAAAAATATACAGATAATTTTATACCCGATTTTCACATCAACTGGAACTGGAGTTCTAGATTAAAAGCTGTGCCTCACTTTTATTGTTGTTGTCTTCTGCAATAGCTAAACTGAATTGACCAACAATAATTTGTCCATAATTTCATGATTGTTAATAATACACTTCTTCTGTATTACATCATGATTTCATTTCAATTTTTCTATCTTCAGGCAGAACTTGATACTTCTGCATGTAAATGGATTATACAATTTTCTTTTCCTATTCTGAAAAGTGGTATTGTATTGTCATTTTTCTCCAACAAAAACAGTGATTACTGGTAATTATCAGTTTCTAATGCATAAATATTCCCACATGGGCACATTTCAAGTAACAATTCCAGCTTTACTGACATTAATGTGGTGTTGGAAAGAAATGCAGACACACATTTGGATCTTGAACATGTGATCTGGCTTCGACCTGCCAATATCCATTGAAATAATATATCTTGAGTGCTCATTATATTCTAAGCCTCAATGAATACATGTACAATGTATTCAGTAAATGTCCAAACTGCATTTACAGAATCCTAAAAAGTTTACAATCTAACTTAAATCTGAAATATAAATTTACTCCAGAAAGAGTCTAACTATATAACAAGGTAAGGTAAGAGGTAGTGTAGCCTTGCCAGAACACAAAAATCTCCAGACCTAAACTATCTGGATGAGTAATACTAGTTCAGATTTTGAAGAACTCCACAATTGCACATAAATCTTGGTTTTATTTGTCATAGGAATATTTACAGATTTTTATACTCAGGATTTCTGTATGGATTGAATGTTAATGTTTTGGAAGAGTTTACCACAGTTCCTCATGCTAGTAAGAATTCTATAAATATCAACTGGTACTATTTCACCTTTCTCATTGTTCAAAAGCCATTCAGGAGTCATATACAGAGTTGTACAGCTAAGAAAGTTGGGTTCACAGTTAGAATGGCCTATACTCTGAACTCAGGCAACAACAAATGCTGGAGGGGATGCGGAACAAAAGGAACCCTTCTCCACTGTTGGTGGGAGTGCAAATTAGTACAACCACTTTGGAGAACAGTATGGAGGTTTCTCAAAAAGCTCAATATAGACCTACCCTATGACCCAGCCATACCACTCCTAGGCATCTATCCTAAACAGCAAAACCCAAGATATCAAAAAGACATTTGTACTTCCATGTTTATCGCGGCACAATTCACAATAGCCAAAATATGGAAACAACCCAGATGCCCCTCCACAGATGAATGGATCCAAAAAATATGGTACTTATACACAATGGAATACTACATAGCGATTAGGAATGGTGAAATACTGTTATTCGCAGGGAAATGGTCAGAACTCGAACAAATAATGTTGAGTGAGACAAGCCTAGAACACAGAAAACAAAGGGGCATGATCTCCCTGATATATGACTGTTAACAAAGGGAGACGGAGAGACAGTAGAGACCAAGTCTGTGAATACTGTATATGTTCTTGATACATTGTATATTGCATATATGTCTACCTGACCTAGACAAGGGATAGAAAAACAGGTTGTAAGATATCACAAGAAATGTACACACTGTCCTACTATGTAACTGCACCCTTTTTGCACAACACCTTGTAAAAAAATTTACGTTCAATAAAAAATTAAGAAAAAAGAAAGTTGGGTTCATTGAATATATATATTTAATTGCCATCATCATCTATCTATCTATCTATCTATCTATCTATCTATCTATCTATCTATCTGATTGTCCCTGGAACTCCCTTTCTATGATGTGACAATTAAATATATTATGGAAGTGTTTAAGGAGTCATAAATGATTTTTGAAGTAGGATAAGTGTTGTAAATTCACATACAAATAATTACAAAGATGTTAGTAAGAGGAAGTTTGCCTGTCTTTTTTATGTAATAGCTTGAGTTTGTACAAGATAACAGGTAGCATGGTGTTCCAAGGCTTTTTATTTTCTTTATATTTTAAAGTTTTGCTCTCTCTGTATGGTGTAGGGTAAAGCACATTCATAATCCATGAATAAGGAAAAAATAGAGAATGTATATGTGGATATATTTGTATCCATACATATATACACAAACATATGTTATACACATACACACACATATGGAGAGAGAGAGAACAAATATATATGTGAATGAATGTATCTATTCTTGAAAAAGTGCATATATTCAATGGTGTCTTCCTTATTCTCATGAGCAAGTGAATCTGATGCTATCCAGGAAAGATGAAGAATTCATTCTCTTGAAGACATGCTAAATGTACCCTAGTAACAAAATTCCTCTTGTTTTCTTTCAAAAATGACCTCCAGGGCTATAGGAATATCTAATTGTGTTATTTTTGCTTGATTACTGTTCTTTACCTTAAATATCTATATCTATATCTATATCTATCTCTATATATATGTATTCTGGGTAGTTTCAAAATGATGAAAAGTCAAATATCATTCTCAATTTAGCTACAGTCTCCAAATGCAGAATAGTATGTTACTATCTTTATAACACAAAGAATATGAATATTCTGGTATTCTCATCCCTGAGGACTGTGATGAAGCTTATTGTAGGTGTATCCTGTGGTCAAGTCATGCCAGATACTTTCTTTGGTTGAAAAACTGGTGGCTTTCTTGCTTCTTCTGATGCTGAATTTTGAATAATTCCTAAAGATTATTATCTGCAAGAAGACATATAAAATAAGAACATAACAATTTTCAGAAATGTATGAGTAATATACACACCTATAACATGTGTAACCTGTTATATATTTGTAACATGTGAGGAATATTTTTATGTTTCCGAATATGTGGTTAAAGACAAGATTTCATAAACCCTGAAGTGAATAGATTTAAGATATTTTGAGGATTAGCACATTTCTAAAGAAAGGAGAGAGAGAGACAAAAAGAGAGGAAGGAAGAAGGAAGGAAGGAAGGAAGGAAAGGAAGGAAGGAAGGAAGGAAGGAAGGAAGGAAGAGGGGGAGGGAGGCAGGGAAGGAGGGAGGGAAGATCTTAATGTAATTGATAACATATTTTTCTTTGCTTTATTTTGGAAATTTTTATCTCAATTTAGGCTATATAAAGAATGTCATGAAAATAACTCTCATCTTTTAATAATATCTTTGAATTCAGGGACTTGTTTGCAACTGACCAGTGATTACAGAAGTAAATTGCTAGCCAGGCTGATTAAATAATAAGCTAAAATTTGTTCTGAAATTTAAATTTTAAACTTAAATCTTTCTTTTATTTTGCAAATATGTACACCCTTGATGCTATAAAGATGGTAACATCTTGTTCCTCATTTGGGGACTGTAGCTAAACGGAGGATGGATAAAGGACATTTGATCCCTGACTGTTTTGAAGCAAGAAATGAGGAATCAAAAGGTATATAAAAAGGATATCATTTTTAGAGTCTTGGAAAGTGGAGTTTGACTCCTGACTCTACTCTTCCATAGCTGTACAAACTTAGAAAAGAAATAACTTAGCATAACATTTCTCTCTCTTACCCCAGATCTCCCTGATTGTTTCAGGTAGACTCACAATAGAGGGTAGTTTCTCTGTATTTCATCCCATGGCTGGCACCCTCAGTAGAAAAAGCCAGAAGCTTTGAGGATGTGAAACTTTGAAAAACTATTATTAAAAATATATTACCAAATTATTCATATGCAATTAAGAAGGGTATATTTATTTAGGTGGGGAAAGGAGCTACAATAGATTGTATATTTTAAGAATGTATAGGGCTGGGGATATGGCCTAGTGGCAAGAGTACTTGGCACGTATACGTGAGGCCCTGTGTTCAATTCCCCAGCACCACATATACAGAAAATGCCCAGAAGGGACACTGTGGCTCAAGTGGCAGAGTGCTAGCCTTGAGCAAAAAGAAGCCAGGGACAGTGCTCAGGCCCTGAGTCCAAGCCCCAGAACTGGCAAATAAATAAATAAAAAGAAAAGAAAAGAAAAAAGAATGTATGAAATAATTTCGTAAAATAAATGCTTAATTCAAGTACCACTAATGTCACAAAACCCAGAGATGGGTATTTTGTTTATTCTTTGTCTCTCTAATGTTTTTCCCTCACATGGTTGTTTCTGTATACTTTTCATATGGCAATAATTTTTTGTTATGGAAATAATTCTTATAATATTATCTTCAGAGAATAGAAACATAATTGTCTATTCCTTCATGATTAATTAAAAACTATCTTTGTTTTTATTGTATCACAGAATTTAGAAAACTTTCTTTCATCTTCACAACTTCAATTGGCAATATGTAAATATTTAGGATTATTGTCAAGTACTGGAAAACCTGAATCAGTAATTTGCATGTATTTGTGTGTGTGTGTGTGTGTGTGTGTGTGTGTGTGTGTGTGTGTTTGTGGTGTATGTAGAGAGAAAATGGAGAAGTGGAGCCTACTACAAGTTTTAAGCTTTTGAAAGATCAAGTTACGTGTTTTTTTTAATAAGGAAATGATTTGTCTAAAGTGAAGAACAGGAGAAAAATCTTGAAAGGAAGCTTCATTTGAATGCATGCAGAAAATGTTGCCATAGAAACCCAGCTCTAAGTGTGAAAAAGGACATTTCTCCAGCCTGTTACTTATACCCTGCACTTACAAGCTGCAAAAATTTGGCTGTGATTAGTACAAGAAATTAATTTTCCAAAGGATTTGGTTATGTATGAATGGATTAGATAGTGATCAGCACCTTCTGCCAAAAGATAAGCAATAGCCATTACCTACAATTTTTATCCTAATAACAGATTATCTACTATTTCCCTGATTATTTCATTTACTAAGTATCTCCTATAATTTCTACACAAAGAAAGCTTTGAGAATATAGAACCCTTTTATAGTCTTAGTTCACTATTTGTTTTAAGCCTAGAAAGCCACCTCTCTCTCTCTCTCTCTCTCTCTCTCTCTCTCTCTGTCTCTCTCTTTCTCTTTCTCTTTCTCTCAATATATCAGATTTACCATTCACAACTGTCTTTTTACTGGTATTTCTAGAGAATAGTAAAGACCTGTTTTAGTAAATGGAATTTATTTTACTTTCTGCAACCCATGAATGTAATGGAAAGTGGCCAGAGATTCAGACTTATTCTTCACATTAGTCCAAAATTACAATGGATTTTTACACTTCGGGGGGAAATTCCTAATATGCAGACACTGTCTGTTAATACAAGTTCATCTTGCTGGGAAAAAAAAAAACTGCTCTCTCAAAGGCAACACAAATTTATCTGAGGTGCCAGTAGGTATAGTTGTGAATGGGAGCAGTGGCTGGTTCCAGGAATTGCTCTTTCATTTATCTAAAGTTAGTATTGGTCAAGTCCCTGTCTCTATGTCACATTTTTCTTCACCTTTAAAACAGATTATGCTGAGAATATAGTCTATTAGTTTGTGGAGGTCAAAATTTGAAGAAAAAAATAGTCGGACACTTTGTGCAAAGGATCAAGAAGTAAACATTTTATGCTTCATTAGCCATAAATTCTCTGTGGCTATTAGTCTACAGCTGTAATAGCAGGATAGCAGTCAAAGAAAATTAAGAGGGATGATGTTTTTCAATAAAATTTTATTTATATAAACGAACAGTGGCGGCTGGGTTTGGCCTGTATAATGCAGTTTAACAACTTTAAAGAGCAAGAACAGAAACTATCACTTAGCTCAGAAAAGTGCTAATTGTTAACTCTTCTGGGCTACACTGAGTTTCTTGTGGTTACTTCAACACAACATGCTAATCAAAAAATATTCTAATTAGTAATTCATTTGAGGCATGATTCATTCCGAGAGAACCTCAAAGCCATACAGGTGACTGTTTCACTTGTCTGGACAATAAGAGGTTGCCTCATAAGCTTATGACTGACTGAAAGATGCTTTTATTGCAATGAGCATTAGTATATAATCTATTGAGAGAGAATGAATTAAAAATTACAATGGGATTATCAGAATAAGTTTCTCTATGAAGATTATTATTTACCAGTGAATTTACAGAACTATTTTCTTTTTTTTTAGGAATCAAAAATTTAATTAATTAAACCATGCCATAAATATAAGCTAGCCACAATTACAAATTAGATAGAAAAGCTGCCAATATCAATATAAGGGAAAGAAATAGGCTACTCTCAAACACTAGTAAAATACTTTTACAATAAGGGTACTTAGTTTGTCAAAGTGTGGACAATTTCCCTTCTATACCTTCCATTAGTGTCTTGATACTTTATTTCAGTTTTTTAAATAGCAAGGCTACTCAAGGAGGACAATTGGTCTTTAGTGGAAAGCCCAGTATCACATATTTTTCACAATTTAGGAGATAACTTTCTAATCAGACCTCCCTTCCTTCCTTCCTTCCTTCCTTCCTTCCTTCCTTCCTTCCTTCCTTCCTTCCTTCCTTCCTTCCTTCCTCCCCTTCCCTTCCTTCCTTCCTTCCTCCTTCCTTCCTTCCTTCCTTCCTTCCTTCCTTCCTTCCTTCCTTCCTTCCTTCCTTCCTTCCTTCCTTCCTTCATGCCAATCTGGCTTCCAGCTTGCTATTTGTGCCTGTCCTGGGACTTGAATATAGGACCTGGGTGCAGGCTCTGAGCTTTCATGCACTAGGCTTAAAGCTCTACCACTTGAGTGTCATTTCCACTCATAGCTTTTTATTTGGTGGTTGGTTCATGTTGAGAATCTCACAGACTGATCTATCCAGGCTGGCTTCAAACTAATATTCTCAGATCTCAGCCTCCTGAACAACTAGAATTACAGGCATGAGCAACTGGCATCCCGCTTATAACTTTTTCTTTATTTTTCTCTCATTTATTGTAAAAGTGATGTACAAAGAGGTTACAGTTTCAAAGTTAGGCCTTGGGTACATTTCTTGTACTGATTGCTACCTCCTCCCTCATTCTTCCCTTCCCCCTCCCCATTTCCCTCTTCCCCAAAGAGTTGTTTAGTTGGTTTACACCAAATGGTTTTGCAAGTATTGCTTTTGCAGTTGTTTGCCTTTTTATCCTTTGTCTCTCTATTTTGATGTTCCCTTTCAATTTCCTAGTTCTAATACCAGTACTCAGATGTACTCAGATAAGATATAGTGATAGTGTGGGTACAACCACAGGAAGGGGATACAAGAGGATCATCAACAATAGAAGCTATGGTTTCACATGGCATGTTGAAAGTAATTACAACAGTGATATAACAATCGTTTCCATAACATGGAGTTCATTTCACTTAGCATTATCTTATACATTCATAAAGGAATAGCTATTAGGCTCTTGTGATCCTCTGCTGTGACTCGCCTAAACTGTGCTAATTACTCCCTATGAGGGAAATCATAGAGTCCATGTTTCTTTGGGTCTGGTTCACTTCACTTAGCATCATGCTTTCCAAGTCCTTCCATTTCCTTACAAATGGGGCAATGTCATTCTTTCTGATAGAGGTATAAAATTCCATTGTGTATATGTACCACATTTTCCTGATCCATTCGTCTGCTGAGGGGCATCTGGGTTGGTTCCATATTTTAGCTATGTCAAATTGTGCTGAGATGAACATTGTTGTGCTGGTGGCTTTAGTGTGTTCTTGTTTGTGGTCTTTTGGGTAGATGCCCAAAAGTGGGGCTGCTGGGTCATAGGGGAGCTCTATGTTTAGTTTTCTGAGGAATCTCCATACTGCTTTCCAGAGTGGTTGAACAAGTTTACATTCCCACCAACAATGAAGTGGGGTTCCCTTTTGGCCACATCCCCTCCAACATTTATTATTGGTAGTTTTCTTAATAAAGAACATTCTTACTTGGGTGAGGTTGAATCTCAATGTTGTTTTGATTTGCATTTATTTTATGGCCACTGATGTAGAGCACTTCTTCATGTGTCTCTTGGCCATTCTCAATTCCTCATCAGAGCAGTCTCTTTGTAAGTCTTTAGCCCACTTGTTGAGGTGGCTATTGTTTTTTTGCCGTTTGGTTTTGGAGGAATTTTTTTTTTTACTTCTCCATATATTTTAGATATGAGGCCTTTGTCCATTGTATGGCCGGTAAAGATCTTTTCCCAATCTGTGGGCTTTCTGTTTATCTTGCAAGCTATGTCTTTTGCCCTGCAGAAGCTCTGCAGTTTGATTCAGTCCTATTTGTCTAACCTTTCTTTGATTTTTAGCCTTTCTGGGTCTTTGTTAAGGAAGTTCTCTCTTGTGCCAAGGAGCCCAAGTGTTTCTCTTACTCCTTCTTTTAGTGTTTTCAGGGTATCTGTTTTAATTTCGAGGTCTTTGATCCATTTGGAATTGATTTTGGTGCGGGGTGATATATAAGGATCTAGTTTTAGTTTGTTGCAGGTATTGAATCAGTTTTTCCAGCACCGTTTGTTAAAGAGGCTATCTTTTTTCCAGACTGTTTTTTTTTTTTTATCTCCTTTATCAAAGATTAAGTAGACATAGTTCTGTGGGTTCATTTCTGTTCCCTTGGTCTTCAGGCCTGTTCCGGTGCCAATACCAAGCTGTTTTTATTACTATAGCTTTATAATACAGCTTAAAGTTGGGTATTGTAATTCCTCCAGCACTCTTTATGCTTAGGATTGTTTTGGCTATTCTGGGTCTTTTATTGTTCCTTTCATTATCCCTATCTTGTTAAAGGCTGAGTCTTCCCATTTGTTGATCTGATATTCTGGTTTACTATTTAGGGTGCATTTCTCTGTCTGCATTGGGATCTTGATTATTTTCCCTGTGTAAAACATATTTGAGGATTTTCTGTAAAGCTGGTTTGGTGGAGATATATTGTTTCAGTTTTTCCTTACTAGGTAAGACTTTTATTTGACCTTCGGTTATGAGAGTTTAGGTGGGTACAGTATTTTTGGTTGATAGTTATTTTTATTTGGGGTTTGGTATAACTCATTCCAGGCTCTCCTTTCTTTCATCGTGTGCTGAGAAGTCTGGGGTAATTCTGATTGCTTTTCCTTTATATGTGATTGTTTTCTTCTCCCTAGTAGCTAAGGATTCTATCCTTGGACTCTACTGATCCTGTTTTGATCACAGTGTGTTGGTGAGATGTCCTATTCTGTTCTTGTTGGTTTGGGGTTCTAAATGCTTCTATCTGGATAGGCCTATCCTTCTGGATATTTGGGAATTTCTCAGCTTATGTTCTATTAAATAGGTTGCCTATTCCTTTAGCTTCTTTCTCTAGGTTTTCCTCCATATCTATTAGCCATAAACTGGGCTTTCTGATTGTATCTTGGAGCTCCCCTTGTGGAGGCCATGAAATTATTTATTAATTTTTGGTTTGCTTCCTCACGCTCTAGGGTAGTTGACTGAAGAGATTCAAACTTTTCATCTAACATTTTTTATCTGTAGACTTTGTAGAGCATTTTGAGGGTTCTCTTCTACGTCTTTGACTGACTGCTCTGCTTCCTGCTTGTTTTGAGTGTGAGATGAGGCTCTGTTGTTTGCCATCTTGTGTTTCTTCTGCCCATTTGGATTGGAAATGCCAATCTGCAAGCACCTGTGAGCACCGTTTAAGACCCAAAGCAGCCTTTACCAAGCACTGTTGTGTAAATCTTAGAAGTTCACAATTATATAGATACTTTGTATACCTGTATATAAAATTATATTTGGTGTTCCTAAAGAATACAATTTCAATATAACAACCAATCCTGAGCCCTGTATTCAGTAGTTACTTATTTACTGTTACAACTCTATGAGCAATTTTTGTTCTTATATTAAGTTCGTTTTGGACTGGCTTTCTCTATGAATCACTTTGATTCACTGGGATTGAACAGAGATACCCTCTATCTAATAACCAGGGGTCAATGGAGTCTGGAAGTCCTGGAAGTAAATCATGAGGGTAAGTTAGGGGTAGTGAAGAGAATAGAGTAAAATGTATGCGGGGGGGGGGGGGGGAGGGATTATTTTGGTTTAGTTTCAGTGAAGTGGAAATGTGGAGAAGAGTAGAATTAGTAGAAAGGACAAGGTGTTAGTCATAGGAACATAATTTTAAAGAAAGAGAACGTGAAGAGAAAAACAAAGAAAAAATACTGGAAAACAAAAACACAAAAAAATTACCAAAAAAACAGAAAAATAACAAAAAAACATAAAAATGGAAAACAACAAACAAATGACATCTCAAAAATGAAAAATAGAAAACAAAAAAGCTTAAAAAGTATTAAAAATAATGTAGTCTTCTTTGTTTGGGTAGGCTCTCTCCAGTCTCTGGTTACCTTCAGAGGGTCTGCAGTCTATTTTCCTGCTGCTTGGCTGGTTTGACTTGCTTTCAGTTTGCAGTGGGTGGATCTGCTTTGACCCTCCTCCCTGTTAGTGAAATCCTGGGGCTCAGTGGTTCACACACCTTGCAGGTAGGACTTGGGTGTCCTCTGTAGATGGGTGATGCTGAATAGTCTCGGGAACCATGGCTCCTCCCATCTGCTATGGGGCCACTGCCTTTAATGCCTGGCTCTGAATAGGCTGAGGATTCAGCAGAGTGGGGCAGCTCTGGCCTGGTTTACCTGGCTGAGAGTCGCTTGCTTAGGGGAGGTTCCTCCCTCCTGGGCGGGGCGACCTCCTGGGCAGAGCTGGCTGTGGAATTCAGCTTGATTTGCTTGTTGGAATACAGCTTTTTCTGTGATGGGACTGTTTATCTGTCTCGGGAACTGTTTATTCTCCTGTCTGGCTGTTCTGTGCCACTGGTAGGTGGGGTTTTAATTTAGAAATTCTGGCAGGCAGGGAGGGACACCTCTGGTTGAGTTAACCTGAGTTTGTGAGCCACAGAATGGGACATGCCTCCCACCTGGGAAGGGGTCGTTCTCCTGGGTGGAGCTGGCTCTCACTGGTTGGCCCCTCTTGCCCTTTTCAAAGATCGCCCCTTTGTCCTCGCTTTCCCCAGGCCTGCTTTAGTTCCAGTTTGGTAGGATCCTATGCCTGTATCAAAGATGGTGCTTTGCTCTGGCAGTGGGGGAAGGGCTAGGTTCCAGAAGCTGCTCTGGGGTCGAGTGAGAATGTCTTTCGTGGGGTACTCGTGCTCTCTCTGTGATTTTGGCCTGTTTGTGCTCAGCCCGCAATCTGTGTCTGTCCACCGCCGTCTGGAGGATTTCTTCCTGGTTGCCACTGTGTGCTTTAGGTGCATGGGATGTCAGGCGCTGTGCCGGCGCTGGCACTGGCATGGTGGCAGGATGCCCCCTGGAGCCCAAATCATTGTTTCAGGCCAGCAAAGTCATTTTTCCTTCCTGGCCAGAATCCCTAAACTGTTATAACTTATTTGGGCTGTCTTTCTAGGAGTAAAAGTTTCCTTGGCTTGGTAAAACTGTGGTGTCAGAGGGAGCTTAGCTAGAGCTCTGCTGCTCCTCTGCCTTCTTCCCGGAAATCCTCCTACAGAACTATTTTCAACATGAAGGTCGCTATATACAACAATGGGAGCATCCTGTCGACTGGATCAAGACTGAAAAAAGAATGAGATACTTGAAAGCAGAGAGAAAGTATGAACACATTCTGCTCAGTTGATTATTCAAAATGACTTTTTACTATTCCTGGTTCCACTAATGCTCTCTTCCTAATCAAAATATGGGAGCCACTTGAAATTGTTACAGTGAAGGGCAGGTAGTTAAATTTCAAATGCTGGTTGTAATAGTGCTAATAATACTTTAGTTTTTTTTTTTTTTAAGCATCAAGATTTAAAGAACTAGTATATTGTATTTTCCCTCTAGGAAGCAATGTAATAGATTGTTCTTTAATTACGTATTTCTCAGGCTGCAACTCACCAAAATGGTTACAAAAAAATTTGTCTACTCAAATATTTCAATCCAAATTCAATATAATCCCCAAGCTTCACTGGTAAACTTATCCATGAAATGTGAGTGTTATAGAAAACCAAAATAAGTTCAAAAGAAAATGAGGGTTAACACTAAGAATCATATGTTATTTTTCTTGGAAAAATTATTGACAGATAAAGACCTCAAAAGAAACATCTGTCATGGCAGATTAAATATATTTTTCATCTGGAACAGTTGCTCCTCTGAATAATTTGATTATAAAGCCTTTAGAAACCTATACTCAAATTAGTTTAACTAAGCATGGATGTATACTTTAGATAGTGTGGAAAAATTACATTCATTTCATTGCCTGGAACATTGCTGTCTGAAGATGCAAACATTGAGTTTCCTATAACATAAAGCATACCAGTTTTAAATGATCAGTCATAATTTCATGGTGATCAATTATCATGATTGCTTTTCATAATGATCATTGTAATCCCTAGAGAACCATTTTTGAGCTGATTTTGAAAATTTGATAATCTCTTTTTTTTTTTATTTTTTGGCCAGTACTAGGCTGTGAACTCAGGGCCTGAGCACTGTCCCTGGCTTCATTTTTGCTCAATGCTAGCACTCTGCCACTTGAGCCACAGCGCCACTTCTGGCCATTTTCTGTAAATGTGGTGCTGAGGAATCGAACCCAGGGCCTCATGTATACGAGGCAAGCACTCTTGCCACTAGGCCATATTCCCAGCCCCCAAAACTTGATAATCTCACAGGTTACTTTCTGAGTTTTACAGTAGCTAGTAAGCCTGCATTGAATATTCTGGATTATATAATTACTTAAGTTTTATAAAGTACAACTGACAGCTACACCCAAAGAAATAGATAACCACATACTAGATAGATAGATAGATAGATAGATAGATAGATAGATAGATAGATAGATAGATAGATATGTGTATATATATATATATATATATATATATATATATATATGTACATATATATCTGCATTTGCATGAACATAAATCCCATTTTAGCTTGGACAGATTCTGTTTATGTATGTTTCTCTTCAAGCTCTCCTTTTGAATTTTAATATAGCAGCCTGCACAATAATATATGTATTTAGATAGATGCACTAACTTTCAGTTATTCTTAGACATTGGTAACATTTTAGTGGCATGCACTCTTTTGGGCCCCACATACTTTCTGTTTCAGTAAATTTATATATAAATCTATACACAAAATTAAATAAGTTTCTTTTCCCAGAGGGTAGTAAAACAACTACTACAAGCTTTTTCTGCTCATAAGAAACTGACTTGGCTTCTGATATTGGCAAGTTGTAGGAAATCTTGACTGAAATTAGAAAATTAAGCAGTTAATTGCCATCAACACTGTCATAGAGGGTTAGGGAAAAAATCTAAAAAAAGCTTTTTATCCTTTTAGGAAATTATGAAATTGTAGCTACCAGGCACTGCATAGTAATGAAAAGTTCCAGACCCAGATCAAGACTAGATTACACTTCTAACCCAGAGACAAATGGAATTAAATTTAACTTTCCTAAGCAAGTCAATGGGATAGATATAATGGAACTGTACTTAAAATCACTTTATGTGGAACTTGAGGTGATCAGACAGGAAATAATCGAATAAGCACCGAGCACAATGCCTTGTCCACTGTTGATTCACAGATGAAATGTCACACCATTCTTGAGCCTGCCATGAATTTCCTCTCATTATTTTTAATCTTTCACACAATTCCTGAATTCTTTTCAGCCAACATGACCCTCACTTTGCATATAAGAGATGGCTTACAATAGTTAATACACTGATTGGTTTAATAACCAGAAATTGTGTGGTTTGATAGGTCAAGCATAGACAATAAATCTCCTCTGCTCCTATGCCCTATGCAGTTGGATACTTTCCTGGTAATGATAGTATGTTTTCTATCTTCTTTACATTCTGAGAAATCTTGTTTTTCCAAATCAGCATACTGGGATCTGACCTCTTCTGTGTGTTCTTCCTTTCAGTATCTGATGTATATCTTATATGTGGAGAGCGAGATAGAGGAAGAGGAAGGGCAGTGTAGAAATGCATCCAACAAGAAGAGGCAGGTAATGCTACATCTCAAAAACCTCACACCTACTCAATAACTAAATCTAAAAATAAGGAAGTGGCTGAAATAGAAGAGAAGAAATTCAAAAGGCTACTTTTTAAAATGATCAATGATCCTAAGTAGGAGCCAAGTTAACAGATAACTACAACTCAGGAAATCAACTCCAACACTGGACAAGAAACTCAGAAACGTGGATAGGAAATTCAGAAAGGAAATGGAAATTGTGAAAAAAATAAACAGAAAATAAATAATCAACAGAAAATAAATGTTAGAAAGGAAAAGTTTAATAAATCCAATAAAATCCATGGTGCATGATATTATCAGCACATGAAATCAAGTGGAAGAACATTAGAGATGGATGATAGCACAAGGAACTTGTTGTACTCAGATAACAATAAGGGGGAAAAGTGAGTAATTATCACAACAGATAAGAACTTTGGGACATGATCAAAAGACCACACATAAAACTTCATAGAATGAAAGAAAGAAAAGAAGTCCATATTAATGGCATAGGAGAAATATTCTGTGAAATGACAGCAAGCAATTTCCAAGCCATGGTAATGATTTTCGCATTCAGGTACAAGTGCAGTCTAAATTCCAAACAGACATGAGCCTTGAAGTACAATTCCATGTTACATCGTAATTAAAATGGCAACTTTATGTTTCTCCCAGAGAGCTTTATCTCATTCAAAATTGGATGAGGACTTTGTTGGACATATTATTTTTCTTTGGCAGTTGTTGTCCCTAGGGATTCATATGCATTACTCTGTGATTTTTCTAGCATGTAGGATTTATTCTCAGGAATTTGAGGTGACTCATCTGTTTACTTTTTTTTATGTGAGATTACATTTTTTCTTCCATCTTTCCATATGTTTTTATTGTTGTTCTCTAATCTTGACATTTTCTTTTTTCTTTTAATCAAATATTTAAAGAAACAAGAGTATGTTGACTATTTTTATGCTCCACAAAAAATTTATAAAGTAGGGAAATTGAACATGAGGGTAAAATGAATCAAGGTGGTAAAATATGATGAACATTTTTGCAGAAAGTAGAAAAATGGCAAAGAGTAATAATCAAGTTCACTGGACTACAGCTTAGGAAGTACAGAAGAAGAAATGTAAATGAAGCCCAGATAAAAGAATTAAAGAAATAAAATCGTAGTGAGCCAGTGACTTACTGCTACATTTGTCTGAACAAATATAACAAACTATATCCCATGGCTCACAAAGCTCTAAAATTTTATTCTTCATATGTAATTTTTTGAACTTTATTTGCTTCCATACAATATACATTTTAAATTGTCTTCCAACATCTACTTTTAATATACTAGTTGAATTTGTGCATTCAAGTGTCTTTGTGCCAAGTTTCTTTCACTGTTTAATAAGTCCGCCACAATAAAAGATAATGTAAAACCTGCAACAGATGCATTGAACTAATCAGTTGTAACTACCACGTTTAGTCTCATGAACATTTCAACATTCAAAAAAATACTGGTATTTACTGCACCAGGACATTGGCTTACAAAATTATTTTTAAGTACCAAAGGGAGAATCTCAGAGGGTGTCCTTCGTCTCTATGCACCTGATTTAAAATATTTCCTTTCAAACAAAGCATTGCTCAAAATTAGATTCTGTCTCCTGCCTCTGTGGAACCAGCACTCAATAGTATTGTTATAAAGCATCCCATCAGGAAATAATACTGTCAAATTTTAGCAGTTTCATACTTTCCAATAAATCTAGAATCACTATTTTTATAAAAACACTCTGACAGTACATGTCTGAATAGCAATCAGAAAGCCAAAATGTGTTCTTTACTCTGCTTTACACCTTGACTGTAAATGGTGGACATATCAAACAGTACAAGAAATGTACCCAAGGCCTAATGTATGAAACTGTAACCTCTCTGTACATCACTTTGACAATAAATAAGAAAGAAATTTAAAAAAAAGTAAAAAAAAAGTGAGCTGAACTATTCATTACATAAGGAAATGTAAATTCAATAAATGATTGTAGGATTGACAAGCAATACCAGGCAGTGTTGCTATTTACAAGGCAACAATCTATCCAAATATTGTGATAACAAATTTGGGGGTGGGGGAATTTATACATTATGTATTATTTTTGTTTTCCACGGTGACTGGGAAAAAAAACATCACATGTCATTCCAGAAACGAAATGAACAAAATTGGGAAAATTAGTAATTATCTTTAGCCAAAATACTCTTCTCATACAAGTAAGACAATGGTTTTAAAACTATGTAAACACAATTAAACACAGGTTAGAATTTATTGTGCAATTGATAAGATAATGTGATAGGGGTAGTCATGGTTTTGCCTATAGATAACATTGCTGGGTCAGAAACCAAACTATTAAATGTCTTAAAATGTAAATATTAGATGCTGCCTTTCTCATCAGTGAGAAATCTATAACTTCACCTGTAACATGTATTAACTGTGATAAGCCAAATAGTAAATTCCAAAGTTAAAAACAATTGAATCCTGTTATGATGCTGAATATTTGTTGGGAAGTAAGCATAATAAAATCTTCATCCAGAAAAACAGAGCTTTTGTCTTTTTTACTGGAACATTTGCAGAAACCTAAATTTTAATTCTCCACGTGTCAAAAAGAAAAATAATACTTTTATCATAAATCACACCCTGGGGGGATATCATTCTCTCCTAGGAGAGGGAAGAGATAAGAAATAACTTCATGTAAAAGCCTTGCAAGCTGTGAAGTAGTGATATGAATAGAATTTCTCCAGAGATGTCTCAATGACAACCCTAAAGGTAATTAGACGTGGGTCATACATAAAATCTATGTCATCAAAGACTTAAATTTAGCTGGATGGTATTATTGTATTATTATTAATTTCAGGAGTCTTAGGAAAACAATTTTTAAAAATCTATGGAAGAAAGTTTTCTAAACACAATCCTTAAACAATGACCTCTTTAAAAGTTCCAGATAAAAAAGCTAATAATTTTTAGTCCTTGAAATTAAGAAATATATGCAGGAAAAAAAAAAACCCAGAATAACTCACTGGAGATCAAGCAAAGCAAAGGAGGATATAATACAGTGAACAAAGAAGAATTGTAAATGAGCTTTGATATAGTTGAGAAAATAAAAATAAAGCATAGATACTAAGAATAAATCTGTAAAAATTATAAGGCAAAAGTGAAGATAAATATACTTTAAAATGAAAATCAGACAGCATAACTTACCAAAATAAAAAAAATATATAGAAAAATGGCAAGAAATTCCAAGAAAATTACAGAGATATAGAGAAAGAAACTTAGGGAAAGTAATTTTTTAGAAACCCAATGAAAATAATAGTTTTTTCCTAAAGCAAAAGATAACTTTAAAAAAAGTATGTCACAAAAAATTAAAATGCTGATTTTCTTATAATTAATGGATTGTAATCAATAACTTAGTTGGGTGCAAGTCCCCTACTGCATATTCTCCTGGGAATTACCAACAAATTATATTGAATATTTGTTGAAGGCCTCTTGGGCAGGTTTAGATAGAGCCTCCCGAATCAACTCTAGATAGCTATAGATGAGATGAGATAAAACATGACAATTCAATTTTCTCTGGAGCAACTTGGCTTAATCTTTGAGTCTTTAAATGCTTAGTCCCTTCTACTTGAAAAGAAAACACAGATATTGCAAATAAAATCCATGACATGTTGTATTTATTTTTTTAAATAGGAAAAGATCTCCCATGGGCAAACACAAGAGGAAAAATATCGCTTTACTATATTAAAGAAAGCTACATACACTCTTACTTATTTTTTTTATTGCAATTTGTTTTACTCCTTTTTCCCCCTTTATTGTTAAAATGAAGTACAGATGTGTTACAGCTTAATATGTAAGGCAGTGAATATATTTCTTATTCAACTTGTTACCTCCTCCCTCATTTCCCGTACCGTCCTCCCCTTTTCCCTCTCTTCCGCCCCCCACCGCACCAGGCCCTGAGTTGTATAGCTGGTTTACACCAAATGGTTTTGTGTATTGTTTTTGGAATTTTTTTTTATGCTTTGTCTCTCAATTTTGGTATTCCCTTTCCCTTCCGTAGTTCTAATACACGTATATACAGTATCCAGGGTACTAAGATAAGAAACAGTGATAGCGTGGTTAAATTCACAGGAAGGGAATACAAGGTAGAGAAAAAAATGGTACGGTCTCACATGGCATATTGAAAATAATTACAACAGTGATATAACACTCATTTCCATAACATAGAGTTCATTTTACTTAAAATCATGTTATGTGTTCATAAGGGCATAGCTATTGGGCTATTGTGATCTTCTGCTATGATTAACCTAAACCAGTCCTAATTATTCCCCATGAGGAAAACCATAGAGTCCATGTTTTTTGGGTCTGGCTCATTTCACTTAGTATAATTTTTACCAAGTACTTCCATTTCCTTACAAATGGGGCAATGTCATTCTTTCTGATAGAGGCATAAAATTCCATTGTGTATATGTATCGTATTTTCCAGGTCCATTCATCTACTGAGGGGCATCTGAATTGGTTACATATCTTAGCAATGACAAATTGTGCTGTGATGAACATTGTTGTGTTGGTGGCTTTAGTGTGTTCTTGCTTGTAATCTTTTGGGTAGATGCCCAAGAGTGAGCTGCTGGGTCATAGGGGAGCTCTATGTTTAGTGTTCTGAGGAATCTCCATACCATTTTCCAGAGTGGCTGAGCAAGTTTACATTCCAACCAACAATGTAGTAGGGTTCCCTTTTGGTAACATCCCCACCAGCATTTGTTATTATTAGTTTTCCTGACAAAGGAAATTCTTAATGGGGTGAAGTGGAATCTCAATGATATTTTGATGTGCATTTCTTTTATGGCCAGTGATGTAGAGAACTTCTTCATGTGTCTCTTGGCCATTCTCATTTCCTCTTCAGAGAAGGTCTTTAGCCCATTTGTTGAGGGGGCTGTTGGTTCTTTGAGGATTTGTTTTGGAGGAATTTAATATCTTGAGTTCTAAGTATATATTAGATATCAGGTCTTTGCCCATTGTATGGCTAGTGAAGACCTTATCCCAATCTGTGGGTTTTCTGTTTATCTTGCAAGCTATGTCCTTTGCCCTGCAGAAGCTCTGCAGTTTGATGCAGTCCCATTTGTGCAACCTTTCTTTGATTTGTTGCATTTCTAGTCCTTTATTAAAGAAGCTTCATCCTCTGCCAAGGAGCCCAAGTGTTTCTCTAATTCCTTCTTGTAGTGTTTTCTCGGTATCTGATTTTACTTCGAGGTCTTGATCCATTTGGGAATTGATTTTGGTGCAGGGTGATACATAAGGATCTAGTTTTAATTTGTTACAGGTGTTGAACCACTTTTGCCAGCACCACTTCTTGTTTTTTCAGAAACCTCTTTGTTTAAATTATTGGTGACGCCATTGGGCAGATGTAATTTTCTTGAATAGTTATTCTGCCTAAGTTGCAGGAACAAAGACTTATTTGATAGATGAATTGAGACAATTATTAATCTGATACTTTATTTAAAAGTGCAAGTAAAACTGCCATTGAAGTTATCTTACAGATCACTACTTAACATTACTAATTTGTGATAATAAATGACTTTAGAGAGAACTATATTTTTTAAAAGAAAATTAATCCTGCAGAAAATATTAGTCATTGAAATATTCTAAATACACATCAAACCCTGGCAAAATCACCATCAAACTTAATATTCATGTCACTCCATTACATAATAGATAGTGGATGTTTTCTGTCTACAAAATCCAGGAGACTTTTTAGTTCTTTTCTTCTAATATAAAAGAGCCATATACAGACAGATCATTAGAGTTTTCTAAGAAGGCACAGAATATTTGTCCTGAAAGAATCCAGATAACAATGGAGAAATGTGTCCCCTCTACATGCATCAAATAGCTTGGAGAGTAGTACATGCATTATTTATTTTTTTTACTGATTTCCTTTTCTTCTGATTTGAGCAGTTCCAGGGCAATGATTGAACTTTAATCACATTTTATGAATATGTTTTTTACTAGATGGATTGTGGGGAGAGTGGTAATACAGGAGTCATGGAGCTAAAGTAGAAGCATATTTCAAACACCAAGTAGAAAATTATGAGAGTTTGAGCTATAGTGGGTACTGATTGATATGTGTGTATATACATATTAGTATACAGCACATATTATATATAGTATATATGGAGTGCTCTTTTTAAAGGAGGATTTAGGTGGCAAAATTGGTGATTGGTGTCAGAGTAATATAAGATGAAGGTGGTCATTATGAATGTATAGAACTGCAGAAAAATGTGTACCCCTTCCCAAGAAAAAGCACCTCTGCACTCTCATTTTTCATTTGCATGCATCTGCATGCATGTCCATGTTTCCTGCACTGCAGATTCAACCTTGGGTCACAGATATACTAGGCCTTGTTGTAATATTCAGCCTTATCTACAAGCTGTAGGAGTTTACATATCAGACTCCCATTGCTGTAGAATGCCTGATATGGGTTTACCCCTTCTCTCTTATTCACAATACTCTAATAGGAGCATGCATTGGAAATTGGTGACCACTTTCTTTGTCTCCAGGAAGCTCTGGTATTATGTGAACAACTGCAAAGTTATTTTCATCAAAATCTTCTTAAAACAAGAAGCTCCAGAAATATATTTATATTTTGTTTTTCATTATAGGTAATATATTACAGGACATAAATAGAAAGAAAATGACAACGTGTAATGAATTTTTAAAGGGTATTTCCTGGTGAGCTCCCAGGTTGGGGTTTATACAAGAAAAGAGATGAGAGGAGATAATGTCCATTCTATGACATTTGATTCCAAGCATTATCAAACTTAAAGTGTTTAAAGTGCTTGATTATTATTGCAGCACATTCACAAAGGGTATTAACAATCAACTTTGAATTTAATGAAATTGAACTGGAAAATAACATGGAATTAAGGATTTTGTCTTCAGAGAGATCATTATATGGAGATTGAGAACATTTGCAGCAGAATCTCTGGGCACAGTTGGATGCTGAGTTTCAGCTTTGATGGAAGCATGACTTCCACTTTACAAATGTGAAGCCACACTGTGAGAAGTTGCTACCTCAATGTGGGAGAAGTCCTCACTAATGACAAAACAAGCAATAAAATTCACCTAATATTTTTTTAAATGACTCTGGTGTCTTCTTGATAAACTTCTATTTATGAAAAATATTTCCTTGTGTTTTCTTGAGGATTATTGGACTATAATAGATGTACTTTTTTCAGTATGCTAAATGGCTTTGTGTGGTCTTGAATGATATAATTTTATTTTAAAAAGTACCATGTTTGCCTATTCATTAATTAAATTTTTGCTTAAATCATATTATGTATAACACAAATCAGTCTGACACATCACAACTGATTGAATAAAGTATGTCTGGTTCGATCAACAGGAGTCCTCATTCTAACTTCCAAGATAGTATGATGGAAAGGAGGCTGATTTCTAGATGAATTATAGTGAAGTGTGTTGGGAATATATTTAGACATTTTTAATAAGAAAATTTGTTATAATATCTAGTTTTAAAGATTTTCTTCTACTTCATGGAAGATAAAATATAAACAAGGCAGTGCAATAAATAAGAGCATTATTCTTAAAAATCTGTTCTTTAAAAGTTTTACAAAATTCTTAGAGCTCAATTCAAACAGCCACCACAGAAAACCCTACAATTCATGGAGACTAAACAACACATTGTTGAACCACCAGAGGGTCATTGAAGAAATTAGAACAGAAATTCAAATGTTTATGGAATAAGATGAGTACACAAAGTACCAGCTCCTTTGGGATACAGCAAAGGCAGTACTAAGAAGAAAATTTATAACTCTGAATGCCTATATCAAAAAATGGAGAAATTAACAATTCAACAATTTAAGAAAGCACCTTCAGCTCCTTGAAAGAGAACAACAAGCCAAACCCCAAGACAACGATGGAAGCAAATAATTAAAATTAACTCAGAATTAAATGACTTAGAGTAAAAAAAATAGAAAGAATCAACAAAACAAAGAGTTGGTACTTTGAAAAAATTAACAAGACAGACAGACCCCGACCAAATCTGACCAAGAAAAGAAGGCAGCCCACCCAAATAAACAAGATCAGAGATGAAGCAGGTAACATCGCCACAGAAACAACCAAGGTTCAGAACACAATAAGGGAATATTTTGCAAACTTTTACACCAACAAATTTGAGAACCTGGAAGAAATGGGCAAATTACTAGCAAAAATTAATATGACCAAACTTAACCATGAAGATTTAAACCTTCTAAACAGACCCATAACCAGCATTGAAATAGAAACTGCAATAAGAAATCTCCCACCCAAGAAAAGCCCAGGTCCAGATGTATTCACAGCAGAATTCTACAAGGCTTTCAAAACAGAACTCATACCAATATTTCTCAAACTCTTCAATGAAATTGAAAGTGAACGTTTGCTACAAAACACATTGTATCATGCCAGTATAACCCTCATCCCAAAACCAAGCAGGGACTCATCACAAAAAGAGAACTATAGACCAATTTCCCTGATGAAAATTGATGCAAAAATTCTCAACAAAATTCTGGCCAATCAACTTCAATAGGTCATCAAAAGAATCATATACTATGACCAAACTGGATTAATTCCCGGTATGCATAGCTGGTTCAGTAAACACAAGTCAATCAACGTAATCCATCACATCAACTGGAGCAAGGTCAAGAATCACATGATTATTTTGCTAGATGTGGAAAAAGCATTTGATAAAATCCAGCACCCATTTATGATAAAAGCTTTGGAGAAACTAAGATTCCAGGGAACATTCCTGAATATAATTATGGCTGTCTATGACAAACCCTCAGTGAACATTACTCTTACTGGGGAAGAGCTAAAGATATTTCCTGTAAAATCAGGAGCAAGAGAAGGTTGCTCCTCTCTCCTCTCCTCTTCAACACAGTACTAGAATTCCTAGCCAGAGCAAAAAGGCAAGAGGAAGATGTAAATGGGATCCAATTTGGAAAAGATGAAGTCAAACTGTCTCTTGTTGCAGATGAGATGATCCTGTACCTAAAGAACCCTGTAGACTCTACTCCCAAGGTACTTGAGCTGATCTAAAATTTTGGCAAAGTAGCAGGATATATAATATACCCTCAAAAAATTAATGTCTTTTCTATATGCCAACGACCCAAAGTACCGAGGCTGAAATCACGAAAGCAACTCCTTTTGCAATAACCTCAAAAAACATAAAATAACTAGGAATAACCTTAACCAAAGAAGTGAAAGACCTCTACGATGAGAAATTTAAAAACATGAAAAATGAAATTAAGGCAGAACTAAGGAAATTGAAAAACCTCCCATGCTCCTGGATTGGGAGGATTAATATTGTCAAAATGGCAAGATTTCCAAAGGCTGTCTACTAATTCAATGCAATACCCATTAATATCCCAACACCATTTTTTAATGAAATAGAGGAAGCAATGCAGAAATTCATATGGAACAATAAAAGACCTGGAATGGCAATAACAATCCTAATTAGAAGGAACAGTGCTGGAGGAATTACAATACCAAACTTCAAGCTGTATTACAAAGCTATAGTAATAAAAACATCTTGGTATTGGCACAGGAACAGGCGTGAAGAGCAATGGAACAGAACTGAAGACCCAGAAAGTAACCCACAGAACTATGCCTACTTAATCTTTGATAAAGGAGCTAAAAAAATAGAATGGAAAAAATCCTCTTTACCAAATGGTGCTGGCAAAATTGACTCAACACCTGCAACAAACTAAAACTAGATCCTTACATATCCCCCTGCACCAAAATCTATTCCAAATGGATCAAAGACCTCGAAGTAAAGTCAGATACCCTGAAAACACTACAAGAAGAAATAGGAGAAACACACGGGCTCCTTGGGACAGGATGAAACTTCATTAATAAAGGCCCAGAAATGCAACAAATCAATGAAAGGTTGCACCAATGGGACGGCATCAAACTGCAGAGCTTCTGCAGGGCAAAGGACATAGCTCGCAACATAAACAGAAAACCCACAGGTTGGGAGATCTTCACTGGCCATACAACAGACAAAGGCCTCATATCTAAAATATATACAGAACTAAAAAAATTACATTCCTCCAAAACAAAACCTCAAAGAACCAACAGGCCCCTCAATAAGTGGGCTAAAGACTTAAAAAGAGACTTCTCTGAAGAGGAAATGAGAATGGCCAAGAGACACATGAAGAAGTGCTCTACATCACTGGCCATAAAAGAAATGCACATCAAAACAACAATGATATTCCACCTTACCCCCGTAAGAATGTCCATTATCAGGAAAACTATCAATAACAAATGCTGGAGGAGATGTGGCCAAAGGGAACACTACTTCACTGTTGGTGGGAATGTAAACTTGTTCAGCCACTCTGGAAAGCAGTATGGAGATTCCTCAGAAAACTAAACATTGAACTCCCCTACGACCAAGAATCCCCACTTTTGGGCATCTACCCAAAAGATTACAAACAGAACACAGTAAAGCCATCAGCACAACAATGTTCATCACAGCACAATTTGTCATTGCTAAGATATGGAACCAACCCAGATGCCCCTCAGTAGACAAATGGATCAGGAAAATATGGTACATATACACAATGGAATTTTAAGCTTCTATCAGAAAGAATGACATTGCCCCATTCATAAGGAAATGGAAGGACTTGGAAAAAATGATGCTAAGTGAAGTGAACCAGACCTAAAGAAACTTAGAATCTATGGTTTCCCTATTAGGGAATAATTACCACAGGTTTAGGCTAGTCACAGCAGAGGATCACAAGAACCCAATAGCTATGTCCTTATCAACACATAAGACGATTTTAAATGAAATGAACTCCATGTTATGGAAATGAGTGTTATATCACTGTTGTAATTATTTTCAACATGCCATGTGAAACCGGAGCTTTTTTTGTTGATGATCCTCTTGTATCCTTGTTCTGTGGTTGTCCCAGTACTATCATTGTTTCTCATTTGAATACCCTGTATCCTGTATATACTGGTATTAAAACTAGGGAATATCAAAATCGAAAGACAAAGGATAAAAAGGCAAAGGACTCCAAAAGCAATACTTACAATGAATGAGGGAGGAGGTAACAAACAGTACAAGAAATGTATCCAATGCCTAACGTATGAAACTGTAACCTCTCTGTACATTTCTTTGACAAATAAATCTAAACAAAACCATTTGGTATAAGCCAACTGAACTACTCATGGGAGGAGAGGGAAAGGATGGGGGGAGAGGCGGGAATGAGGGAGAAGATAATAAATTGTACAAGAAATGTACCCACTGCCTTATGTATGAAACTGTAACCCCTCTGTACATCACTTTGACAATAAATAACTACTTTAAAAAAGTTTTACATAATTCTAATTGCAATGTTAGAGCAACTAACAGAATATTTATCCATGGAATTTCCATAGAGTGACATCTCCTTGGAATTAGACATTGAAAACTCCACCATGTAATTTCCCCACAGTAATTAACATGTATAAAGTCAGCAAAACAAAAGTACTACTGCTGCCATCCATTTTTCTCCTCATACTTCATCTCTTTCCTAAAATCAGCAACTGTTAAGAACATTCAGTTTGAACAAAAAAAAGTCACAGGTAAAATTTTTTTTAAATTGTCAAACTGATATATATATAGAGAGTGGTTACAGTTTCATATGTTAGGTATTGGATACATTTCTTATACTGTGTGTTACCTCCTCCCTCATTCTCCCTCCCCCTCCCCCTTTCCCTTTCACCCCATAAGTTGTTTAGTAGAATTACACTAAAAAGTTTTGCAAGTATTGCTTTTGTAATCGTTTGTCTTTCTTACCCTTTGTCTCTCGATTTTGGTATTCCCATTCAGTTTCCTAGTTCTAATACCTGTATACATGGTTTCCAATGTACTCAGATAAGATACAGAGATAGCGCAGGTACAACCACAGGAAGGGGATACAAGAGGATCATCAATAACAGAAGCTATGGTTTCACATTGCATGTTGAAAGTAATTACAACAGTAATATAACAGTCGTTTCCATAACATGGAGTTCATTTCACTTAGCATCATCTTTTGTGTTCATAAGGGTATAGCTATTGGGCTCTTGTGATCCTCTGCTGTGACTAGCCTAAACCTGTAATAATTATTCCCTATGAGGGAGATCATAGAGTCCATCTTTCTATGGGTCTGGCTCACTTCACTTAGTATAATTTTTTCCAAGTCCTTACATTTATTTCCTTACAAATGGGGCAATGTCATTCTTTCTGATAGAGGCATAAAATTCCATTTTGTATATGTACCACATTTTCCTGATCCATTCTTCTACTGAGGGGCATCTGGGTTGGTTCCAAATTCTAGCTATGACAAACTGTGCTGTGATGAACATTGTTGTGCTGGTGGCTTTAGTGCGTTGTTGTTTGTGGTCTTTTGGGTAGATGCCTAAGAGTGGGGCTGCTGGGTCATAGGGGAGTTCTATGTTTAGCCTTCTGAGGAATCTCCATACCGCTTTCCAGAGTGTCTGAACCAGTTTACATTCCCACCAGCAATGAAGTAGGGTTCCCTTTGGCCACATCACCTCCAACATTTGTCATTGTTAGTTTTCTTGATATAGGACATTCTTACTGTGCTAAGATGGAATCTCAATGTTGTTTTGATGTGCATTTCTTTTATGGCCAGTGATGTAGAGTACTTTTACATGTGTCTCTTGGCCATTCTCATTTCCTCTTCAGAGAAGTCTCTTTTTAAGTCTTTAGCCCACTTGTTGAGGGGCCTGTTGGTTCTTTGAGGTTTTGGTTTGGAGGAATGTAATTTGTTTAGTTCTGCATATATTTTAGATATGTTGTCACCTACTCCTGACTCATCTAAATTTGATCACTCTCTTCATTTTAACCCATTATTATATCTCAATTATCTCTGAAGAGTTTCCATTCTCTTGACAATACAGCTTATTATCCTATATATCATTTATCTTTGGTTGTCATCTTTAAAGTGAGATTGTATATTCTATCACTGGGAATCTTTGAATAATAAACAGTTCCTTTAGGGGAACGACAGTAATAAATATATAGCAATGGTCATATGCCTCAATTTCCTACACTTTCCTACACAAAACTCTCTAATATAAGTGAGTTGTTATTCCACTACAATTATTTAAGAGGCTGTAACTCTCCTATCAGTCACTGCAATGGCAAGCACAGAATCAGCTCAAGCTAAATCGTGCAGACCAAGTTATATGGTAGGGTGATAAAGAACTATAGAATTGTCATTTCCAGTCATTGCTGTTTCTTCTCATTTTACCTGTTTCTCTTCTTTCTCTTGCTTCACTTCATCATTCTAGGTCTGATTATCTTCAGTAGTAATATGCAGGAGCCAATTTATATTGCTTCATCAGAGCCAATTATGAAGAATTTCTAATTAATAACAGGAATTTTATGAGCCATGGTTAAACATGTTCATTGTTAAAATTAAAGTTTATAAAATTATAGTCAAACAAAGTGTTTTGAACTTGATGTCTAGAAGTACCACAACTCATTAGTTCTTATTTTTTTGTGTGCCAGTCCTAAGTTTGAATTCACAACCTGGGCACTGTCCCTTAGTTTTTTTGCTCAAGGCTAGTCCTCTTACAACTTGAGCCACAGCTCCACTTCTCACTTAGTAGTTTAATAGAGGTAAGAGTCTCACAGACTTTCCTGCCCAGGCTGGCTTTGAATCCACAGATCTCAGTCCCTTGAATAGGTAGAATTACAGGCATGAGCTACTGGCATCCAGCCAGTTCCTAATTATTTTAAAACTTTTTATAAAGACTATCTTTATCTATCACATCTGTGCAGTCACATTGCATATCCCTTTCATGGCACAATGTTACCTACCTCTTCCCAATCCTGTGCTGAGCAATGTGATGGAAAATGACTGTGACAGGATGGTATGTAAATAAGGGATGGCCAGTGCTATTGATTGAGGTTCAATACTTATTCTGTTAACTTTTAATAAATAGATAATGCTGGTGGAAATACTGACAATTGATAATGGTGTGTTGTGTCTTTAGATATTACATTATGAAATGCATAAGACAGTAGATAACTCTAATATCTGGAAAAAATCTTATGTGTTTCAGAAGCTGCACACATAACTGATGGAAAAGTAAATATCTGTGACATTCTGTGTAAAGTTAATACTTCAGTGTAATTGGGTGAACACTTGACAGTCTCAAGCATCTTCTACTGGCTGTTTTGATAACAGGATCTCAACTCAGTATCTGCCATTTCATTATTTCAAAATCTACCTTATGGATTCAAGTTACTTAGGCATTATAATCCTGAAGTCATATTCTATAATGCATACATATTATTAAATTCTGTCTAAGTCTTTTGTCTAATCTCTCTATTATTTTTTCCATCCAGGTAATTAGAGTTTAGAAATCAAAACATTTCAAACTTTACTCTAGAGCTGTGAGCCTCTACTGATAAATTACACAGTTGTAGGCATAGGAGCACAAACTAAGAAAATACTAAAAGAAAGTTATCTAGGAATTTATAGAAATGGAGTGACACTAGAGTTGTAGTTGGAGAAGTTGCAGTTAGTACAATTAGCTCAGAAAGAGAGACACTTGGTTGTTTTGTGCTTATTTGGTGCTTTATCTTTTGACTCTATTCAAACTTGATAACAACCGGTATTATTTTTGGCTGATTTATCTGTCAACAACTGGTCTTGTTTAGGTTGGTAATCTAGGAAGCACTGTAATTTTGTTTTTAAAAGAAGGACAAGTTACATACAGCTGACAGATTTCAGGAGAAATAACAGTTGTCTTTTTCAAAACTAAGACAGATGCTTAAAGCTGTGAGCACTTGAAAGACTTGCTAAAATTGTTGTATATGGTACACAGATTGCAAAAGGAACAAAATATACCTAAGCCTCAAGTACATCATTAGGACTTTGAAACCTCTATTTTTCTCCACTTTTACCCATTTTTAACCTCAATTCATAAAATTTTCTGTAGTTAAAAATCCTGATCAACACACACACACACACACGCACACGCACACACACACACACACATTTCTCTTTCTCAAAATTTATTTCTGAGAGCATTAGAAAGAGTATGACTTAAAAGTACTAGTTGTAAAGAATATGAGGAAAAGCAGATGAGAAAAGTCATGGCTGAATTTTAAGGTATATTTTAGGATAAAAATGAATGGCATCACCATGCAGTTGGTATTACTCCATTTTTTTCTCCATATAGAGGCACTTTCATGGTTTGTCCATGTACTGTAACCTAAGCTGTATATTATCTTAGAAATCTAATACCTTTGGTACCTAGTTCCTATTCACTTTGTATCCTAATGCTTATTTCCTATTACCAGATTTCATTTTAGATACTCCTACAAACAGGGAACAAGCTACTTCCATTAAAGGCACAGACTCAAGACCTTTCTTTGGGAAACCAAATTTTTTCCTATATCCTTCTTAATCTTTAATCTCAGGAGAGTAAAAATAAATCTGTAACCTAATTTTTTGCCTCAAAAGGTTGTAAGGAGAAGTAAATAAATTACCATATACAAATTTTCCAATTTTATACTTTCATTTTCATTACCATTATTTTTCTCATTGCTTATGGAGATGGTGGTGGTGATGGGAGTGGCAATAATACAAGGAAAAATTGATCATACCATAAGAGAGATTTGACCTTCACATCACATTGCAGGCAATGTCTTGGAATTCCCCAAGTTACAGAAGTGTCTTTGTTATTCAAAGTTTCAAGATAAGGAAATTATTTGAGGTTTAAAGCCATACTTGATGATGGCAGTATTAACTGGAGAAAAGTCTTGACAAAAAAAAAAATCAATTCGGGACATACCATATTGCCTTCTTTGGTGAGAAATAATTTAGAGATTAAGTTCAGACACATATTCCATGTTTAAATTAGTCATATGTTGTATACTAAAACCTCTGGACCCTGAAGTTTGAGTGAAATTCTTGGTTCAGTTATATTCTCTTAAGATATGGCCTCATCAAGGCTGAGAAAGAAAGCATTCATAAGGGCAGGAAAACTTTGTGTTTTCAAAGATACCTGGCTAGAAATTTCACCTCTTATATAGCTTTGATTGTTGAAAAATGCAGAATTTATTCTACAAATATAGGATTTCATTAAACCCAAATAAAAGCCAACAACCCCTATATTGAAATAAAGATTCAGAAACAAAAAGGAGAGTTGTCACATCAGAGAAGTTAGCAGGAGAGTGAATACACTCTTTAGAAGACAGCCTCCAAATTCAATTCCGCACTTACTAATGTTAGGTTATTGAATATGGAAAGAGAAACATGAAGTGGTTTTCTTTTCCTCTAGCCTTAAACTGGGTTTTGTAGACTCCTTCAATGTTATTTGAGGTAAATTTCTTAGGTTATGTCCCCTTTGGACTGTTAAAAGTCAAGGTAGTCTTAGTATTTCATCCCAATTTTTTTTTTGTACTGGGGTTTGAACTCAGAATCTTGTGCTTAATGGGTAGACACTCTACCCCTTGAGTCATATTCAAAACCCTGTGTATCTAACTCACAGCTTTCTCTTTTCAGGCAGTATCTGTGGTTTGAGAAATGAAAAGGAGGGATGATAATTAGCTTCTCACTGCCTCTTTTCCTTTTGTTGATTAGGAGAGGTATCTGTGAGGTCTCATTTTTTTGGTGTGTTTTTTTAGTTTTCTTAACATATAGTAACTACTAATTAACATTTGGTTATTTGCTACTACTTTTGCTATTGTGTATAGTTTTTGTATTTTCAGATTCTTACCTTCGTTTTCCTAGCACACAAACAAAAAGTTGCAATTTAATGTGATTCCTGTATTAAGACCACTATTCTTCCTGTCTGCCACTATTTTCTGGTCTCCTATATGTGTGTGCTCTTGCTGTGACTATTCCAGCTTCTACTTACTCTTGTCTTAATTCTTGTATCCTATACTATATTCTCACTTTAACATTTATTGATAATTTATAAATATAGGCCAAACCTTAATTCTCTCCTACTCAAGAGTTTTTACTGGCTTTTTATTTCATGCAGTACTGTACTCATAGTACTCCCAATCGCATACCATCTTGGGAAACATGCCCTTTCCTGTCTGTCATTCTTTTTCATACGTGGTTGATTCTAGGTAGCTGGATGTCTAGCTCTCCTTCAAGCACATTCTTATCCCTGCTAGGGTACTTTTGTAACTACTGCTCCTTCTGCCAATGGAAGCAAGTGTCTTAGACCTGTCTGTGAACCCTCTTCTCTATAGAATTACAATCTCTACTAGTATGTCACCTTCTTATAAAAAATTCATTATGTATTGATGAAGGAATGAGCAAGTAAAAGTAAATGAAGAAAAAAAGGAATAATTGAATGCCTGAATGAATGAATGAAAGCATTCAGTCTCAGGTAATGAAAGTCTACTTACGCATATAAAGCTTTTTGGGATGAATACATTAACATTATTCAATTTATGTGCACATATAATACTTGCTTTATTTTTTATGTGAAGGGGAAATTGAGTGAATATTACAGCCTGAGGCAGCTAAATGAAGAATTTGTCATTGAATTGTGAGAAAACAATCAATGGAGAAAATGAAAGTGCTGGAATACATTTTTCACTTCTACTGAGGATGGAGAACTTCAAGGTTTTGGTTAAAACAACAGCTCTTAGCTGACAGTGCCACTGAACATATAATATGCATATATACACATAAAACTTTGTACATGGTAGTGTTTTATTATTTTACGGCGATATATTTAGTGAAAGATCTATGACATAGAGAGTGCTTTATTGTGCATAATAAGCAATCATAGTTAATTAAACATTTTATTGAAAAGCTTCATTTTTTCAAAAAGTTGTGATAGCATATTTAATGTTACAGGAAGGATGCATCAGCCAGTTTGTTTTTACAGAATTATATCTATATTATATCTATATTACTTTTCATTTCCCTTGTTTTGTTTGGCTTTGATTTTGTTGTCATATTGGGAGGTTAGGGTTGTTGTTGTTGCTTTGTTTTTATATTCCTGGGGATTGAATTAAGGATCTTGGCCACTTGAGTTATGTCTCCATCCCCTTTCGTATTGGTTTATTTTCAAAGTCAGGTCTCACTTTCTGTAGGCCAACCTGGTCTGGGGACCTCCTACATGTGTTTTCCCCACATCCTAGTGATAAGAAGCCCATATCACTATGCCCAGACATGGCACTCACTCCCTTGTAACTGAGATTACAAGTCCCAAACATTATTGAGATGGAGTCTCCAGATGCCCTGGTCAACCTTGAACTGTGATTCCTTGGAAATCCCCTCACAATTAGCTAAAAGTACAGGCTTGAGCCACTAATCCTGGCTAACAATTCCCTTTTAACTAAGATAATTCAAATGAAATCATTTCATGTTTTGTTGTCAAAACAAAGAAAAATATGCTAATTATAAAAATTAGTCTTGTGGATATTTGCAGGACTTAAATGTGAAATAATAGATTACCTGCCTTTTATGTTGACAATCAATTGAGAGAAATATTTTACTATCAGAATAAATACTTTTTCCAACTAAAATAACTATAGTTGGAATAGGGGGGGTTGGTGGTTGTTGCCAGTCCTGGGGCTTGAACACTGGGCCTGGGAGCTGTCCCTGAGCTTTTTTTGTTCAAGGCTAGCACTCTACCACTTGAGCCAAGGCTCTCTCTCTCTCTCTCTCTGCCTCTCTCTCTCTCCTCTCTCCCTCTGTTATTAATTGTCTTGTCTGCCTGTGATGCCCATATCCCAGACTCCTGAGTAGCTAGGATTACAAGTGTGAGCCATCAGCATCCAGCTCTATAATATTATTTTAAATGCATTTTCTAGAAATTGAGAATGCCATACTAATAAATAAAAGTATTATTTCACCTTATAAAATTTCCATAAAACATCAAGCACAGAAAGAACAAATAATCCAAGCAGTAAATAAGAAAATGAAATAAGCCTTAGTTCTCGGAAGAAAAAACACAATTTGTCAGTAATTACATAATAAAAGAAAAAGAAAATCTGCTCAACTTAGCCATGGAGGGCATAGGAATTGATGCCATCTTGAGAGTCTATCTTACCCTAGTCAGAATGACTGTCGAGTAAGATAACAAGAAACAACAATTCCTGGTGAGCATGGATGAAAAGATGGAATCCTCATAATTGTAAATGCAAATCTATGCAAGTTCCAAAAAACTAAAACGGTGCCAGACATGATGGCACACACACACACACACACACACACACACACACACACACACACACACCTACTCATGAGGCTGTGATCAGAAGGACTATAGTTCAAATCTACCCCAGAAAAAATGTTAGTGAGAGCCCCAATTCAACACACAAGCCAGATGTGGTGTGGGTACCTATAATACAAACTACACAGAAAATAGGTAGGAAGATGAGGCTGACCATGGGTGGAAGAAAATGAAAGATCTTGAAAAATCACTAATAGATAAAACAGGTCTGAGATATGCCCCAAGAGGTAGAAGAACTATCCCAAGCTCCAAACCACTATTGGTGTTAAATAACAAAGAAAGAAAGAAAGAAAGAAATCTAAAAATCATCCCCTAAAAACAAAACTATATGTCATCTAGTTGTGTCATTCTTTGACATGGGAGAAAAAATTTAAGTGAACATGCAAAAACAAAGCCTTATAGACTTATGTTTGTTGTAGCAGTGTTCATAATAGGCAAGTTTTGGATTCGATGTAGGTGCCCATCAGTGGATAAATGAATAAATAATGTGATATACATACATATCCAATAGAATATTATTCAGTAGTAAAGAACAAAATTGTATTTTCAGAATATATATGTATACATATATATAAATAAAAAATCATTAAGCTATGCAAAATAAGACAGACTTGGAAAGACAGCAATTTACAGTACTGTCTCTATACATATATTATGTGTATGTTTATATAGAGATTATTACTACTTTTTTATCTTCAAGTTGTCGTGCAAAGGAATTTACCATTCATCAAAGGAGTTAATGAATACAGTGCATCTTGAGGAATGTCACCATTTTCATCCACCCCTCACAACCCACCCCTTCCATCCCTTTTCTTAATTTTAAGTTATGTATTGATTTTTCCCCATTTAACAAAGCAGCTTACGTGTACTGCATCTTCATCTGTGTCATCACTTCAACATCTTCACACCCCTTCAACCCGTCCCCTTCTCTTATATTTCTCAGTTGTGTCATAAATACAACAAATTCTTGCCAAAATTATCCCTCCTTCCCCCTTCATTTTTCTATTTCTATCTCCTTGGTCCTCCCCTCCCCTCTTGACTGCATAAAATCCATAAAAAATATTGATTTAAACTAAAAGGACAGTATTAGTTTTTAATGTAAGCTAAACATTGGCTATAATTTTTGTAAAGCTGGGGCTTCAATCTCCCATTTTCTAATAACCTGCTTTTTGTTCATGTCATTTAATTTTTTAAGAGTAGCTATGTGTAGGGGATGGCTATGCCTTTAAGACCTGGGGCGGCTGCTAGCTAGCCCCTCCCACCTCCTTTCGGTTCTGAAACCAGAAGAGAAGCCATGGAGAGCACTTGTGTCAGGATGGCGCCGGCTGAGCCAGAGGCGGAGCCAAGAGGTCTCCGCCTCTGTGGGAAGTTCCGTGACATCACCGTGATGGACAGACTCATTAGCCTATCGTTGGCACCTGGCCAGTTCCTCTCCTTTGAGCATCACTGCTGGCATAAGTGTATTTGCCCTCCCCCTTATTAAACCAGAACACACCTTGAGGGTTCTCCGAGGAGTCCATGCTCCAGTGTCTTCCTTGGGAAGTATAGGGAGGGGGCAGGACATTCTCGCGACCACACGCTGACCGAGGCTGCACGTGGCCTTCGCTCCCGCAGTTAATTCCTTATGGCCAGAGGATATGTGTGAGAGCGATAGAGGACCACACGGAAGAGGCAGTGAGGCCCAGGACTTCCACGCAGATGGAGGTAGAGCTAAGCCTGGCAGCTATGAAGCTATAACATATGAGAGAAAAGAAGTTATATATTTTTGTAGCCTTCCCTGGGTATAAAACTTCATAGATTGACATCCTTTTAAAAAGATCTATAGTATTACCTGGCAAGAAGACTTGACCCCATTAACTGAGTGCTATAAAGGGCAGAGATAAGCTCTCATAAATGTGTAGGTTCAAGAAGAGAATCTATGTGACTACAGTAAGCTATACTAATGGAATGATTTAGACTTGAGTCCCACTGAAAAAGGGCCTGAAGCTCATAACATGAATATCAGCATGGCATGAAACCATAGGAAGATTTCTGACCAGATCCAAGTCTGAGCTTCTCAAAGGATTCTCTTCATTTCTTTTACCAAAGTTACAATCCCTGACCTTACCTTTCTGCTCTTCTATAGTAGTCTCACCTGTTTACTTTCACTCATTGATTGACATGTAACTGGATTTGCCTCTAGAATTGGAATGAAAAGAAAGAAACTGTAATTTTCTTGGATAGTCAAAACATTTGTGCACATGCAGGAAAACATAACACAGATGTGAAAGAACCAAGTGTGAGTGTATTAAACATTAACTCCATAACAAAGTCACATTATCTTTTACACTTAAGAGATACAGAGTTAGGCAAAGGGAGTTGACACAGCTGCCTGCATGAAACACAGCTAGAAAGCAGCTTAGCCACTCTGCATCCCTCACTTTATCCTTCAGCCTTTCCTTTGTATGTTTAGAGTATAATTAGAACTTATCAGTATTAGTCCCGTTTAGACCCTTTAACTCTACAGGAATTCTCAGTGAAGTGCTTCAGTACTTTAACCAGTATGTTTTTGTTGTTGTTGTTACTTATGTTTCTGTTTAGGGCAGTGCGGAGTTAGAATTAAGGACTTTGAGCTTGCTAGGTGGTGCTCTACCCCTTAAATCACATTATAGCCTTTTTTGCTTTTGTGAACTTTTTTAGTATAGAGTCTGATATTTTTGACTGGTCCAACTTTATATCACAATACTCCTGCATATACCTCACATTTAGTTAGGACAACAGACTTGAATCACTCTATCTGGCTTGTTATGCTGGCAATCTCACTAACAATTTGCCTGGGATAGACCCAGAGTATGAGCTCCTAGATTTGCTTCTCCTGAGCAGCTTGTGTTATAGACTTGAATCACCATGATTGTCGCTGTGTATTTTGAATGTGTAGGTGTGGGAATGGTTCAAATTATGAGCTAACACCTATGACATGCACTTCTACATTTTTATCTCATATGTATGTATGTGTATTAGCTACATATAAAAATAGTACACAGTATCAGAAAATATTTTCAGAATATGCCTTAAAACTGAAGGAACAGGAGCTAGGAATGTAGATTAGCAGTAGAGTTCTTGCCTAGCATGCATGAAGCCCTAGGTTCGATTCCTCAGTACCACATAAACAGAACAAGCCAGATGTGATGCTGTAGCTCAAGTGGTAGAGTGCTAGCCTTGTGCAAAAAGAAGCCAGGGTCAGTGCTCAAGCTCTGAGTCCAAGCCCCAGGACTGTCAAAAACAACAACAACAACAAAAGAAAACTGAATGAACATGCCTTTTTAGGGAACTCCCAAGAACATTATAAATTCTAAGCAGTTCCCCACAAATTATGCCCTGTTGGAAATGTTTTACTTTTTTTTTCTTGTCTAAACTTTTATTCAGCATGAATATATGTATATGTAGGTTCAACCAAAGGATGGTGATACAAGAAGATCATCAATAATAGAGGCTACAGTAACATATGGCACGTTGAAAGTAGTTACAACTGTGATATAACACTGGTTTCCATAACATGGAGTTCATTTCACTTAGCATCATCTTATGTGTTCATAAGTGTATAGCTATAGGGCACCAGTGATCCTCTGCTGTGATTTGCCTAAACCTGTGCTAATTATTCCCTATAAGGGAGATGATAGAGTCCATGTTTCTTTGGGTCTGGCTCACTTCACTTAGTATAACTTTTTCCAAGTCCTTCCATTTCCTTAAAAATGGGGCAATGTCATTCTTTCTGATAGAGGCATAAAATTCCATTGTGTGTATGTACCACATTTTCCTGATCCATTCTTCTACTGAGGGGCATCTGGGTTAGTACCAGATTCTATCTATGACAAATTGTGCTGTGATGAACATTGTTGTGCTGGTGGCTTTAGTGCGTTGTTGTTTGTGGTCTTTTGGGTAGATGCCTAAGAGTGGGGCTGCTGGGTCATAGGGGAGTTCTATGTTTAGCCTTCTGAGGAATCTCCATACCGCTTTCCAGAGTGGCTGAACCTGTTTACATTCTCACCAAAAATAAAGTAGGGTTCCCTTTTGGCCAAATCCCTTCCAACAGTTGTTATTGTTAGTTTTTTTCATATAGGACATTCTTACTGGGGTGAGATGGAATCTCAATGTTGTTTTGATTTGCATTTCTTTTATGGACAGTGACGTAGAGCACTTTTTCATATGTCTCTTGGCCATTCTCATTTCCTCATCAGAGAAGTCTCTTTTTAAGTCTTTAGCGCACTTAATGATGGGGCTATTGGTTCTTGGCAGTTTTGTTTTGGAGGAAGGTAAATTTTTTAGTTCTGCATATATTTTAGATATGAGGCCTTCGTCCATTGAATGGCGAGTAAAGATCTTCTCCCAATCTATGGGCTTTCTGTTTATCTTGCGAGCTATGTCCTTTGACCTGCAGAAGCTCTGCAGTTTGATGCAGTCCCATCTGTCTAACCTTTCTTTGATTTGTAGCCTTTCTGGGTCTTTGTTAAGAAAGCTCCGTCCTGTGCCAAGGAGCCCAAGTGTTTCTCCTACTCCTTCCTTTAGTGTTTTCATAGGGTCTATTTTGAATTCTAGGTCTTTGATCCATTTGGAATTGATTTTGGTGCAGGGTGATATATAAGGATCTAGTTTTAGTTTGTTGCATGTGTTGAACCAGCTTTGCCAGCACCCTTTGTTAAAGAGGCTATCTTTCTTCCAGACTGTTTTTTTAATCTCCTTTATAAAAGATTAAGTAGGCGTAGTTCTGTGGGTTCATTTCTGGGCCTTCAATACTGTTCCATTGGTCTTCAGGCCTGTTCAGGTGCCATTATCAAGCTGTTTTTATTACTATAGCTTTATAATACAGCTTGAAGTTGGGTATTGTAATTCCTCTAGCACCGTTCTTTCTGCTTAGGATTGTTTTTGCTTTACGGAGTCTTTTATTGTTCCATATGAATTTCTGGATTGCTTTGTCTATTTCATTAAAAAATGGTGTTGGGATATTATTGGGTATTGCATTGAATTTGTAGATAGCCTTTGGCAATATTGCCATTTTGATTATATTAATCCTCCCAATCCAGGAGCATGGGAGGTTTTTCCATTTTCTTAGTTCTGACTTAATTTCATTTTTCAAGCTTTTAAAGCTCTCATCAAAGAGGTCTTTCACTTCTTTGGTTAAGGTTATTCCTAGGTATTTTATGTTTTGGGGGGCTATTGCAAAAGGAGTTGCTTTCCTGATTTCAGCCTCGGTCTTCGGGTTGTTAGCATAGAGAAAGGCCATTGATTTTTGAAAGTTTATTTTATATCCTGCAACTTTGCCAAAGTTTTGGATCAGCTCTAGTTGCTTGGAGGTAGTCTATGGGGTTCTTTAGGTATAGGATCATGTCATCTGCAAAGAGAGAAAGTTTAACTACATCTTTTCCTATTTGGATCCCCTTTATATTTTCTTCTTGCCTAATTGCTCTGGCTAGGAATTCTAATACTATGTTGAAAGGAAAGGGAGAGAGTGGACATCCCCGTCTTGTCCTTGATTTTTAAAGGGAATGGCTTTAGTTTTTCACCTTTTAGAGTTATGTTTGCTGTTGTTTTGTCATAAACTGCCTTGATTATATTCAGGAATGTTCCCTGGAATCCCAATTTTCTCAGGGCTTTTAGTATAAATGAGTGCTGGATTTTATCAAACGCTTTCTCCGCATCGAGTGATATAACCATGTGGTTCTTTACCTTGTTCCGGTTGATGTGGTGAATTGCATTAACTGACTTGCGTATAATGAACCAACATTGCATCCCTGGGATGAATCCACTTTGATCGTGATGTATAATTTTTTTGATCACCTATTGAAATCTATTATCCAGAAATTTGTTGAGAATATTTGAGTCTATGTTTATCAGGGAAATTGGTCTATAGTCCTCTTTCCGTGATGAGTCCATGCCTGGTTTTGGGATGAGGGTTATTGTGTCTTCATAGAAAGTGTTTGGTAGTGAAAGTTCACTTTCAATTTTATTGAAGAGTTTCAGAAATATTGGTGTGAGTTCTGTTTTGAAGGCCTTGTAGAATTCTGCTGTGAACCCATCTGGACGTGGCCTTTTCTTGGATGGGAGATCAGTTATTGCCTTTTCTATTTCAATACTGGATATGGGTCTGTTTAGAATGTTTAAATCTTCATATTTGAGTTTGGGGATATGAATTTTTCTAGAAAATCATCCATTTCTTCCATGTTCTCGAATTTGTTGGCATAAAGGTTTGCAAAAAATTCCCTTATTATGGTCTGAATTTTGGTTGTTTCTGTGGTGATGTTACCTGTTTCATCTCTTATCTTGTTTATTTTAGTGTGCTGCCTTCGTTTTTTGGTCAGGTTTGCTAGGGGTCTATCTATCTTGTTGATTTTTTCAAAGAACCATCTCTTTGTTTTGTTGATTCTTTCGATTTTTTTGTCTCTAATTGATTTAATTCTGAATTGATTTTAATTATTTGCTTCTGTCTATTGACTTGGGGTTTGGCTTGTTGTTCTCTTTCAAATAAATTAAGGTGCTTCCTTAAATGATTGAGTTGACATTTCTCCATTTCTGGGTGTATGCATTCAGAGATATAAATTTTCCTCTGAGTACTGCCTTTGCTGTGGCCCAAAGGATCTGGTACTTTGTGTCCTCAACTTGGCTGAGTTCCATAAACATTTGAATTACCGCTTTAATTTCTTCAATGACCCACTGATGGTTCAGCAGTGTGTTGTTTAGTTTCCATGAACTGTAGGATTTTCTGTGGTGGCTGTTTCAGTTGAGCTCTAATTTTATTCCATTGTGGTCTGAGAGAATGCAGGCAATGGTTTTGATACTGATGAATTTGAACAGATTTTCTTTGTGACCTAAGATGCGATCTATTTTGGAGAATGTTCCATGTGCCACTGAGAAGAATGTGTACTCTGTTGTTGCAGGGTGGAATATTCTGTAGATGTCGATTAACTCTAGTTGATCTATGCAATTGTTTAGTTCTGTGGTTTCTTTGTTCAGATTTTGGCATGTTGATCTATCCAGAGGTGATAGTGAAGTGTTAAAGTCCCCAATTAGTGTGTTTGGGTCTATGAGTTTTTAGATTCAGTAGTGCTTGTTTGACGAAGTTGGGAGCTTCTGTATTTGGTGTGTAGATATTTAGGATGGTTATATCTTCCTATAGGAGAGATCCCTTTACTAGTGTATAGTAACCTTCTTTATCTGTTCTTACCTGTTTTAATATGAAGTCGATTTTTTCTGATACTAGGATTGCAAATCCGGCTTGCTTATGGGGGCCATTTGCTTGATAGATTTGTTTCTAGCCTTTCACTTTTAGAATATGTTTACTTTTGCTGGACAGATGAGTCTCTTGGAGGCAGAAGAAAGATGGGTCCTGATTTTTGATCCAACTTATGAGCCTATGTCGTTTGATTGGCGAATTAAGTTCATTAATGTTGAGAGTTAGGATTCAGAGCTGATCATTTGTTCCTTTCATTATCCCTATCTTGTTAAAGGCTGGATCTTCCCATTTGTTGATCTGATATTCTGGTTTACTATTTAGGGTTCATTTCTCTGTCTGTATTGGGATCGTGATTATTTTCCCTGTATAGTACATCTTTGAGTATTTTTTGTAAAGCTGGTTTGGTGGAGATATATTGTTTCAGTTTTTCCTTACTGTGGAAGACTTTTATTTGACCTTCGACTATGAATGAGAGTTTAGCTGGGTACATTATTCTTTGTTGGTAGTTATTTTTATTTAGGGTTTGGCATACCTCATTCCAGGCTCTCCTTGCTTTCATGGTTTCTGCTGAGGATTCTGGGTTGATTCTGATTGATTTTCCTTTATATGTGATTGTTTTCTTCTCCCTAACAGCTTTAAGGTTTCTTTCCTTCGAGTCTACTGATCCTGTTATTATCACAATGTGTCAGTAGGATGACCTATTCTGGTCTGGTAGGTTTGGGGTTCTAAATGATTCTTGTATCTGTATAGGCCTATCCTGGAAATTTGGGAAGTTCTTGGCTAATATTCTATTAAATAGGTTGCCTATTCCTTTAACTTCCTTCTCCAGGTTTTCCTCAGCACCTATTATCCTTAAATTGGGCTTTCTGATTGTATCTTGAATCTCCTGGAGTGATCTGTTTTGTCGATTGGATTGGTTTTGTATTAATTTTTTATATTTCTCTATATATTCTAGGAAATCTTCAGCTCCTGAGATTCAATTCTCTGCTTCAGTTTGTCAGAACTGTAGGCTAGCTACTTGATTTCGAATCTCTTTTCCTTCTGACTGGTCTTTCCTAATGATTTCCATGTCTTTGCTATAATTATCTCTTAGGTCCTGTATGGACTTATTTACTTCATTAACTTCATTAATTTGGTTTTGAGTGTTGTCTCTCAAATCTTTTAGCTGGGTAGTTATCTTTTCATTTGACTCTTGAAGTTCATTTATCTTTCTATTTGTGGAGACCATGAAATTCTCCATTAATTTTTTCTTTACCTCCACACGCTCTAGAATAATTGACTGAAGAGATTCAAACTTTTCATTTATCATGTTTATCAGTAGACTTTGTAGAGCATTTTGAGGGTTCTCCTCTAGGTCTTTGATTGATTGCTCTGCTTCCTGATTGTTTTGAGTGGGAAATAATACTCCATTGTTTGGCATGTTTCCTGTGTTTCTTCTGACCATTTTGATTGGGAATGCCAATCTACAAGCACCTGTGAGCACCGATTAAGACCAAAGCAAACCTTACCAAGTACTGTTGTGTAAATCTTAGACATTCACAATGTATGGCTACCTTTTATACCTGTGTATAAAATTATATTTGGTGTACCTAAAGAATACAATTTCATTATAACAACCAATCCTGAGCCCTGTATTCAGTAGTTACTTATTTACTGTTACAACCCTATGAGCAATTCTTGTTCTTAAATTAAGTTCTTTTTGGACTGGCTTTCTCTATGAACCCCTTTGATTCACTTGGAATAAGCAGGGATACCCTCTATCCAGTAACCAGGAGCCAATAGAATCTGGAGGTCCTAGAAGTAAGTCAGGAGGTAAGTTAGAGGTAGTAAAGAGAATAGAGTAAAATGTATGGGGAGTGATGATTTTGGTTTAGTTTCAGTGAGGTGGAAATGTGGAGGTGAGTAGAATCAGTAGAAAGAACAAGGTTAAAATGATAGACAATGGAGAGTTAGCAATAAAGAATGGAGGTGTTATTCATAGGAAAGTAATTTTTAAAGAAAGAGAATGCAAGAGAGAAATAAAGAAAGAATAATGGAAGACAGATGCACATAACAGAGAAAATTATTTAAAAAAATAAAAAGTAAAAAAGTAAAAAATCAGGAAAAAAATAAACAACAAAAACAAACAAAAAATAACTTGATAGAACCAACAAGTAAAAATGGAAAACAAAAACAAACCAATTACATTTCAGAAATTAAAATTAAAAAAATAATTAAAAAAGAAAGTTTAAAAAATGTTTGAGAAAAAATAAAAATAAATACAAAGGAGTCTTTCTTGATTGGGTGGGCTTTCTACAGTCTCTGGTTTCCTTGCGATGGTCTGAAGTCTATTCTGCCCCTTGGCTGGTTTGACTTGCTTTCAGTTCATAGGGGGTGGATCTGTTCTGACCCTCTTCCCCTGTCCGTGAAATCCTGGTGCTCTGTGGTTCCCACAGCTCACAGGTAAGACTTGGGCATCCTCTGTAGGTTGCGAACGTGAACAGTCTTGGGAACCGTGGCTCCTCCCGTCTGCTGTAGGGCCACTGCCTTTAATGCCTGGCTTTGAATAGCCTGTGGACTCAGCAGGACAGAGCACCTCTGGTCTGGTTTACCCAGCTGAGAGTTGCTTGCCTGGGGAAGGTTCCTGGGTGGGGTGGCCTCCTGGGTAGAACAGGGTATGGAATTCAGCTCCATTTCCGGCTGGGAATTGGGCTTCTAAATGGGACCTTTCTCTGTCCTGGGAACTGTTTGTTCTCCCGTGTGGCTGTTCTGTGCTGCTGGTATGGTAGCTGCTCGCCACTTTTGCTTTTAATTGAGGAATTTTGGCGGTCCGGGCAGGCCACTTCTAGCTGAGCCAAGACCCAGGACAACCCCCCCACCCCCCCACCCTCTCGCCTGGCAGGGGTCGTACTCCTGGGTAAAGCTGGCTCTTACTGGTCAGTCCCTCTTGCCCTTCTCAAAGATGGCTGCTTTGTCCTCGCTTTCCCTAGCTGGGCTTTAGCTCCAGTCTGGTCTGACCCTACGCCAGTGTCAAAGATGGCACTTTGCTCTGGTGGTGGGGGAAGGAGCTGCTCTGTGGGCATGAGAGTGACTTTCGTGTGGGTACTCACGCTTTCTCTGTGATTTCGGCCCGTCCGTGCTCAGCCTGTGTTCTGTCTGTACACCGCCATCTGGAGGATTTCTCCCTGGTCTCTGTTGAGTGCTTTAGCTGTGGGTAGTGTGGGGCTCTGTGCTGGTGCCAGCACTGGCATGGTGGCGGGATGCCGACGGAGCTCAAATCCGTGTTATCAGGCCAGCAAAGTCAATTTTTCCTTCCTGGCCAGAACTCCTGAACTGTAGTAACTTACTTTTGCTATCTTTCTAGGGGTAAAAGTTTCTGTGGGATGGGAAAACTGCGATGTTGATGGGAGCTCAGCTAGGGCTCTACTGCTCCTCCACCATCTTCCCAGAAGTGATGGCACTGTTTTTTATTTTGCTACCCTGTGTCTTGTATATAAGTTTATCTGATTTAAGGAAGGGAAATAACCAAATGGTGAGACAAAAGACAAAAGGTTAACCACTTCAACAGCGTACTCACAAGGCACTCTGTTGGAAATGAACTATACAACTTGGGGGAGAGGCTGGGGGTCAGTGGGGAAGTGCGAGCAAAACAAGGGAGGGGGGTAACAAGAAATATATTCATTACCTTACTTATGTAACTATAATACCTCTGTACATCACCTTTACAATAAAATTAACTTTTATTTGAAGAATGCAGCTCTGGATGAAGAACATTTCATTGTCCCTCACTGAAATGGAGGTCCCTGGGTAAGCCACTTCAGTATTCCAGACTCAGATTGCTATTCTATAAAAACTGGAAAATATAGATGTGTCCAACTCATAGGACACTTTACTTGGAAGTTAGCTATTCGTTGCTAATCTCTTTAACTTTAGCCAGCTAGTATTACCTCTTTCTGTCCTCTCAGCAAAGAGCTCACTGTCATGCCAGAGACTGGCTTACTACTTGAGCATAAGTACCTCCTGAGGAATATGGAACACGATGGGTAATTGAGAAGAAGATATGCTGCAAACAGTATGTGTGGTAGGTTCTGAGTTATCAGCCAATATGCAATATCTTTGTCCTATATCAAAAATTCATGATGGAAAAAGATCTTGAGTTGAGAAGGTGGGCATGGCACAGCACACTTTCTTTTTGCTCTCACGCAAAGTTATTATTCACCATTATGACCACAGGGATCCATGAGGAATGAGTCAGTTATTCAATGCCTAAGAGTTTGCTTACATAACACTAGTAAGTTACATAGAAATGCCTCAATGGAATGGGTTACTTTTATAACTTTATCCAAGAATGGCCATCAAGACTCAGATACCTCCTAGAAAAATTCAGTCTTGGCCATCACATAAAGCATCCTGACCAGCGGAGGAGCTAGATGAACGTAAGAGGAGCACTGAATGTTAGTCAAGTTATAAAAGGTATATATGGCCATATATTCAGATGGAGAAACAAGAAGTGAAATATATTCCCAAATTCCATTCCATGTGCAATTTACACATTCAAATTTATATTTGTATATGTCACCTCACTTTTCCAGTTTTTGTTGTTGTTCCTATTGCATCCTACTATTTTATCTGGAAGGAAGTATCAGATGGCAAATTACACACACCTTCATATCATAAAATAAACACTAAACATAACACTAAACACTAAACATAAAATTAACACTATGATAGAAAAAAAACATGGGACAGAACTAGAACTGATTACAACCAGGAATTTGATTGTAGCTTTCTGATGCAAGGAGTAATAGGTATGTCTACCTTTTACTAATGAAGGATAGTGGATAAATGATGGCAGACTATGCTTCCCCTATTTATGTCACTTTAGTGCAAAAATTACTTTCAGCCAAAGTTTTTTTCTCATGCAGATTCTTTCTCATGTCCCATTTTCTTAGTGAAAAGAGGACCTAAAATATTGGTGTTCCCCTTGTCCTTTTTTTAAATGAAGGATAACTATTAAGACTTTGAACTATAAAGTACCATTTAGAAATATTAATGTAAAAACCACAAATTGCTTCAACTTTTAATACCAAAAAAAAGAGGACATAGAGTTGAATCTATTGTCCTTCTTTTAGTATTTCTTTTACCCTGGAATAGAAAAATTCAGGTGTTACAGGACTCCCTCTGTGATTATGAACAAAAGGCATGATGGGCTTTGCTTAAGGAAATATTCTGCTATTCAATACACAGAAAAAGTTTCATAAGGAAGAGTGTAAACCTATAAGAATAAATTCAGTGATGCAGCAAAAGGTCACAGAAGAATGAAATAATATGTAATGTAGGCAGAGCAAGCCCTTTCATAGAAAAAATTATTGAATGATTGAGCAAATAAAAAAGCAATGAAAAAGTGCCCCCTTAGGTCAACAAGTGTATTTGTTATTGCTGCTGCAAAGGTTTCACTTCACCTATAAAGACTGTGCCAGGGTTAGAGTGTTCTTACCAATGATTTGGTTACGGTAAACTGAAGGCTAAAAAACAAAATATTAGTTAAAAAGAAAAAATCTAGTTTTAGAAATCAAAGAAGAGCAAAAAGAATGGATGTGAACCTCAGCATAAAGATTTTGAATTAATATGAATAAAAGATATCTTGCCCTTTTAAAAATACTTTGTTGAGCCAGGGCCTGGTGGCTTGCACCTGTAAGCCTAGCTACTCAAGAGGCTAAGATCCAAGGATCATGGTTTGAATCCAGCATAGGCAGAAAAGTTCCCATGAGAAATTTATCTCCAATTAACCGTGCAAAAACCGGAAATAGTGCTGTGGCTCAAGTGGTAGAGCAGTAGTTTTGAGTACAAAGAGGCACAGTGACAGTGCCCAGGCACCAATTTCAAGGCCCCAAATGGACAATAATAACAACAATGGCAACAACAACAACCTTGGGTGAAATTCAAGTAAAACAATGATAAAATGTTGACATCCAAACTAGCTTTTAAATCACTGTTTTATTCCTGGAATATTCATTCAATTGTATTTTACCAGGTGTAATTCAAGACTCTGAGGCTCAAAATCCTATACCTTTCTACCATCAATTAAAAGAGAAAACAAAAATCCTATCAGCATACTTGGAGACATGCTGTGGTGTGTCAGAGGGAAATTTTGGATCATGATGGGAACTTCCAGCTGGATGTATAGATTTTTTATGAGACTATCTGAATGGAGAGCTAGGAAGGAAACCAGCAAGGGGCTGATTTCAAGGTAAACTTCCTGCTGGATGATGCACTTCATATGAGCTTGGAAAGACCATTGAACTGAATTAAAAACTACAACAATTCTAAGATGTACTGTTTGTTCTTATTACATCTTATGTCACACTGGCCAATGTTTTTCTCTGAGACATCTGAAACAAAACATATGCCACTTCTAATTATAGTTATCACATGGAAAAACATAAATTTCATTCATTTTCATGAATCATCCATTTATTGATTCATTCACAGTGTGCTTCAAGGATTTTTTTTTTTATGCCTAGCATGTTTCAAGAGCTGGTGTGATGGTTAATATTGATTATCAAGTTGAGGAGTGTCTGGGAGATTACTGAGGTTTCATCTCTGCATGTGTTGCAGGGTTCAGGGGGGGGGAGGGGCGCTTCCAGACTCCTTGGACCATGAGAGATCTGCCTTATTCAATGGTTTAATCCACTGATGAATTTAAAACCTGAATTGACTAGAACTGGTGGAACTATGAGGGATGAGGAAATAGGTGAGGAAATATCTTTAAAGTATCCATCATTGTCTTGACTCCTTTCTGTCTGCCCTCATCTTCCTACCTCCCATAAGATGAACAAATCTGTTCCACCATGCCTTTCTACCATTATACTCTGCCTCCTCTCAAGTCCAGACACAATTAACCCAGGTGACTATGACCCAAAACCATTGAAACTGTAAGCTAATATAAATCCTTTCTCATTACAATGCTTTCTCAAGTATTTGTCTCTCTGACTAACACAACTGGAGGTTCAGCAACAAATTACACAGAAACACACTGAAGTTACTTGGAGTTTATAATTCATTGCCATAATTAACACACACATGTTAATTATTTTGACAATCAATTTACTACCTTACCATTGTAGTACTAGTTTTTATATAAATTCTAGTTTCTCTATAAATTATATATGCATGTATATTGTATAATATATAGTAATCACTTATAATTATACATAGTATATAACTGGATATTTATATATGTATATGCATCTCTTCATGCTTTTCTAGATTGAAATTTCTTTCCTTCTAGTCTACCTAATTTTTCTTTACTATTCTTCCATCCTTAGCTTAGCTTATCAACATCTTTGTTCATTCACCACTTGTGCTTCTAGCTCTGCACATTTTCTCTGTCCATTTAAAACATTGCAAATACCTGTCTATTCTCTCTTTTCCACATGAGTATAAATTCCAGAAGAATAAGATATATTTACTTATCCATCTTCTTATTTGTAGCTACTAGTAGAACCCATGGCATTAAATAGGCATTTCATTTGTCCTATTAATGAATAGAACATCTACAGTCTACTTTTAATTCTTAAATGATCAGGCTTTGGGCAAAACTGTTTGCGTTCTAAAGATTGTGTAACTATAAGAGCTAGAGAGATTTGTTCTTCACGAAGTTCTTTTTACTTCATTTTGGAAGATGCAGCAACCAGATATAATATTTAGCATAACTGAATATAAATTTAATCTCAAATAAGAATGCAGTTGTTTAAATTTATCTGTAACATTGTAATTACAATTATTTTCTAGTTCTTAGAACAGTTTCTCAAATTTAGTCATGTCTTCAATATGGAAATTTGTACTTGTTATATATTTTTTAAGAAGGATATATCAAAAGCACATACGGATCTCTGAAAAAAATGAGGGATGGACACAAAATTTCTTACAAGAAGGTGTGTAAATATCTGTGTATATAATTCAAGTGCTCACAGTGTTTCTAACCATTTGACAAAAGCCAATGTAAACCACAATGATACATCACACTGCACTTCCAAAATGGCTTTCATCAAAATTTATGAGTCCAAATGTACACAACACAAAAGCAACAGCATCACAGAAGAAATTTGAGGCAATGATATAGAGTGACTCCAAAGCCCACCACGTAGTTTCCTAAGAAAACACACTTCCTTCCCCTGGAGTAATTACCACTTACATACATTGCATTTTTATTTTATTTTGCATCTATACTTTGAAGCAAATAATAAAAGTATATAATATAGGGCAAAAGTGACCATCATTTTTGTTTTGTTCTACATTTGTAAATTTTCTACTGTAAGATAAATTGACCAAGTAATATTAAAAGAAAAATATAAAGGATTAATAGTAAAATACTTTAACCAGTATAACCCTTTCCAATCAAATATTTAGAGCAATGACAACCCTGATGGACTGAAAATATTTTGACAAAGTCTTGCCTTCTTTCTGGATCCCTGAATATTTTTCTTTTCTAGCAGTATTAAAAAGAAAATGAAAAAAAAGCTATGAACTTGGGTGAAAAAAGAACTCTCTAACTTTCTAAACTTTTTTCAAGGCATCATATATGGAAAGATTATTTGCTTAGCCAACATACCAAATTTGAAATTTTGTACTGATTCCCTTGGGCTGCCATTGATAAAGTAAAGCAGGAACTTGATAAATAGGTCTCTGTGTTTTAGTTTAGGGTAGATCATTATGTGGCATACAGAATTGTGATTTGCCGGGCTTCGCTCTATCTCCCACCTGTGTGGAGATCCTGGGCTTCTCTGCCTCTTCCGTGTGTGGTCCTCTGCCGCTCTCAACGCATTCCCCTGGCCAGTAGGAATTAACTGCGGGAGCGGAGGCCACATGCAGCCTCGGTAGCGTGTGGTCGCAAGACACCCTGCCCCCTTCCCATCCCAAGGAAGACACGGATGCGTGGGTGTCCCGGAGAACTCTCAAAGGATGTTCTAGTTTAATAAAGGAGGGGATAACCGTTATACCAGCAGAGGCGCACGAAGAAGAGGGGCTAACTGGGTATTAACGATTGGCTAATGGACTGTCCATCACGATGATGTCACGGGACTTCCTCTATGGGCGGAGACCACAGCACCCCCAAGGGTCTGGGGTCTCCGGCTGGCCATGGTGACACATGTGCTCGCCCCCAGGGGCGGGGGCTTCTCTTCCAGTTGAAGATGGAAGGAGAGGGGATGGGCTAACTGGGCCGTCCCCTCTTAAAGGCATAGCTGTCCCCAACAGTGATTCTTTTATTTTTAATAGTTTATTGTATTTTCACTACACTTATACAAATAAATATTTGCCAAATGTTTATTAAATGAAAGTAGATAAAAATTCTATAATTTGTACATATAAGTACTATTAGGTAAAGCATTGGTTTATTTCAAGGAGTATTTCATGGATAAACACTTTTTATCTTTTAAATTATTTTCTTTTTTATTTTTTATTATATATATTTTTTATTATCAAACTGAATTACAGAGAGGTTACAGTTTCATACATAGGCATTAGATACATTTCTTGTACTGTTTGTTACATTCCTCATTCCCCCCTCCCCCCTCCCCCCTCCGCTTTTCCCTCCCCCTACCCCCTTGAGTTGTTCAGTTCATTTACACCAAACAGTTTTGCAAGTATTGCTTTTGTAGTTGTTTGTCTTTTTTTACCCTGTGTCTCTCGATTTTGGTATTCCCTTCCAATTTCTTAGTTCTAATACCAGTATACCCGGTTTCCAATATACTCAGATAATATACAGAGAAAGTGTAGGTACAACCACAGGAAAGTGATACAAGAAGATCATCAATAATAGAGGCTACAGTTACATATGGCACGTTGAAAGTAGTTACAACTGTGATATAAAAATCGTTTCCATAACATGGAGTTCATTTCACCTAGCATTATCTTATGTGTTCATAAGGATATAGCTGTTGGGCTCCTGTGATCCTCTGCTGTGACTTGCCTAAACCTGTTCTAATTATTCCCTATAAGGGAGACAGTAGAGTCCATGTTTGTTTGGGTCTGGTTCACTTCACTTAGTATAACTCTTTCCGAGTCCTTCCATTTCCTTACAAATGGGGCTAAACATAGAACTCTCCTATGACTCAGCAGCCCCACTTTTGGGTATCTATCCAAAAGACCACAAACATAATCACACTAAAGCCACCAGCACAACAATGTTCATCGCAGCACAATTTGTCATAGCTAGAATCTGGAACTAACCCAGATGCCCCTCAGTAGAAGAATGGATCAGGAAAATGTGGTACATATACACAATGGAATTTTATGCCTCTATCAGAAAGAATGACATTGCCCCATTTGTAAGAATTGTGATTCTTAAAAAGTGGTCTAAATAGTCAGAATGTGTTTTCTCTCCATTCAGGAATGTATAAACTATTTTAAAGTAAAACAACTACCATTGAAAATTACCTCTAGTTTTTGTTTGCTGTCAAAGTAGAGACAAAGGTGGTATAGAAGACATTCCTGAGTAATGCCTGAATTTCTTGTTCTCCATACTCGCAGGAACCTGTGTCAAGTGTTAGAATGGTTACTGCTAGTGCCTGCTGTTCTAGACTGCTGTACACCTGGTGCCACAGTTCTCTCCAATCTATGAATATTCGCCTCTTGCTGGTTAATTGTTTTTTAACCTATCTGAATAATTGAAAACTACAACATTTGCATAGCCTGAAATTCTACAAATGTTGCTCTGATAAATAATAGCAATTCTTTTTCTTCTCTTAATGAAATGAACTCTAGCTGTTGAACCATTGTAATTTTAAATCAAGGACCTAGGCTTGTATATGAAGTCTATCTTTCACCAGGGCTTTTTAAATATAAGCTATTACCTTGGACTGATTGAGACCTGAATATGTACACTAGAGGCCTAGAAGCCTAGGCATTGTTGTTTTAGTATTTTAATGCACTCGAGAGCTAAAAGAAATACACAAAAAATAATGCTATCATGAATGTGAATCAACATACCTTTCCCAGTTGAAAATTCTGGAAAGGGAACAGGAGGTTCTAGCAACTTTAGGTAAAAGACCAAGAATGGCTCAGCATTTAAGGTAGTCAGGCCAAGAGAAGAAAGACCATCTCAGCTGTCAGGATGCTTCAAAGAGCCTGTGGATTTACTGAGGAATAGCCCTGACAGCTGACCCTGAGAGGAACTAAACCACAGTAGGTGAGAGACCACAGTGATGCCAAATTGGATTTATTTGCAAAGAAACAAAACTTTATAGGCCATAGGGGAAAACTGACAGAAAGAAGGAATTGATCTGTAAGGGAAAGTTGGAAATGACTACAGAGAAATGGCTCCATAAATTTACACATCTGAGGAAGCACCTCCCTGGGGTCCTCTGCTGCAGAAGGAATCAGCAGTGGGGAAAACACAAGCTTGAATTCTGGGAAGAAAGAAGAGAAAGATAAGGGAGCAAGAGGAGATGGAGGGGAAGTGAGGGGGAAGGGCATTCAAAGCAATTCTGAGGGAAGGAAAAACAGATGTATGACTTAGTCACAGCCAAATCTGGACTCAATGGACAGTTTTGATTATTATCTTGTCCTGTTACAGCAACAAAAGGATAATAGGATTTAAGGAGCCATAGCCAATATGTTTTATGAGATCAAAGGCTGATTTAAACATTTAATGAGATCAGAAATTGAGCACATACTTATTAATGAGAAAGTCTATCTATAAAAAAAAATCCGCTTGAAAAGTAATATATGATGAGAAAAATAAGTTTTCTACTTTACACCTCTACAATATAATGTCCTAATGAATGTTCTAATTTCCTTTTTTCTTGATTCTTTGTGTGTGTGTGTGTGTGTGTGTGTGTGTGTGTGTGTGTGCACTTTTATATGTGATACCGCTTGCACTTGATCTCAGGGCCTTGCACTCTGACTTAGATTGTTGTTCAGACTTGGTGCTCTATCACTTGGGCCACACCTTCACTTCTAGCTTTTTGTTGATTAATTGAATATAAGAGTTTTGTTGATTTGTCTGCTCCAGCTGGCTTTGAAATGCAATTCCAGAACTCAGCCTATGGAGTAGCTAGGATGATATGTATGAGCCACCAATGCTCAGAAATGTTTCTGATGTTCTATAAAGTTATTTTGTTCCTTGAATCACATCAATATACTGTGAAGCACAAAAATCCAGATATGAGTCAAAGAACAAGGTAAACTTTTGTGACTTGATTTGGGAGTTAATTATCCCATGAGGAATAATATTTCTCTCCAAAATTTCAATGATTAATTGTTAATGTTTAATGTCAATGGTTAATTTTCTTAATAATTTCAATAGTTAAATTTTAGTAACTTAGTCTATTTTCATATCTATTTTATTAGATGAATATGAATTCATGGTGATTATCTTTCAGAAAATAACTATATACAAATATATCCTACTATAGAAACTGACCTGAACTACAGAAAAAAAAAATGCTTTGTTTCCTATGGTAACTTTACAAGTCATAAGTAAAACCATACCTGTGTGGGCAGATTACTGGTTTTGGAATTGATTGGAAGCAATAGTTGTCACCTTATAGTCTTAGATTTCTCCAGGTAATTATTGGATAATAAATGCAAAAAGTTGTTCTAATTTTAAAAATCCTTGAATGTGGTCTCATGATTAATTATCTGAAATTAATTTTAGAATAGCATATGTTGGTGAAATTTCATTATCTACTTAATGTGTTCTTTCAAAAATAATCAAATTCTCTTTCAGGATCACTAAAAAGGCCACCTAATTAATTTGACTTTTTATAAATAGTCTCTGGAATTTGTTTCAATATAGATTCCTAATTATATTTGTCTAAATTTTCAAAGATCATATGAACTTGCTGTTTTTGGATGTGTTTAATATGTGTTATATATATATGTGAATATATATTTTCATTGTCTTTAGTTATGTTTCAAAAGAAGCTCTTGGTATTGCCCTGAGAGCTGCCTGTATAAATTTTTTTGTTTGTTTGTTTTTATTTTTATTTTTATTTTTCTTCAAATTTTTATTATCAAACTGACGTACAGAAAGGTTACAGTTTCATACGTTAGGCATTGGATACATTTCTTGTACTGTTTGTTACCTCGTCCCTCATAACCCCCTCTCTCCCCCCCTTTCCCTTCCCCCCCCCCAGGTGTTCATTTCACTTACACCAAACAGTTTTGCAAGTATTGCTTTTGTAGTTGTTTGTCTTTTTTTTACCCTGTGTCTCTTGATTTTGGTATTCCCTTTCAAAATCCTAGTTCTAATACCAGTATACACGGTTTCCAATATACTCAGATAAGATTACAGAGATAGTGTAGGTACAACCACAGGAAGGTGATACAAGAACATCATCAATAATAGAAGCTATAGATACAGATGGGACATTGAAAGTAGTTACAACTGTGATATAACAATCGTTTCCATAACATGGAGTTCATTTCACTTAGCATTATCTTACGTGTTCATAAGGGTAGAGCTATTGGGCTCTTGTGATCTTCTGCTGTGACTTGCCTAAACCTGTACTAATTATTCCCAATAAGGGAGACCATAGAGTCCATGTTTCTTTGGGTCTGGCTCACTTCACTTAGTATAATTTTTTCCAAGTCCTTCCATTTCCTTACAAATGGGGCAATGGCATTCTTTCTGATAGAGGCATAAAATTCTATTGTGTATATGTACCACATTTTCCTGATCCATTCGTCTAACGAGGGGCATCTGGGTTGGTTCCAGATTCTTGCTATGACAAATTGTGCTGCGATGAACATTGTTGTGCTGGTGGCATTACTGTGATTTTGTTTGTGGTCTTTTGGATAGATACCCAAAAGTGGGGCTGCTGGGTCAGAGGGGAGTTCTATATTTATGTTTGTTTGTTTTTAATGTCAGGCTATTTACCTTCATTTTAGAAATAGGATGAAATTCTTTTTTCTTAATCCTTCTTTATTTTTATTCTTTTCCAAAATAGAATTTGCTATTATGTAGATGGAAAAAAAATTATAAAGACATCGGCAGATATGTGGAGTTTGATAAACACAAAAAGATTTCTAAAGGAATTTAGCAAAAGAAACACGCTGGAAAAATGTTGTTTTGAATTAAAATCCAACTTATATCTGTGCCTAAACTAAGGAAACAACGCTGTGTCACATATTGCATAGTCCACAGGGAATTTTCATTTATTATTTGTGTGTCTAGAATGAAAAAAAAAAAACCTATAACATGATCTATACTCAGCTCCTACTTTTGCGCTGTGCACCAAGGAAACTGCTAACAATGAAAGAACACACAAATAGTTTACAGGGAATGATCAGGGATGAGATATAAAAGAGACAAAGAAAAGATGGAACTGGTCAGTTGCATCTGTGGGTGGGGGTATCAAAAACTCTTCTCAGAAATGCCCTTGGATCTATGCTTGCAAGTAAAGTAAGGTTATCTACATTAGCAAGATTGGCCATAGATGAAGAACAAGAAAATTCTAATATATTCCTCATGTTAAGCATATTGATTTCTAAAATAATCTGACTTTTCAGTCTTCATATTTTTAAATTTATTTTTATGTTAAGTAATGTACAGTGGGGTTACAGTTACATACATAAACTAGTGAGTATGTTTCTTATCAAACTTTTTACCTCCTCCTTCGTTTTTCTCCCACCTTTTCCCCTCCCCGTTTCCCTCCCCACCCTGCCATGAGATGTACAGTTGTATATAGCGTATTGTCTGTAAATATTGCTGCTGCATTGGCTCACTTTTTACCTTTTGTCTCTGCATTTTGATATTCATCTTCCCAAGTTCTGAAAAAAATGCATACATAATAGCCAGTATACCAAAGTCATTTACAGTGACAAGAGGGGTAAAAGCATGGGGAAGAAATACAAAAGAAAAAGACATCATTTCATAGGGTACATTGGAAATAATGACATCAAAGATAAACCCCTTATTTCTAAATTTGTAGTTCATTTCATTTAGGATCATCTTATGTGATTATATATGCATTGCTGTTGAGCTATTGTGCTCCTCTGCTAGAACTATCTTAGACAAGTATTAATTGTTTCCAATTAATGAAACCATAAAGTTTATGATTCTTTGGGTCTGGCTCACTTCACTTAGTATGACTTTCTCCAAGTCTTTCCATTTCCTCAGGAATGGGGCCAAGTTATACTTTCTAACAGATACATAGAATTCCATTGTGTATATATACCACATTTTCTTGATCCATTCATCTACTGAGGAGCATCTGGGTTTTTTAGTTTGTTTTTTAAGAAATGTAATTGAGTTTATTGAGCTGAAGAGCACTTCTTGAAGCATCAGAAAGAAAATGGTAGAGTATAAAAGCTTCACCATTTTTGTACAGGATGCAGGTTTTGAAGATGCATACACAGAGTACAAAAGGATTAGGATTGTTTCCAAAATAATACACACCAACAAAAAAAATTGCTTTTATTTGCTTTGTACTCAAAGTGTTTTGATTTTAGTATAAATATTTTTTTAAAAAAATGCATGATCTCTCTAAAACTTTTTCAAGTAGATTGACCAATGATGGAGAACTCCAGGTGGTACTCATGAAGAAGAGAGAACTTTAGTCAGCTGAACTTCTCTGGCTGCTAAATCCAAGGCATGTGTAACAGGCTGAAAAGTCCCTCATGAGCTATGCTTTATCTAGGGTAGGGGGTTGGGAGGTGTGTCAGGTGGATTAGGGTGTTCCCAGATGGATTTAGGATGTAACCTCAGAGGTGGGGGGAGGTAACCGCCTCCAGGTGTTCCAGTTACCTAAGTAACTGGACTGAGATTTGAACTGGTGGGGGCATCTGCATGGAGCCCTACCAGGGGAGCTTACAATCTCAATTATCTTCCCATTTCCCTCTCCATGCTTAAGTACACTCAAGATAGAAAATGAGTTCTATAACATTCTGATTTTAACTAGCTAGACATGCCCAATCCCTAGGAGCTGCCCCAAAATTTGTCACCTGTTATCACTATGCTATTAAGAAAAATTAGGTTCTTATTTGTTGTTATTTCATGTTTGATATATATATATTTATTTATGTATGTATTTATTTACATATATTCCATACGTTTGTTTATAATGTATGATTCACTGCAAATTAGCTGATAACTGTAGTATATTTTGATATAAAATCAAAATACCCAAGCAACCAAGAGGCTATTGGTGTTATGTTTTTCATACCTGGTGAAGATTTTTTAATTCATCTTATATACATTATATATAAATATAAAAATGTACATATATACATATAAAGTTATAAACATGTATACATAATAGAATGGCAAAATTTAGTTATATAAAATATGTATTATCTTACACTTACTTTCATAAATATGCTTAAGCATACTCAGTAATTTTCATGGATAAAGTGCATTGCTCTTAATGATTATCATTTATGATTCCATAGATGTCCAGAAATGCTTTTATTCACTTAGCTAATTTTACATTTATAGTTCTGATGTATCTTTTTGTCATCATTGTAGATGACAACTTGGGAGAGAAGGTACTATTGGCAGAGAGCCTAGTAGCACAATAAGTCTTGATGCGAGATGGTAATTACACAATCTAGAGCAGCAGTCATAAAAGGAAAAGATTGACTGATAAGGGGGTATAACTGATAAAATTCTCTGTAGTTTTAAAGGATAAATATCTATCTACAGAATTTTAATGACTATGAGAATAATGGTAAGTATTAAAGGAAAGTTATGTTATCCTTATCATATATGTGAGGTATTTTGAGTCTTTGATTACAACAATTCCCTAGAACCACTGTAGCTTTGAAGTTAAGAGAAAAATTTAGAAAATTTTATAGATATTTATTGAATGCTTATTATGGAGCAACTACTGTTCTGGGACTGCAACATGGATGATTTTCATTTCATGAGCATTTGGCAGTAACCAGAAGGAGTTTTCTGCAGAGGTATGGATAACCATTTTTATAAGAAAGGGAAAGAGAAAAAAAATAGGAGAACTAGAAAGTAAGCAAATGGTATCACTTACTAAATATAGGCAGTGGATATTTCTTATTTCAAACAGTATTCTATGGTGGAAAAAAGGATGGTGAATATGACTACAAAAGCAATACTTGCAAAACCATTTTGTGTAAACCAACTGAACAACTCATGGGGGGAGAGAGGAAGCGGGAGGGGGGAGGAGGGAATGAGGGAGGAGGTAACAAACAGTACAAGAAATGTGCCCATGGCCTAACATATGTAACTGTAACTCCTCTGTACATAACTTTGACAATAAATAAGTAATTATTAATAAAAAGTTTTATGTGCTAACACAAACATTTCATTGAATGTGAGTATTCAATGTTGAGGAAGAGAAGAGAGTAAAAAAACAGGAGAGGGGGAACCTTCTTCATAGATAAAGAAATAAAGAAAGGAAACATTTAGAAAATACAAGTAGAGCCAACTGCTGGTCTCTCATGCCTACTGTTATGGGGTCCAAGGGAGGGGAATCCCCATCTCTTCAACAGTCCACCACTCAGAGACAGTCTCAAGCAAAATGATGGGTTTATTGGGGAAGCAAAAAGCGAACTGACTGGCCAGGGATGCAGCACAGACTCAGGAGCTGAAACTGTGCCCCCAACCAGTCCTCAAGCTGGGGTTTATCAAGGTAAAAGGGTAGCACAGATGTAGGGACTTGACGCAGGGTCGAGTACACAACAAGTTCACAGATGTATGATGTTGATGCAGGGAGTAGAGCAAATAACAAACAAGTTAACCAAGCCATTTACAGAAGCAGAATTTGGGGTCAGGTTGACCTAATAATCAAGATGGATTCAGCTCTATGCCCCCCAACATTTCCTACCATGTTTCCCTAATCAAGATGAAGTCAGCTCTACAATACCTGTGATTCTTAGCTTCTAAGAAGACTGGGATTTAACAATAATTATTAGAAGCCAGCCCACCAGAGAAGTTCATGAGGCTCTTATCTCCAATTAACTACCCCAAAGAGTCAGAAGTACAGTTGTGGCTAAAATGATAGAGCACTAGTTCTGAGGGGGGGAAAGACAGCACCTAAGTTCAAGCCCCAAGACTGGCAAGGAAAGAAAAAAGAGAAAAAGAAAAAGAGAAGGAGAAAGAAAGAGAAGAGAAAGAGAGAAAGTGAAAGAGAGAGAAAGGAAGGAAGGAAGGAAGCTAAGAAGGAAGGAAGGAAGGGAGGAAGGAAGGAAGGAAGGAAGGAAGGAAGGAAGGAAGGAAGGAAGGAAGGAAGGAAGGAAGGAAGGAAAGAAGGAAGGAAGGAAAGAAGGAAGGAAGGAAAGAAAGAAGGAAGGAAGGAAGGAAGGAAAGAAGGAAGGAAGGAAGGATTGAAGGAAGGAAGATGGAAGGAAGGAAGGAAGGAAGGAAAGAAGGGAGGAAGAAAGGAAGGAAGGAAGGAAGGAAGCACATTAGAAAGGGCTTACTTTGAGCATGATAAAAATTCACTTTTGAGACTGGATGAAGTTGGGAGATGAAAAATAAATGAAAGAGAGATAGAGATAGATGGATGGATGGATTGTGGAGAGATAAGCAACTGAGAAGCTATATGTAATATTCCAATTAAAATATTTTATTTTAACTTATTTGTATAGAAAGGAGCTCAATCTTATTTCAAGGTAAAGAAAATCCCCTTAGTTTAGTTAAAATTGGGCTAGGAATATGGCCTAGTGACAAGAGTGCTTGCCTCCTATATAGGAAGCTCTGGGTTCGATTCCCCAGCACCACATATACAGAAAATGGCCAGAAGTGGCGCTGTGGCTCAAGTGGCAGAGTACTAACTAGCCTTGAGCAAAAAGAAGCCAGAGACAGTGCTCAGGCCCTGAGTCCAAGCCAAGGACTGGCAATAGATAAATAAATAAATAAATAAATAAATAAATAAATAAATAAATAGAAATTCATCACTTTTCTGAACGTTTGTTGAGGGATCCTTTTGATTGTTAAAGATTGACTGTTATAACCCTTTTAAATTGAATGACCTAGCAAGCAGCCCATCATATTGGCCAATTGCACAGGACTATAAGGGTGACTGCTTTTAATACTCCAGCATAATTGCAAGTCTCTTCTTAATAAATTATTGCCAACATCCGTTCTATTGAATTTACCTTCTGCTTCTTAAAACATAAACCTTTCAGGTAAGATAATGCTTCTGCTATAGTTTAAATGCTGTCCTTTTGTTTTTGCAAGCAATTTACTCTCAACAGCATAATATGGAACTTTATAATTCTATCAGGTTTTCTAAAAGACACTTCAAACTTAAGCTTCTTAAAGAAAGCTATTGATTTTTCTCCCTACCTACTATTTAACCTCAGAAAATAAACATCATTTATTCTTAAGACACAAACCAAATACTGCACAAGAAAATCTTATAATTCTTGATTAATTTATTTCACATTTGCACCAATGCACCAGCAAATACTGTATTCAGCCATCATTAATAGAGAGCTTCTCTTACAAGCTTTAAAAATCATTTCTATTTACATATATGCCCTTCCTAGATTTACTAGTTCTTCTAAGCATTGTTTACCCTACAACATTATATCAATCCAGTAGGATATAAATTCCATGAGGATAGGCATTCTATCAGTTTTGTTGACTACTAAATGTCCTCCGTATATGCAAATGAGAGGTAAAATTCTCTATTTCAAGCCCATATGCTAATTTTCTCTTCTTGACAATTTGAACAAGAAGTAACATTGTGATAATAGCTCATCTATATTGGTGATTGCTGATGTTTCAAACTTGATTATTTTGAATAACTGAAAATGACCATGTAATTTAAAATGTGATTAAATAGTGGGAAAGTGGTAAAAGAGATAATTGAAGACACGTAAAACTATATCATAAATATACTAGATTCAGAGTATTCCAATAACCTTTGGAAGTATTGATAATTGAAGTTTGAGTTCAAAATGAGCACAAGATACAAAGCTGGTCATTTCATATATTTAAATGTCTCATAAGAGTATATTATGCAGTCATACGTTGACTATAATATAAATTTCATAATTCATAATTACTTTGTAGAAAGCCTTTTGTGTATCTGCTTCCTAGTTCTTGTTTTGATGGTTGCTTTTATTAACAGCCTTCAAAAAAGTGCTGCTAGTCACAAAAGACTTGAAATTTTAGTACCAATAAATTATTGGTCTGTTACCTACAAAATTTCTAGGTATAATTAAGTTGTCTAAATTTAATGAACAATTTCAAAAAAGGTATAATAATACTTTTTAGCATTTTGTGAGTAATAATCATGCTAATGAGACACTAGCTTTGCTATACAGTTGCTATGTGTTTAGTTTTATTATTGAGAAGATAAAATAATTTTTATTCATCACAGAGTTAATAAGTGTCAGAGTGAGGACCTACATTCTTGATTCTAATATCACTTTTTAAACAGCAGCAAAAGTATGAATTTATTATAAAATACATCCCTGAAAATAGAATAAGGAAAAGAATGATTGTTATAAAACATATTTGCTAGGTAAAACTAGCATAAGTTTTTTAAAAATCCCTTAATATGAGGTACAAAAGCCAGAATCACTTTGATCTAAATGAATTGAAATATACCTACATTTTGGAGGCAACATTTTGCCTTCAAATTCCAGTTGATAAAAATTTATTGAGGGAAGAGCAGCAGAGCCCTAGCTGAGCTCCCTCCAACATTGTAGTTTTCCCACCCCAGAGAAACTTTCACCCCTAGATAGACTGCCCAAATAAGTTCTAACAGTACAGGGATTCTGGCCAGGAAGGAAAAATCAACTTTGCTGGTTTGAAAACACAGATTCGAGCTCCAGGCGGCGTCCCGCCGCCATGCCAGTGCCGGTGCCGGCACAGCACTGCACACCCTGCACAGCTCAATGGAGACCAGGGAGAAATCCTCCAGATGGCAGTGTACAAACAGATCACAGGTTGAGCACGGACGGGCTGAAATCGCAGAGACAGTGTGAGTACTCCCATGAAAGACAGTCTCACTCGCGCCCACAGAGCAGCTCCTTCCCCAACTGCCAGAGCAAAGTGCCATATTTGACACTGGCATAGGGTCAGACCAAACTGGAGCTAAAGCCTGCCTGGGGAAAGCAAGGACAAAGCGGCCATCTTTGAGAAGGGCAAGAGGGACCAATCAGTGAGAGCCAGGTCCGCACAGGAGAATGCCCCCTGCCCAGGCGGGAGGCTTGTCCTGGGCCTCGGCTCCTAGAGGTGCCCGCCCTGCCCACCAGAATTCCTAAATTAAAAACAAAAGCGGCGAGGAGCTACGGTACCAGCCACATGGGAGAACAAACTTCCCGAGATAGATAAACTGTCCCGTTTAGAAGCCCAATTCCCAGCCTGAAACGGAGCTGAATTCCATACCCAGCTCTGCCCAGAAGGCTGCCCAGCCCAGGAGGGAGGAACCTCCCCCAGGCAAGTGTCTCTCAGCCAGGTAAACAAGGCCAGAGGTGCCCCACCCTCCTGAGTCCACAGCCTATTCAGAGCCAGGCATTAAAGGCAGCAGCCCTACAGCAGACGGGAGGAGCCACGGTCCCCAAGACTGTTCATGTCCCCATCTACAGTGGATGCCCAAGGCCTAACTGCTAGCTGTGTGACCCACAGAACCCCAGGATTTCACTAGCAGGGGCAGACGGTCAGAGCAGATCCACCCACTGCGAACTGAAAGCAAGTCAAACCAGCCAATCGGCAAAATAGAGTACAGACCATCGCAAGGAAACCAGAGACTGTAGAAAGCCCACCCAAACAAGGAAGATTTTTGGTTTGTTTGTTGTGTCTCAAAAGTTTTTTAAACTTTCATTTTTATTTTTTTTCTTATATTTTCATTTCTGAAATGTCATTGGTTTATTTTTGTTTTCCATTTTCACCTGTTGGTTCTATCAAGTTTTTGTTGTTGTTGTTGTTCATTTTTTTTCTTTTTTCTTTTTCTGGTATTTTTTTCCTTTTCTTTTTTAAAATATTTTTTCTCTGATATGTGCATCTGTCTTCCAGTATTCTTTCTTTATTTCTCTCTTTCTATTCTCTTTCTTTAAAAATTACTTTCCTATGAATAACACCTCCACTCTTTACTGCTAACTCTCCATTGTCCATCATTTTAACCTTGTTGTTTCTATTGATTCTACTCTCCTCCACATTTCCATGTCACCGAAACTAAACCAAAATCATCACCCCCCACCATACATTTTACTCTAGTTTCTTTACTACCTCTAACTTACCCTCCTGACTTACTTCTAGGTCCTCCAGACTTCATTGACTCCTGGATAGAGGGTATCCCTGCTTATCTGAGTGAAACAAAGTGGTTCATAGAGAAAGCCAGTCCAAAAGGAACTTAATATAAGAACAAGAATTGCTCATAGGGTTGTAACAGTAAATAAGTAACTACTGAATACAGGGCTTAGGATTGGTTGATATACTGAAATTGTATTCTTTAGGTACACCAAATATAATTTTATACACAGGTATAAAAGGTATCTGTATATAATTGTGAACTTCTAAGATTTACACAACAGTGCTTGGTAAGGTCTGCTTTGGATCTTAAATGGTGCTCACAGGTGCTTGTAGATTGGCATTTATAATCCAAATTGGCAGAAGAAACACAAGAAAGATGGCAAACAATGAAGTCTTATCTCCACTCAAAACAAGCTGGAAGCAGAGCAGTCAATCAAAGACATAGAAGAGAACCCTCAAAATGATTTACAAAGTCTACTGGTAAACATGATAAATGAAAAGTTTGAATATCTTCAGTCAATTATTCTAGAGTGTGTGGAGGCAAAGCAAAAATTAATGGAGAATTTCATGGCCTCTACAAATAGAAAGATAAATGAACTTCAAGAGTCAAATGAAAAGATAGCTAACCAACTAAAAGATTTGAGAGACAACACTCAAAACCAAATTAATGAAGTTAATGAAGTAAAGAAGTCCATACAGGACCTAAGAGATGACATGGAAATCATCAGGAACGACCAATCAGAAGGAAAAGAGATTCAAAATCAAGTAGCCAGCCTACAGTCCTGACTAACTGAAGCAGAGGATCGAATCTCAGGAGCTGAAGATTTCCTAGAATCAATGGAGAAATATAAAAAAAAATACAAAACAAATCCAATCAACAAAACAGATCGCTCTAGGAGATTCAAGATACAATCAGAAAGCCCAATTTAAGGATAATAGGTATTGAGGAAAAGCTGGAGAAGGAAGTTAATGGAATAGGCAACTATTTAACAGAATATTAGCTGAGAATTTCCCAAATTTCCAGAAGGAAAGGCCTATACAGATACAAGAAGCATTTAGAACCCCAAATCGACCAGACCAGAATAGGACATTCCACCAAAACCTTGTGATCAAAACAGGATCAGTAGACTCCAAGGAAAGAATCCTTAAAGCTGTTAGGGAGAAGAAAACAATCACATATAAAGGAAAAGCCATCAGAATTACCCCAGACTTCTCAGCAGAGACCATGAAAGCAAGGAGAGCCTGAAATGAGGTATGCCAAACCCTAAATAAAAATAACTACCAACCAAGAATAATGTACCCAGCTAAACTCTCATTCATAGCCGAAGGTCAAATAAAACTCTTCCACAGTAAGGAAAAACTGAAACAATATATCTCCACCAAACCAGCTTTACAAAAAATACTCAAAGATGTACTATACAGGGAAAATAATCAAGATCCCAATGCAGATAGAGAAATGGACCCTAAATAGTAAACCAGAATATCAGATCAACAAATGGGAAGACTCAGCCTTTAACAAGATAGGGATAATGAAAGGAACAAATGATCAGCTCTGAATCCTAACTCTCAACATTAATGAACTTAATTCACCAATCAAACGACATAAGCTCATAAGTAGGATCAAAAAACAAGATCCATCTTTCTGCTACCTCCAAGAGACTCATCTGTCCAGGAAAAGTAAACATATTCTATAAGTGAAAGGCTGGAATCAAATCTATCAAGCAAATGGCCCCCATAAGCAGGCCAGAGTTGCAATCCTAGTATCAGACAAAATAGACTTCAAATTAAAAATGGTAAGGGACAAACAAGGTTACTACATACTAATAAAGGGATTTCTCCTATAGGAAGATATAACCATCCTAAATATCTACACACCAAATACAGAAGCACCCAACTTCATCAAACAAGCACTACTGACTCTAAAAACAATCATAGACTCAAACACGTTGATAGTTGGGGACTTTAACACTACACCATCACCTCTGGACAGATCAACATGCCAAAAACTGAACAAAGAAACCATAGAAATAAACAACTGCATAGAACAACTAGACTTAATCGACATCTATAGAATATTCCACCCTGCAACAACAGAATACACATTCTTCTCAGTGGCACATAGAACATTCTCCAAAATAGATCACATCTTAGGGCACAAAGAAAATCTGTTCAAATTCATCAGTATCAAAACCATTCCCTGCATTTTCTCAGACCACAATGGAATAAAATTAGAGCTCAACTGAAACAGCCACCACAGAAAATCCTACAGTTCATGGAGACTAAGCAACACACTGCTGAACCATCAGTGGGTCATTTAAGAAATTAAAGCGGAAATTCAAATGTTTATGGAACTCAACAAAGATGAGTACACAAAATACCAGCTCCTTTGGGCCACAGCAAAGGCAGTACTCAGAGGAAAATTTATATCTCTGAATGCATACACCAACAAACTGGAGAAACAGCAACTCAACGATTTAAGGAAGCACCTTCATTTCCTTGAAAGAGAACAACAAGCCAAACCCCAAGTCAATAGACAGCAGCAAATAATTAAAATCAAATCAGAATTAAATCAATTAGAGACGCAAAAAACCATCGAAAGAATCAACAAAACAAAGAGTTGTTTCTTTGAAAAAATCAACAAGATAGACAGACCCCTAGCAAACCTGACCAAAAAATGAAGGCAGCACACTCAAATAAATAAGATAACAGATGAAACAGGTAACAACACCACAGAAACAACCAAAATTCAGACCATAATAAGGGATTATTTTGCAAAACTTTATGCAAACATATTCAAGAACTTGGAAGAAATGGATGATATCGTAGAAAAAATTCATATCCCCAAACTCAACCACGAAGACTTAAACCTTCTAAACAAACCCATATCCAGTATTGAAATAGAAACGGCAATAAGTGATCTCCCATCCAAGAAAAGCCCAGGTCCAGCCGGATTCACTGCAGAATTCTACAAGGCCTTCAAAACAGAACTCACACCAATATTTCTCAAACTTTTCAATGAAATTGAAAGAGAACATTCAGTACTAGACACATTCTATGAAGCCACTATAACCCTCATCCCCAAACCAGGCATGGACTCTTTACGGAAAGAGGACTATAGACCGATTTCCCTGATAAACATAGACTCAAAAATTCTCAATAAAATTCTGGCTGATCGACTTCAATAGGTGATCAAAAAAATTATACATCATGATCAAAGTGGATTCATCCCAGGGATGCAAAGTTGGTTCATTATACTCAAGTCAATTAATGTAATCCACCACATCAACTGGAGCAAGGTAAAGATCCACTTGGTTATATCACTTGATGTGGAGAAAGCGTTTGATAAAATCTAGCACCCATTTATGCTAAAAGCCCTGGAAAAAATGGGATTCCAGGGAACATTCCTGAATATAATCAAGGCAGTTGATGACAAACCAACAGCAAGCATAACTCTAAATGGTGAAAAACTAAAGCCATTCCCTTTAAAATCAGGAACAAGGCAGGGATGTCCACTCTCTCCCCTGCTCTTCAACATAGTACTAGAATTCCTAGTCAGAGCAATTAGGCAAGAAGAAAATATAAAGGGGACCCAAATAGGAAAAGATGAAGTTAAACTTTCTCTCTTTGCAGGTGAGATGATCCTTTACCTAAAGAACCCCATAGACTCTACCCCCAAGCAACTAAAGTTGATCCAACACTTTTGCAAAGTTGCAGGATATAAATAAACCCTCAAAAATCAACAGCCTAGGGCTGGGGATATAGCCTAGTGGCAAGAGTGCCTGCCTCGGATACACGAGGCCCTAGGTTCGATTCCCCAGCACCACATATACAGAAAACAGCCAGAAGCGGCGCTGTGGCTCAAGTGGCAGAGTGCTAGCCTTGAGCGGGAAGAAGCCAGGGACAGTGCTCAGGCCCTGAGTCCAAGGCCCAGGACTGGCAAAAAAAAAAAAAAAAAAATCAACAGCCTTTCTCTATGCTAACGACCAAAGACCGAGGCTGAAATCAGGAAAGCCACTCCTTTTGCAATAGCATCAAAAAACATAAAATATCTAGGAATAACCTTAACCAAAGAAGTGAAAGACCTCTACAATGAGAACTTTTAAAACATGAAAAGTGAAAGTAAGGCAGAACTAAGGAAATGGAAAAACTCCCATGCTCCAGTATTGGGAGGATTAGTATAATCAAACGGCAATATTGCTTAAGGCGATCTACAAATTCAATGCAAGCCCATTAATCTACCAACACCAATTTTTAATGAAATAGACAAAGCAATCCAGAAATTCATATGGAACAATAAATGACCTAGAATAGCAAAAACAATCCTAAGCAGAAAGAACAGTGCTGGAGGAATTATAATACCCAACTTTAAGCTGTATTATAAAGCTATAGTAATAAAAACAGCTTGGTATTGGCACCGGAACAGGCCTGAAGATCAATGGAACAGAATTGAAGACCCAGAAATGAGCCCACAGAACTACGCCTACTTAATCTTTGATAAAGGAGCTAAAACAATAGCCTGGAAGAAAGATAGCCTCTTTAACAAATGGTGCTTGTAAAGCTGGCTCAACACATGCAACAAACTAAAACTAGATCCTTATATATCACCCTGCACCAAAATCAATTCCAAATGGATCAAAGATCTCAAAATCAAAACAGATACCCTGAAAACACTAAAGGGAGAAGTAGGAGAAACACTTGGGCTCCTTGGCACTGGACGGAACTTCCTCATCAAAGACTCAGAATGGCTACAAATCAAAGAAAGGTTGGACAAATGGGACTACATCAAAATACAGAGCTTCTGGGGCTGGGGATATGGCCTAGTGGCAAGAGAGCTTGCCTCGTATACATGAGGCCCTGGGTTCAATTCCCCAGCACCACAATTACAGAAAACGGCCAGAAGTGGCGCTGTGGCTCAAGTGGCAGAGTGCTAGCCTTGAGCAAAAGGAAGCCAGGGACAGTGCTCAGGCCCTGAGTCCAAGGCCCAGGACTGGCCAAAAAAAAAAAAAAAAAAATACAGAGCTTCTGCAGGTCAAAGGACATAGCATGCAAGATAAACAGAAATCTCACAGATTGGGAGAAGATCTTTACCAGCCATTCAACAGACAAAGGCCTCATATCTAAAATATATGCAGAACTAAAAAAATTACCTTCATCCAAAAAACCCCCGCAATGAACCAATAGCCCCCTCATCAAGTGGGCTAGAGACTTAAAAAGAGACTTCTCCTATGAGGAAATGAGAATTGCCAAGAGACATATGAAAAAGTGCTATACATCACTGGCCATAAAAGAAATGCAAATCAAAACAACATTGAGATTTCATCTCACCCCAGTAAGAATGTCATATATCAAGAAAACTAACAATAACAATTGTTGGAGGGGATGTGGCCAAAAGGGAACCCTACTTCATTGTTGGTGAGAATGTAAACTAGTTCAGCCACTCTGGCAAGCAGTATGGAGATTCCTCAGAAGGCTAAACATAGAACTGCCCTATGACCCAGCAGCCCCACTTTTGGGTATCTATCCAAAAAAACACAAACACAATCACACTAAAGCCACCAGCACAACAATTTTCCTCGCAGCACAATTTGTCATAGCTTGAATCTGGAACCAACCCACATGCCCTTCAGTAGAAGAATGGATCAGGAAAATGTGGTACATATACACAATGGAATTTTATGCCCCTATCAGAAAGAATGACATGGCCCCATTTGTAAGGAAATGGAAGGACTTGGAAAAAGTTATACTAAGTGAAGTGAACCAGACCCAAAGAAACATAGACTATATGGTCTTCTTTATAGGGAATAATTAGCACAGATTTAGGCAAGTCACAGCAGAGGATCACAGGAGCCCAATAGCTATACCCTTATGAACACATAAGATAATGCTAAGTGAAATGAACTCCATGTTTTGGAAATGATTGTTATATCACAGTTGTAACTACTTTCAATGTGCCATATGTAACTGTAGCCTCTATTGTTGATGATATTCCTGTATCACCTTCCCTTGGTTGTACCTACACTATCTTTGTATCCTATCTGAATATATTGGAAACCAGATATACTGGTATTAGAACCAGGAAATTGGAAGGGAATACCAAAACTGAGAGACACAGGGTAAAAAAAGACAAACAGATACAAAAGCAATACTTACAAACTGTTTGGTGAAAATGAACTAAACAACTTATGAGGAGGACGGGGAAGGGAAAGAGGGAAGGAGGAGGGGAAAATGAAGGACGAGTGAAAAAACATTACAAGAAATGTATCCAATGCCTAATGTATGAAACTGTAACCTCTCTGTAATTCAGTTTGGTAATAAAAAATATATATAAAAAATTTATTGAGATTTTGATTGTTTATATATCATGAGTTCTATCGAATTTTGATGTCTGTAACAAGAATTATGCTTAAAATTAAAAATGACCTGTTTTTCAATTTTCACTGCTGTTAATGATCTGTATTTTCCAGGGAGTTATAGAGTTCTGCTCTAGGCCAACTGCTAACCATTGTTTAATGTGAATTCCATGGAAAATACATATTGATCATAGTCCAAGATGCCAGGAAACAGATGAGCAGCAGTTGTAAAAATGATCAAAATAATTCAAAGAATGTCATTCATTGGTAAAATTGAGGCGATATATTTTATTGAAAATAAGTAAAAACTATTCTTTTAATTTCAAAGAACTAGTTACACAAGTATGGTATGAACTTAGGTATTCCTAGCATAAAGTTTGTTCACAACAAAAGATTAGCATTTTAACCATATTTCAGGAAAGGGGGATACCCACACATCTTCCTATTCTCTTTGGGGTCTCCGTAGTGATAACCAGACTCATTCTTCTATGATTGAAAACAAAGGCCACTTTTAACAACAATCTTACCCTATTACCATCTAATTAAATTGGATGTTTCTCATCATTTTTTTTCTTTCACCATCCCTAAGTCTATGGAAAATGGTCCAGCTTTAGATCTAGAGGAGACTTAATCTCTCCATTTCTTGCCAAAATAAGAAAGCATTTTCTGAAGGCTTTTTGAAAAAATTCATTTACCTCTCCAACAAGAAGATTGTGGATGTAAATAGTTCTACTTCCCTGAGTTTGACCTAATATGCCAAGTGCACTTGCTGAATCCAATTTTTAACTAAAAGGGAAAGATCAAAATAATCCCTTCAAACCTGAAACACAGCACATTTTTCTCACAGTATTGAGTACTTGAACCAATAACAGGAAGCCCTTCAGAATTCTGCCTATGTGACAAAATTTAACTTCTCCTATTTAAACCACCATTTACTAGGCATTCTATTCCTTACAAGGACTGTACATTTAAATGATCCACCATGTGTGCTGCTGGCTTTCTAATCTGTATTTCTCAGATCTCCATGAGCTGCCACATCTTAGCCACAAGGTGCATATTTGTTAACTAATTAATGAACTAAAGGCTTGATTCCTTTTATCAAATTACTATTTAGCATCTATAATCGAGTATCTCATTTTAAATAGTCATGCTTCTTAATTTTTCCACTGCTCAGAAACTTACTTATTTTCTTACCGTCTTTAAATGAATAGGATCATATCTTCCCATGTGATGTGCTGAAATCAGAATTGATTTTTAGTTATTCTTTCTGGACAGTTCATTTGCTAGTCACCAAATGTAAAATACATTTTCTATCATAGTTTTCCAATCAATGATTCCACATTACTGCTAATTCTTCACTTTCTTTTACTCATCACTAATATCCATTAAACCCCATATACAACTGAAAGAAGTTGTGGAGGTGGTAGTTTTATATTAAATATTTGAAAACCACCCTTATCATCACTCACATGTTTCTATGCATGATCACTTATTCCATCTGAAACCCTCTTTCTGATCTTTGCTGAGCTCTGTCCTTTCTTTCTTTCAGGATTTGTCTTAAAGAAACAATTAAATTTAGGTATCTCAGTTACTTTCCATTCCAACACATTATTTTTATCACTGCATTGCATTTATGCTAGATTTTATTATTTTTAATTAGTGTAATAGAAAATATAAAACAATACTGATCCTTGACACTGAAACCGAGGCTTCTGAGACATGAGAGAAGCCATCTTGGATTCTCCTGATCTAGCTGTGGCTCCAGCCAGTGTAACAGTTTCCCAAAAATGTGCATATTCCAGTCCTTGCAAATTGTCATTGCTATCTTATATGGCAAAGGATAATTTGCATATGACATTAAGTCAAACAGTTTGAGAAGGGAAGATTATTCTTGATTATTTGAACTTCCCATAAAGATAGCCATAAAGCACTTCACTAGAGAGAAAAGACAGTTGTGGAAGGTGTGATACTGGAATAAAGAAGCTGGAGAAATGAAGGGATAGGCCATGAGACAAAACAGATTAAATGTGAGCTGTGTTAACATTAAATTGTTGGCAATCGCAGCAACAGGCCACTAGTGCAACACCTGTGTTCAGTCCTATCCAAATTATACTAGAGTTATAAATAACACATGGAAATCATTATTTTTTACCAAAAAATACAGAGGACTTTGTGAAAGAGTTGTAGAAAGTAGAAATACAAAGTGTGAGTGGATACTCAGGTTCCACGTAACTGTGCTGAACAAGCCACCAGGTAGACTCTCAGAAGTAAAGTCACCAAGGATTTATGTAAGATTTCATCCTACAGACTTACAGTGCTAAGTGAATTAAAAAAGTTAACAAAACTTATATCTGAACTTTAATAATCCATCCTCTATAAGTGGCTATCTGGGAGTTGAAGTGAGAATTTAGACTTGGAGACTCGGAAT